>NW_026068064.1:2484974-2649890 GCF_014885135.2 Alexandromys fortis | reverse complement strand
GCGGGGGCGGGGCGGGGGGGGGGGGGGGGGGGGGGGGGGGGGGAGGGGGGCCAAGCGTGCCACAGAGTGGAAGTGGAATACAGACCTCAACTTTGTAAGGTATGTTGTGATTCTGAGGGTCACTCCCAGCTGCCAGGGCTTTCACATCAAATGTCTCCCTCTGCTGAGCCATCTCAGCAGCCCAATGCTCTCCATTTTTCTGAAGTATCTTTTCCGAGTCATCAAATGTGTTGAATGAGACACCGAGGTTGGCAGTGCGCCATGCCCTGGCCCTTGTGTTTTCACAGGGCTCTCAGGGACCTGAGCGCTAGAAACATTCCACTCATAGAATCACAGCCTTCTCTGAAATGACAGTGGCAGCAGCCTCTGAAAACTGACGCTTACAATCCCAACTCACGAAAATATGAGTTCTGGTAAAAAGTCTCAAATTCATAATCTGGGAGGGAACTTCATCCTACCATGTTGAAGGCTGTGCCATCGCAGAGCCAGGGACATACAATAAACAAATTCAGTAAGGGTTCCAGGGGAAGACACTAGTGAACTGTCATGGAAGGGTTTCAGAGCAAAGCTCATCTCTGGATTCAACCCCAGTGGCCCCAAAGCAAAATGGCCTTGGCTCTTAGTGCTCAACTACAGGGGAGTTATGTACATATAGAATAACAGAATATACATGTTTTGTTAATATGTTTAAGAGTAGGTCAATTTTTCAATTAATTTTAATATAAGGTTTGCTGGCCCTGGTGATGCAGGCCTGTAATCCCAGCTAATCATCAGGCTGAGGCAGGAAAATTTTAAGTCAATGGCCTATCTGGGCTACAAAGTACATTTAAGGAAAACCTAGGCAACTTAGTGAGACTTTGTCTCAAAATAATAATAATAGCTAAGCAGCAAAAGAAAACGGGGGGGAGGGGGGTGAGAGCACACACGGCAGCTAGAGCTATAGATAGCCCAGTGGTAAAATGACTGCCTCCCAAGTACAAGGCCCTGGTTCAGTCAGCATTGCCTCAATCAATTAATTAATTAAAGTCTAAGTGTAAATGAATGTCACAGTACTAAAAGGAGGGCATGTTCCACGTTCCTTTCTCATTACCACAATTAATGTTCTGCCAGATAATCCCAAAATGTTAGTTGCCCTAGCTGAGGTTCTTCCACCAGGTGGACAACGGCCAAATGACTTCTCGCATGTCGTGAGTAATGAATGTGTGGAGATGTCTGACTTTTAAGAAATAGTTTATGTCTATTAACATTACCCTGTCTTGAGCCAATGAGCATTTCTGTTTTCATTAGTGAGCAAATCACGCACCAGGCCTGCATACCTGGCTAACGATTCCAGACCTATTATAAGAACATGAAGTACATAGCAAAGAAACCATTATCTGTAACAAAATCCTACCGGCATGTCTGCTCAATGAGGTAAGATTTTATATAAGAGAACACAATCAGCATGGAGGAAGAAATGCAAGGTTGGTGAGCTGGGGTTATTTTACCAGATAAGTCAAGTTTGTTGCTACTGACAGCGCCTAGACCACTGTTCAGCTAAATGGGACTATGGGAATGACACACACACACTTTCATCCCTGTTTCTCTATACGATCTGTATTTAAGGATAGGGTTGAACTCTTTGGTAAACATAGTTCTACCCAGTCAGTCAAAAGTATAACAGAGTGATTCTGAGTACTGCTCTTTAAAGACTGAAATGAAATGAACACATTTGCTGTTTCACTCAGACTTGAAATAGACTTTTTCAGGAGAAAGAGTCACTAAGGGGAGCTGTGTTCAAGCAGGAGAAGATAAAACAGCAGGGGAAGCGAATGAGTTGGACCCATTGGCTTTATGCATCATTTCATAATGATAAGACCCATAGGAAAAAATCACAGGAGAATGCATGCGGTGTGGTGGGAAGGACAGGTTACTTGGGCAACAGGCGGGATGGCTCGGCATCAAAGGCACCTATTGCCAAGACTTGGGATATGAGTTTAACTGCTGGGACCTACATGGCGAAGAGGAGGACTGATCCCCACAGGTTGTCCTCTGACTTCCACATATGTGCCATGGCATGCGCACACACACGCCTCCCTTCACATGAATAAGTCAATGTAATTAGAATGTTTAAAATAAAATTGGTGGTTACTTCAGGGAGAGGACCAAGCAAAGCGTGTGACATGAGCCAGAGAGGTAGGAGATCCCTAGGTCCTAACCACCGACAGCGTCTTCACTTGGGCAATGCTGATGTGAAAACCAACATTCTGTGGCTACGAGAGCTGCACATACACGCATGTGCATATGTGTGTATGCATATGCACACACACATAGCATTTGATCTTTTTCAACTTTTATACTAAAATGTACACTGCTTTTTATCTCGTGAATAATTTTCTCACATAAGTAGACCGTGTTTTATACATTACTGCCTAAATACAAATGCTTCTAGCTTTGTCCTCATTTATTTACCTGTGAAATAAAGACAATATTTCTGTTGGGTAAAAACATGAAACATCATTTTTAAGTTCACTGTTCAGATGTCACAACGTTGCTCAGAAGGCTGTCTTTAGGATTCATGTCTCAAAGATACCATCATATATTTATTTAGTAAGTAATGAGCCTCTGACCCTCATGCAATACTTAGATCACCACTGCAAAGACTGTGTGAAGGATCTTTTTGATGGACTTTAAGGGAGCATAATCTGTTAATTTATTCACATTTTCAATAAATATGACCAAGTTTCCCCTTTGTTATATAATGTCTTTCATTATGATGAATACACTATTTCTACAGCTTGGATACCAAAGCTATTGCTTCTCTCCCTGTGTCCAGAGATTGCATCATTTGCTGGGAGTGAAATATTCACCTCATCACTGATTTCTACTGGCGTGAGAAACCACTCAATTTCTTCATTCTGAGAAAGTCTCATGTGATATCTTTAAACAGCACATCCCCTGATTTCCCACATCGATATTAGCACAGCAAATAATTCTTATTGACAACTGAGTTGTTATTACCCCAAACAGGGATTCATTGTACACAACTTGAAAATATTTCCTCACCAAATGATCTTGGAAAATGCAAGAAATATTGGAGAGAAGAATAAATGTTCAGGTTGTACCAAATAAGATTTGATAGGACCTGAATAGAAAAGCTGAATTCAGAGATGAAGAAACAATGTTTTATATGAGACATGGACCCAAAAGACTTGATCGCTGGAATTTATTGTTAAAAATTACATAAGGAGGAGCTGGAGAGATAGCGTAACAATTAGGAGCACTTGGTGCTCTTTCAGAGGACTCAGGCTGGGTTCCTAGCACACATGTGGCAGCTCAAAGCCATTTGTAACTCCAGTTTCAGGGATCAGCTATCTCTTCCAACCTTCAAGGCACCAGGCATGCATGTGGTCCATAGATATACATGCAGGCAAAACACCCATACACACAAAAGTAAGATTTTAAAAACAAATTAGACAGTGATTATTATAGGAACACACATGTCTATACTCTCCAAGTCTGAGTGGGTAACACTGAACTATACAATTTGGAATAAAGCCAAACATGTTTGGTTTTCATATTTCTTCATGTCATAGATGAACAACATTAAACCCACCCAACTTGTCTCACCTACTTAGGGACAGAGTTGAGACCTAAGAACAAGATTCCTGGTTTCCCAATACAGTTCTATTTAAACAGTGTGACTCTTCAAACAACAAATAAATTCAGTGCTATCCTTAAAAAAACAAAACTATTATTGAGAATAAGGAACAGTCCTTGTTTCTCCACTTCCAGGAATGAAGAGAAAAGAGCTGTGATTGACCAATGCCAGTGTGGGCGCACGCAGGACCAACCCTTTCCAGGAAAGCCAAGTGTTTCCAATACTCAGCGGAAACTCAGACCCACGTGTGGCGGGTGGTTGGTTAGCATCAGTGACGTCCGTATGCACAGCTGCTCCATCACAAAACTCCAGGTTTTCTTAGAAAGCCCGGGAAACACACAACAGAGGAATGAGCTCTGTGAACGCTGGACCAAGTTTAGCAAACATCTTTCCCATGGCTGTCTTATCGCCATCCTTGGGACTAATGGATATGCAAAGCGAGGCCCAGCTGTCATATATAGGGAAGTGAAATGCATGTTAGCCTTCAAAGCAGTTTGAGATTTTACCAAGTTCTTAACCAAAGACGGCATGCCATCCATGATGAAGGTTGTTCTAAGGAAGAGACTTTAGTTGCCACCAGTGTCATTGTTAATATCTCAGACAGGACAAGCAAAGTCCAGGTTCAAAGGGAAGTGATGTTCATGTGTTGTACCTCCATCCCAGCCTTGTGTTCCTCAGGCAATGAGCCGGCGGCATACCACAGCCACACACAAAGGTCCCCTGACACGCCAACCCTGGTTCCTTCCAGCCTCAGTTATCTATTTCCCTCATGCCTTTAGTCCTAGTTGTTAAAATCACTGCACAGATCCTGGTCCCCTCACAGGCACGCCAGCTTTCAAAGAGGCTTGCCCTTAGAGTCAGAAAAGCTTCTTCTATCAAAAGAGAAAAAAAAAAATGACTCAATGCCATTTGCTTAAGTTTTCCTTCTAAAGAAAATACTACGGTGTTTTGGGACAAAATAAGCCACTTACTGATGAGCCCTTAGCCCTGAAGTCCTTTGTCAACAGCTGAAGATTTACAGCCTCCCCTGTCAACATGATATGATGGCTCTTTGGACACCAGTACATAGACCTGATGTAGGGGGCTGCTTGCTTGTTCCCAGCCACTCAGCCCTGAAATAACTACACAGAAACTGCATTAATTAAATCACTGCTAGCCTAGTACTCTTGATTCTCAAACCTATTTTTGCAGTGTGCTGCAAAAATATATAGGTATGTGCCACCATGCCCAGTAAAAAGGCCTGCCCGTAGTCTTGAGCATTTAACCATAGGCTGTCTGTGGCTTCATGGTGCAGGACACAGGATTCTCCATTAGGGGGTTCTCTAAGATAAGGAAACCTGACACTCAATGCTCCTTAAAAATAAACTCTCTCAGGGTATCTGTAGCCTCATAAAGAGTTTGGCAATGTTCCTTCTGTTTCTATTATGTGGAACACTTTGAGGAGTACAGGTATTAGCTCTTCTTGGAAGTTCTTGTAGAATTCCGCACTAAAACCATCTGGGCCTGAGGGTTTTTTATTTTATTTATTTATTTTGGTAAGTTTTTGATGACAGCTTCTATTTCCTTGCAGTTTATAGGCCTATTTAAATTGTTCACCTGATCTTGATTTAATATCGGTATATGGTTTCTATGTAGAAAATTGTCCATTTCTTTTACATTTTCCAATTTTGTGGAGTACAGGTTTTTGTAGTATGACCTAATGATTCTCTGAATTTCCTCAGTATCTGTTTTCCATTTCTAATTTTGTTAATTTGGATGTTCTCTCTGTTTTTTTATTAGTTTGGATAAGGCTTTGTCTAGTCCCTCTGACTGTGGCTGACAGTTGCATGGCTGGGGCAGACTGAGGGGTCACTGGCAGTGGCACCAGGATTTATCCCTACTGTTTGTACTAGCTTTTTGGGAACCTATTCTCTTTTGAGGGATACCTTGCTCAGCCTAGATATAGTATGAAGGGCCTTGGTCCTTCCCCAAAGCTATGTGCCTTACCTTCTCTGAGGAGTGGATGGGGGATAGGGTGGGGGATAAGCGGAGGGGATGGGAGGAGAGGAGGGAGTGGGAACTTGGATTAGTATGTATAGTGAAAAAAGATAGTTTGTTTTCTTTCTAAAAAAATATTTAGGGGGCTGGAGAGATGGCTCAGTGGTTATGAGCATTGCCTGCTCTTCCAAAGGTCCTGAGTTCCATTCCCAGCAACCACATGGTGGCTCACAACCATCTGTAATGAGATCTGGTGCCCTCTTCTGGCCTGCAGGCATACACGCAGACAGAATATTGTATATATAATAAATAAATAAATATTTTTAAAAAATATTTAAAAACCATTCTGAAATGGGGTGGTGTGCTAGTGTGTCTCCTTCACTGTGTCTGACCACTAGTAGCACTGATACTGAAAACAAATGAGTCGCTGTCATTTTCAGCATCTCCTGTTGTCAGCATGTCCTTTGTTTACTGCAATGAGAACACACCAAGTGCATGCTGTGATCTTCCTGACTCCAGAGACTGGGGATGAGGAGGTGCGGCCCTCAGCCAGTGAGCTTACCCAAGACAGCGGTGATGGAGAACACAATGGCATGTGTGCACACATGTGCACACACCAGTGAGCTTACCCAAGACAGCGGTGATGGAGAACACAATGGTGTGTGCGCGCACACACACACACACACAATGAAAATCACTTGTTAGAAATAGCTTAGAAATAAAAATACCTCAAACTACGAGAGAGAAAAAATGAAAACTAAGTGGGGGATTGGATAAATAGACAAAGCTGTTAAATACACTGTTGTCTACTGTATAGGATAAAATTGTAGCTGTGTGGTTGCAGATTTTTATGAAGTGAAAGGTATCTTTAAAACTGTACTATTTTTCAAAACAAAACCTTAGTTTTCATACATCAAAACTTGAATTCTTTCACATTTTTAACTTCAGATTTAAGAAGATAATGACCAAAGAAAAGAAATGGGGAAAGAGCAAAGAGAAACCAAACATGCACGCAGGGGTAGACTGGAAGTGAATCCTGCAGGTCCAGTTGGAATTCGTGGTACTGTTAAAACCAAAAGGCGAGAAGCGGTGTGCAAAGCAAGGCTATTCACAGAAATCCCTGAGGCAGAAACTGTAAAGCTGCTTTTCTGCTTTATTTCTGGTATTTGTAGCAAAATAAAGCCAAAAAGCAACTTTATGCTGAAAAAATGGAAAATTGCATATTTTAAAGTACGAGGTAGACAGAACTATTAAAAAGAATTACAGAATTAGTTCATATAGATTGGCAAGACTTTTTATTTAGGTAGCAGGTTTTAGTTGAAACAGCACCAAAGGGTTTGAATAACCATTCAAATAAACGCAGCAAACCATTTCCAGTACCGGGGTTGGGGCAGCACGAAAGTGGCGCAGACACCTTCCAGGGACAGGCACTGCCCTGCCTCTTAGAAATCAGTGACCTCATTTCACCATCACACCTGATTTCTTACATTTCCCAGGTTACTGCTGAAGAAGTTGAGGCCCAGATTCTTCCCCTCCGCGGCTCAAGGTCACAGTATTAAAGGAGCAGGGATGACTAACACAGGAAGTACACTGTCCACCCCGGAACATGCAGATCCCTTCAGAGATGAATGGCCAAGGACCTCCATCCCTAACTGCAAGCTAATTCCGTCAAGATAGAAATACATAAAGAGCAGCCCTGGTTCTAGGAGAAACTCGGGCCTAAGGAATCGAGGTTCCTCTCTCCTCTTCCCAGCACCTTAGCAATTTCGGAGCAGTCCCCACAAGCAATCCTATAATCTTAGTCCAGCTTCCCAGACTAAATTACATCCTTTTGCATAATCATGACTGTGGCTGCGGTTTGCTGAGCGCTCCCTTGGCAAGCGCTGTCTCAGATAACCTCCATGTGATCCTTTCCCTCACCAAGTCATCACAACACCCTGCAAGTCAAGACTGGTGCTGTGACCTCCACTTTACTCCAGAGGAAACGGGGGGGGGGGGCGTGGAGGGTCTGAGGCAGGAGGTCTGTGAGTGTCCGTTGTGCATTTGGTATTGTTTCCTCGCAGAAATTCTATTGTGATGGGTTATGACCTTTGCCATGCTGGCTCCCTAGTAGACTGTAAATCACATTACAGAATTTGCAGCCACTATTCTGACCCATCTAAGGCAAGCGGAGAGGGCCAGGGATATGGCTCAGTCCGTACAGTGCTTCACACACACACACACACACACACACACACATTTTCCAGTAACTTTACAGTTTTCTCATATTCATATGAATCCATGATCCAATAATCATCTTAAAACAGACTTAGAAGATTCCTGGCACAGCACTGTTGATGACTATTTCACAGTGTGATTTTACTGCACACAGGAAATCTACATTGGAGTTAAACAGCACTTTTCAGAAAGTTAGCCATGTCATTGCCCTATGTGACAAACTTTAAAAAAAGGATTTGTAATAACTTGTCACCTAGCAACTGTGGCAAACAGCTGGTGTAGCCCTCACACCTATAAATATGCTTTGGACTGGGGACCTTTCATTCTCAGCTCGTGACTCAGCATCCCATGCTCACTGCAAGTGACCATCTGTTGATGGTAATTCCTGTTAAATTTTTCTTAGAAAGGTCAGTCAATATCTGGTTACGGACTTTAACATCTCTTAGTGTAACGTGTGAGGACGGTGTTTAATCCCTCTGCGAGTGGATACGTGGAGGGAAGGAACAAAATAAGAACAGGGAATGTCTCCCTGCACAACACTGAATTAGAGCCATGACAAAGCAAACGGGATGTGTCAACTAGAGGATTAAACAAGAAAGCTGGGGATTAAAAAATTACATAGCACTCAATTTGAAGCTTCCACGTTCTCAGACCAATTAGCCAAAGAGCAGCTTCTCCCCAGGCCAGGGACAAAGAGGCGCCAGCTGAGGGCCTGTTTTTCCTACCCAGGGAAGCTGAACTCCACCTTCTGAGGGCAGCTTAAATGTTCTTTATAGATAAATACACACACACACACAGAGACAGACATATACTAAATACATTACACCACATACACACACACACAGAGACAGACATACACTAAATACATTCACACACACACAAACACACACACACACACACACACACACACACACACACACACACACACCTGTTCCTCCCTCCCTAAATTGGAAGCAGCAGAGATTGGTCTTTCCCTAAGACCGGCCTTCCTCCTGTATCTTAAGCTAAGCAGCGCTACTCTGGGGTGGGGAGGCATAGATGATCTAACCCCCCATCTAGATGGATGCTGTCTTTCTTCTGCCACATGTGGTATTCCTTTCAAGTGCCAGAGGACAAGAAGCCAGCGTTTTCAATGTTCCCACTTGGGTTAGTGTTTAATAACTAGATTCTATAAGCCAAGGGCTGAGCAAGGCAATGCCCCTCACAAGCAGGAGGCAAGAAGCACTTTCTTGAGACCAGACTATAGGAGACTAAACCGTCCTTCCTTCCTCAACACCAAGGCCAAGATCTGATTCATTCCCTTCACTGTCCCTAAGCAGGAAAGAAATTTCCCTGTTCTCAAAGGGCAGATCAAAATCAGAGTCGAGAAACAGGCTTCACGGAAAGCAAATTGTGGAGGGGGTTTGCTAACTCTGCATTCTATTTGCCATCTTCAATTCCCAACAAACTCACAGCCTGGGATTTATTGCAGCTCCGCTTAAGAGCAAATATCCCCTCCAAGCTCTTTGACCTTTGGTTTAGCTGTATGAAACTGGTGACAATTGTTTTCAATATGTTTCTTAGAATTGAAAAAAAAATAGTTAACATAATTCCTAATTTTGCTTTTTAGCAACTAGACCCACTGCATTAGGCCAGAGCAGTGTATCTAGCCCAGACTCACAGAACTACTGAACCATTCCAAACTGTGTCTAACATCAAGCCTAATGAAAATTAATTTTGATGTATGTGATGAAGAAGGTAACCTGGGGTATAACAAAACCAGGTGACTCTCCAGCACAGGACAGATATCAACGACCAAGAAACATGTTGGGCCATTTGGCTGTAGGTCATTCATGTCTTGGGCCTTTCTTTAAAGCGTGCACCTTCTCGCTTCTCTTTATAGGTAAGCCAGCAGTTGAATGAGCTAGCCAGTAGCTTTTAAAAGAGCACACCATATGAAGATGACCACACCCCTACCGGTCATATAAACAACTGCTTCTTCAATGTGACCTCTCTGCTTTGCCGATGTTGAAAAGAAGCTATGGTGTAAACGGTGCCTATGTTAATGGTAAATTAGCATGTTGTGTATGCAATGTCAGCGTGAAGGGAAGATAGGTACAGAATCAACTGGGGGGGGGGGGATGCACAATAAGAAAAGGGATGAGGAAAGGTGACATTCCCCAAACACTGTCAGAAGTCTGGAAAGAAGCTAATCCCTAATGAGAAGTCCTACAGGAAAACAAAACTATAAATGTAAAGTTTTCCTGCCTAGGAATACATTTCCTCCACTTCCTTATACACACAACTACCAACAGAAATTTGCCATCGGATGGAAAGGACTGGTCTTCCGGTGTATCCGAGTTAGCATATAGCAGTCGGCACGTGTAGACACGAAGGGCAGCCTGGAAAGAGTTCTTTAGAGTCCATCTACTGCTTCCTTCCCACACACTATCAATCTGCTCCAGAAGCCGTCCTTGTTAAATGCATATTCGTGAATGAAATGGAATACAATACAACTAAAGGAGTCTGGGACAGTCTAGACTGAACCCTACTAGTGACAGAGGTGCCTGCTCATCTCAGCCCCTTCACTCTTACCTGTGGGTGACGGATACCTATCTTTGCCACCAGGGTTCTCAGCTGGCTCAAATTTCAGCCAACGACGGGCAGGGGAACTTAATGAGCGCCACCTGCAATTCACGTGTGTGTAAAATGTCAAGCAGTATATTGGAGATTGTCGGCTCGCCAAAAGCACTTTCAGGAAATCACTTTCAAGATATCACAAAGCACAGGGAGGTCATGGGTGTTGCCCACCGACCACATCTCTTCAGATCTGGGGGACCTAATCCCTCCTCTTCTCCACTAGTTTACTGTAAAATGATTTTAGATGGCCTTTGATTGGGCACACAGACACATGCAGATGCATAAACACACAGCTAATAAGAGGTAATAATTATTCTACTTTCTGTTTGTATACTATATGTTACTAACATGAACAGGATTGGGAAATAAAAATAATATAGAGAAATGGCTCTCTGATCAACCCAATCATTTGCGTTTCCTGGGTGAGAAGCATCCAGAACCACAAAAATAGAATTACTGTGGAACATCCCTTTAGAGAGTCTGGCCACCCCGAGCGTTGTTTCCACACTTGCACGTAGATCAGTTATAGGTGTTAAACATTTCTACCCTCACCTGCTTGGGAACCCTACCCCCGAGGTGAAAGCTACAAATGGTCTTTGAGAATGTAGACACAGTCAAATGAAACTAAAGAGGCTTGCTGGGCAAAGGAAAGCCACCTCTTTCTAGTGGGCAGTAACTCTTTTAAATGAACAGCATACAAAAGAAATGGAGAGAGCTTCAACGTTGCTTTACCAGGTGTCTGTTTTGAGGTTTTTTTGGGGGCGGGGAGTGATGTGATGGCTAGTTTTAGTTATCGACAGGACACAATCTAGAATCACCCTGGGAGGAGGGTGGGAGAAGGGCCTCTAAGAGCGCCTGTGAGGAGTTACATTAATTGACTGAGAGAATCTGCGGCACTATTCCCTGGGCTTGATGCCCTGGACTATACAAATGAAACTGTCCAATTGCAACAGGTTTGGAGTGGCCCCTCTACTTAGCACAGCCACAAGACACCCCAGGCAAAGATTAAATATATGTTTGGATTCATCTAACTTTTATATCAATATTCCATAAAACACTTTTAAGATACAAATGGATGCCTAGTGGAGGAATGCACCAATTTTGTGAATTCTGTCATTAAGCAACCTACTTGTATCGTAAGAATTAGTGAAATAAGTGTCCTTTTAACTAATTATGACAAAGGCTGTGAGAGGTGGGACAGGTGGATCGACAGTGTGGATCCCACTAGGTAGATATTCAAGGGTCTGACTATTCCACACGGAGAATCTGAGCTTCCTTGCCATAAATATGGAGCTGAACATAAACAGACATTGACTGCTTTTAGGAATCGTGGTCCCCTCTGAAATACCTGTGGGCCCTGGCTTTTACACTTCCAAGAGCATCTGAAGTCTGAAGCAGGAGGAAACTGAGTACTTCAAGTCCTATATGGCTGTGAAATGGATATTTACTTTCTTGTGAGAATGGACTTAGAGCTTTATATTAACTAGAGACAGATATAATATTCAGTGCCAACAACACTGCTTAAAGCATCCTGGTGATTCATGGGCAGAGGCATCTTGGACAGCAGTTATCAGGTACTATCGTAATGTCAGATCTAAGTCCAGTGGTTCCCAGATAACAGGCCTCCTCACAGGCTGACAAAGGGGCAACACAATTTTACTCTCTGGTGCTATCAGGATATTAAAATATAAAATGTCACACTCAGGTTATATCAATGTCTGTGGTTCTATCATGAAGAAAAGTTAAAACCATAAAGCAGTTCATCTTTTGTAAGCGATGGACCACTCTGGTGTCTTGGCTGATTATTAGGCTTTAGGGAACTGTGGGCTGGAGCAGTTGTCCTGTTGGCCCACCTTCCATAAACTCAGCAGGTTTGATCCAGGAGGACCACCTACACGTTATCTTCCCCAGGGTTTTTTCCTTGTTTGACAATGTTTGTAAAATACACCTCAAAAAACTCTGCATTTGATTAGGGCAAAGACCTTGGACTTCAGTGTGAACACGGCGCTAGAGATCCTAAAACTTAAGAGTAGAAAGACAGAACACACCCAAACGCTGGTTATAGCTAACCGCCACCTTGATTAAGGGAGTCATTCTCAGATTTCCATGTCAGGGATTTTTAAGGACTATCTTAGCCTATGCTATGATATTACCAACAATGGTCACTTGTAATGTGTTTTTTCAGTATTACATAACAACCCCTCTTAGTCAATATGGTCTAGGTTATGTATCAATTATAGATCATGTTAATCACAGTGTGGCATTGATATTCATAGACTCATCTTTTAACTTGGAAGCCGATTTATGATTAATGAACCTGAAGATATCCAATTCAACCCAGGAAGTAGGGAGCTTATAAATAAGTTCTGGGAACTTAGAAAGTCATCAACTGCTTTAGAGCTAGGAACAAAGACTGATTTCCTTATATATATTTATATAAAATATTTAAATTATGTTTAATTTCTAATTTTACTTATTTACAGATGGGTAAAAACTTAATGACACAATCAATATAGGGACTTTTAAAATATTTATCTCTCTCCCCTTTGTGACTGTTCTGCTTACACTTTTTTTTTTTACTGACTGTCCTGGAACTTACTCTGTAGATCAGGTTGGCAGAGATCTGCATGCCTTTGCCTCTTAAGTGTTGGGATTAACGGTGTGTGCCATCACCACCTGGCTCTGTCTACACATTTTAAGTGACGTTTTTATTAATTCTCTGAGAGTTTCATAGAATGTATTTTGATAATATTCATTGCCCCCTCCTCCGTGTCTCTCCCCACCCAACTTCACAGCAACTTACTCTTGCCAACTCAAATGCGTTCAGCTTCATTTTCATAGAAATACATTTTAGAAAGATGTATTTGCCTACTATATCATATGTCAAAGTAACAGAGGCTTAAGCAAGAAAGCCCATCATTTTTCTACGTGATAGCTGATATGGGGAAATCCATGGTTACAAACCCAGACCCTTTCTGCATTGTTGCTCAATTATTCTCAAATCACATTTTCTCCAAATGGTCCAAGACAGTAACATCAGCTACTCAGTTAACCTATCCACAT
Source organism: Alexandromys fortis (assembly GCF_014885135.2). Lineage (NCBI taxonomy): Eukaryota > Metazoa > Chordata > Mammalia > Rodentia > Cricetidae > Alexandromys > Alexandromys fortis. The sequence continues at coordinate 2,636,374 of NW_026068064.1, read as the reverse complement.
CACCACAAGAAGAAATGGTATCAAGAAAATGTTCTCCTTTTGAAAGTCATGAACCTACACATTGTATACTAAGCTTCTGCTCGCCTCCTACCAGCTAGAACCTGGTAATATACCTGAAAGCGAGTTGAGGAAAGAGCTCAGCCGCTAGTGGCCACGTTCTAGCTGAAACCAGGGCTCTACTGCCAAAGGAAAGCTCGGTATTTGGGAACAACCAGCAGAATGGACCACAGCTACACCACTTGTGCTCTCTTATTTCAGTAGTTTTCATTAAGCTGCACAACTGCCAGCACAAAAACAATGGTCACAAAGAGATGTGAGGATAAATACAGCTAATTCAAAAATCACACAGCTCTAAAGGCGGAAGCAGTTGTATACTAGGATAGTGGTAGGCAGACGTTTTTTTGTAAAGGGCCAGAAAGTAAATATTCATATCTTTGCTGGACATATTTATTAGTGCACAGTAGTGCTCTAATAAAACTTGTCTTAGAAAGCAAGCAACAGGGTGGATTTTTTTCCCCCACAAACCACTACTAGTTCAGAGTGTCATGGGCTTCAGAAACATAGCTACATGTAGGAGACAGGTACTAATGAATCTAGCAACCAAACCAGGAGTTATTAAGATACCTGCTATAAAGACAGCCCTCTTATTTATTGAGAATGTACAAAGTGCTCAAACTTACATTAGTGCTTTTTTTGTGTGTTACTTCTAGTCCTGACAACAATCACGCAGCCAAGAAAAGTAGCACCCAGATGAGAACTCATCCCTTGCAACTTCTAAGCCTTTCCTCTTCCAGATAAAGGAACGTCTCCCAGAAGTCAGACGAAAAACCATCCTGTAGGACCCAGTAAGCAAAATGCACGCACACGGACTCCTATTGTACCACTGGCAAAGCAGTTCTGCCAGGTTTGATGTGCAACATCGCAACAGCAAGGCTTAAAATAGCTCTTGGGCTAGAGGTTTATCCCAGCTTTAGCCCTAACCTTCAGCTTTGCCTGGGTAATAACTGCCAAGGTCTTAAATGTTGGAGCCTTGGTAACTAATGAAGGAGTGGAGGCTCCATCAAAGCCACTGTAACTTACAGAGTCTTTCAAGGTTGAGAGAAGGAAGGGGAAGGTATTGATTGTTCATCCCTGTTGATCCTGCTTTGAGGCAAACATATACCATTGCCTCCCACTCATGGCTGACTGTGTTAATGTGTTACAGCACTCTTTCTAGAAACTTCCTGACAAGGCTTCATGATCCTTACCAGAACCCCAAGCACCACTTCCAGTTTATAAGAGTTGGCAAGGAAAACGAAGCCTCCATGTTTAGGATACAACAGCTCCCTATGTCTTCCCTCATCTCTTGGGACAAAGGCAGGGAGGTATTGGTTCTTTCATTTCTTACCAATGCCAATGTTTGTTACATTTGAGATGAACTATCACGACCTCTTCTTGTTCCAGCAAGCCCATTAAATCTAGGTTTGTAATTCCTTTGTCCATGTGTTCATTTTATAATGAAATCTCTATCTCAAAGCCTTTCTTAACACAAAAAAGTAGGTTCCTAAAAGCCAATTTTCCCAGAACCTCCAGATAAAAAAAAATAGAGCTATTTACAGTAAATAGAGCTGCTCTATTTACCCCAATATGGGGGGAAATCTATCACTGGTGAACAATCCAAGCCACTCCAGAAATGGCAAGCGCACACCATAGAATCTAATCTTTACAAAGAATTCTCAGCACAGTCAAAACTTGCCTTTTCTAAGAACACAAGTACATTGTAATCCTCTCTCCTTATCTACGGGTGGAGTCTATAAGTTTTATGGCACAATTTTAAGATGTTCCACTGGAAAATGGGTTTGCTTTCAAAGTGAAGCTCTTAGGAGTTCAACTAGCTTGGAGTGAGAGGTCATGTTCTGAGTCAGGAAGATTAGTCCATTGCTGCCTCTGTTCTGTTTACGTGGCTGGCAAGGGGCCCCATCATCACGGTAATTACTGAGTGATGTTCATTATCATCATGTGTGTGGGAGTCGGCTCAGCTCTGGGAGCACCAGCCCCCACCCCTGAAACACTTGCCTGCTGAGGATGAGAATATAGAAAACCTTCATAACTCACTGCTGCCAGGCAGAAGGGACACTCAGGGCTTTGCCTCTTTCCATCACCTTTTGCCATATTAAGCACAACTGCAGCCCTCCCTCCCTAGAAAAAGGATCTGTCGCAGTCTGGTGATGCCTCTTTGAGACACTACTACAGGTCACAACGCCAGCTCTTTAATAGACCTGGCTGGTATTTACCCAGTGAGTGAAGACTACTCCCGGAGCTGCCAACTCTACAAAAATAAGGCTAAAGTAGGAAAGTGGGCATGGCTTGAACTGGATGTTTCCCAGAGCCTCCTTTAAGGTCGCTGTTTCATCTGCATCCCTAAGGAAAGGGCTAACTGATCCATGAGAAGCCGAGCACCACAACTGTCCTCCGAGCCATCGTGTTCCTTATGTGTCTCCAGGGACAGCTGGGACATTCCTGCCCCCTTGTTTCCCAATGTCAGCAACAGAACACTTTGTGACCTAGATGTACTCCAGGCATTGCTACACCCAGGGTTTGCCCCTTGCCTTTCTCAGTCTGGGATTCTGAGACAGCAGGTGTCTGAGAAGGGAGGTCACTGAAGACACTGGAAGAGTAAAGAAGGCTTAGAGTGAAGATGGATGGATGGGTTCTGAGGAGGCTGTGCAAGAAATGGATTTTAAAAGGGAGTGTTAGGGTTTGTGGAGACAGATGGCCTTGCTCAACTTCCTCCTATCACCCAAGTCACTAGATTAGGCATTCCTATTCAGGCCAAAAAGCCTGAGGACAATATTCCTTCATGAAATCATTTTATTTTACCCCTTCAATTTTCTGGTGGAGTCACAAATAATTGCTGAAAAACATAAGCAGAGTTTAGAGTCAAAAATTCTTCCTCTGAATGTCCTTCCCCATTGGTTCTTGTTATATCTAAAGAATTTAGGCAGCAGCAGGGCCAGCCAAACACAGGAAACAAAAAAATACCCAGATTTTAATTGAAAGAGAAGTTTGGTGACTGAAGAAAATACCAATTTTCAAATCAACCTCTCTGCTTGGAACGTTAGCACTCTACTTTTTCAAACACAAAAATGAAGCACTGTGTTCAAACCCCTACCCTTAACTAATCTTTGGAATAGAACCCCTTTATGCCCTCTAGTCTTAAGTTGAAAAGCCAGGTGACTAAAACACATAATGCTCTCTGTTTGCATCTGTGTGTTACACAAATGCATTTTGTGCCCAAAAATCTATTATGGGTTATGCACAAATTTAACACACATGCCCAGGACATGAGCACCAAAGCAGAGCAAGCTGCCTGGGGGCTGAGCCCTACTCTGGCTCTTGTATCTGGTACGTGAGATATAATCACAAAACCATGGAGGGCAGGTGGCCCCACGAGAGACTGAGGCTGAAGGCCTAGAAGGGAAGGACATGGTTATGCCATGAAGGAGGAAAACATTCAAAGTGCATTCCAACATCCTCCTTACTGTCTAGAAGGGACGTGTAATGTTTCAAAAGAGAATTTTGGTATCTTTGTGTGTGGGGTGGGTATCAGAATGTTTGTAGACAGGAAGAGATGGTTGTATACTTTTATTCACTGAAGAAAACTTTAAACATCTTGAGCTGGAAATAGGAACGACAAAGTTCAGAATGCCAGTAAGATGAACCCAAGCCAATATATAAGAGAAATCTGCATGTTGTGGCCCTGACCCACCTCTCTGGCTACTCACAGCCTTATAATATGCACGGTGTGGGCATCCTGACTTGCCTGAGAAGCCATAAATACAGTCAGTCCTTCACACCCACAGGGTCCATGTTCGAGAATGACCCAGCCCAGGTCAGATATATCTGGGGAAAGGCTTATACTTGCACTGAAGAACTGAAGAGATCTGGGCAGCCGGTACTAAGGGTGAGAGACTGGGAGCAACCCCTAGAGATACAGCTGTACTTCTCATTCAACGCAGTCTGTGGCCTCGCACTAATGCATACATGGGCTTAAACAATTGTACAAAGGGTCAAGAGAAGGTGAGCTAAACACTCCCCGTGGAGTCCCATTGGAAACTGGAATAACACATAAACTGTTCATACTAGACCCTCCAGGAGCCCGTTCCAGAGCTGTCTGGGGAGCTGGGGAGCAGGTGACTCTGTGCCCACACAACTGAGCCACCATCGAGGGAGGGGTAGATTCTCATGCCCCGTCTGCCATGGGGATGCACACAAGATCACAGTGACTGACATTTGAACTCAGTCGTGACCCAGTTGATGTTGCTTAAGGATGTGTGTCCCTTACATATTATTATTATTATATATATCTACTTCCTGGAATTTAACAATGGCCCTTCACACCATTAGGGCAGGCACTACGATCAACAATTAATAAATGTAACCTCATGAAACTGAAAAGCTTGTGTAGGGGGAAGGACACCCTACCTTTGTCATCTGGACAAAGCAGCAGCCTACAGAATGAAATTTTATCAACTCCATGTCTGAAAGAGGACTAATATATAAAATATATAAAGAACTCAAGAAACCAGATATCAAAAACCAAATAGTCCAATTTAAAAATGAGGTACAGATCTAAGAAAGGTGTTCTTAATAGAGGAAACTCAAATGGCAAATCTAAGTAGGATACTCTGGCAGGCATTTTATAAACATTCTCAAATTGTTTAGATGCCACTGGAAAGTACTTTTAAGTGGAAAATAAAAAAATACATCTATGTGTATATACACATACCAAATGCTAAACATACCTGTCAAAAAATTCACCAAACAAGTATAATATAACTACATTATATATGTATGATTATGCATACCATATAATTACATCAGGGTTCTGGGGTTAGAGCTGATCTTTTTTCTACTTTGTTCTTTCTTTTCTGCTTTAACATTTTTATCTCCCCCAAATAAATAACTAAAGTTTCCTTCAGTAGATCATCTTCAGTGGGAAGACTTCTTTAGAAATACATTCATGACAGTAAATGAGACTGGCCCTTCAAGAAAAGATCCATGCCCCCATGCATTCTACACAACCTGGAAATACACATCATGAAGAAGTGAAAAAATGAAATGTATTTTGATGCCAAGTTGCCATTAAGAGTCAAAAGGCTTGTGATACCAAAACCAGGATAGCCCACCCAATTTCAACCTTGCTCTGTCAGTCAGTAGGGATAGATAGACCTGCCCACAGCCTGCCACAGATAACTCTGTGGTCCTTTGGCATTAAATGATAGAGACCTTCATCATATTTAGTGACGGCAACAAAGACTGTATCACCACTTACTTATAGACTAGAAATCAGCTTCACTGGGGCGGGAATGCCAGAAATCTGTTGGGTCTCTGCAGGGTTCAGGAAGCAGGTCACTGGTTCAGCAGCGGTTAAGATATTGCCCACAAAACAAACTCCCCTGCAATAAGGACAGACTGTAGTGTTCTACGTGTTCTTAATCAGGTTCAAATATTAGCCCAGCTGGGTCAAAGTAGGATTTCAAGAGTGATAAATATTTTCCACGACTGTGTGGGAGAACAGATAAAGATAAATCATTAATTCCTTCAACCAGACTTGGAAAATATCCGTGGTGCCTTCAGAAAGTCGAATAGAGAAGATGTAGCCTTTATTCAAACTAATGCCGATGCTGATGTTGGCCCATCATCATTTGCGTGGCCTCCACAGGTTCGTGAGAGCCACTGTGGGAATTCTCTCACTCTTCCGTGGCCTGGTGACGAGGGGAGCATTTACACCACAGGAATCAGCAAATGCTGAAAGACTGGGCGTTCCCTTCCCCAGAGGGCAGCTGCTGAAAACCTAGAGACACCACTCTTACCCAGGCCCAGCCAGGGGTCCTGCGCAGGCCTCTTCCACTTTTCTGCAGGGTGCCCAGAATCCCTTCTCTTACAGCCTTGTCAGCCTCAGCTGCACTTACACCACCCATCAGCCCTCATTTCCAAATGAAAGGCGGAACGAACACGTCCAAGGACACAAAAACTTAAATGTGTTTGCGCACAGGAATCCACCTCAACTGAAGGGCAAAGTACACCAAGCTGGCTCTGACGCACCTGGGCACATTTCTGTGTCAGGCCTACATTTTTCAGAAATAGCATTCTCAATGGATAGACCACATCCATGACATAAAATCGCGCCTAAAATCCTTCCAGTGTGAACTAGTATAACAATGAAATTATTCTCGAGTTTCCAATCAATTTCTTTTAATCTTCCAAAATTAAAATTCAATGCAATCACTAATAACATTTTCATAGTAATTGGCCCATTGTGCGTTTAAAAGAGCCTTGGATTTCTTAAATACAACCACCCTTCAACAACCCAGAAACAAATCCAGGCTAGACAAGACGAGTCTGAAACCCTCAAGTCTAGAATGCTCTAAGATCTGAAACTTCCTAAGGGCTGACATGATCCCACAAGTAAAATCTGCCACCCCAGACTTCATGGTCACAATGCAAGCACACTAAAAACACCAAGAAAGCTAAATTTTAGCATGTATAATACATTAGTATAATACATGTGTAGACATGGATCCCACCCCCAAGATATGCTAATTACAGATATGCAAATATGCCAAAATGTAGAGAAGGGACAAGACCCTGAAATCCAAGACTGCTGGAGCAGGAATTTCAGAGACGTGATGCAACAGTCCCCACCACTCTAGAGCAGAGAACAAAAGAAAGATCTGGAAACACATTGAATTCACAGTTCCAGAGTCCCGGTGACATTTGCAAACAAGCTTGTACATCTTCACTACACTGCAAGTAGAGGACCAGTAACACCCGAGTCCGATCTACCACAGTGTCCCTGTAAAGACACCAGAACGCCAGCACGTACACCAGGTGTTTGCTCATGTTGCCACTTCAAAGTGTATCCCTGGCCCTGTGGCCTGAAGTGCTCTTACTTAGGGATTCTTTCACCCCGGGGCCATCTTCCCCCTCAGACCCTTTGCTCCAAGACAGCAGGGTCCACACCTACCAACCCGTCACTGGTACAGCCACGAGTCAAGGAGTCAGAACTCAACAAATGTCTGCTGTGTGAACAGGTAACTGTGGAGAGATAACTACCCAGTTAGAGTATCTGCATGACAAGACACACAAGCACAAAACAAGTTTCACGTGTGGACGGATCCCATCCTCATGCCTCAGGCCTATCTCCTTCTGTGTCATCTGGAGTCAGGGATAGACGATTCACCCACATCCCACCACCCATCTAATCAGGGTACTTCACAGGGCCAGCCTGGCTGCCACTCTAAGGCAGGAACCAAATGAGCTCAGATAAGGAGCCGCAGGCTGCAGGCTACCCCATAAGCTTTCCCATAAGCCTGGAGCTACTCTACCTTCCATGTTTTCCCTTTCTTCTTTGCCACCCAGTGCTTCTGGATTAGATATCTATTTACCTTCTGCAGCTGCTTCTTCACTAAGGTTTCCTTGCCCTTCCTCCTCCCCCCCCAGCTCTTGACCTTGAAACTGTTGTGAGTCCTCCAGTGTTCTTCTAACACTGACTAACAACAAGGAGGGTTTCCTCTTCCACCTGGTGAATTTAAGATGGGACCTGGAGCCACGGGACTGTAGGCCACTAGCAGCTGGTGTCTGAGAGCCTGAGGCTACATCCCAGTATGAGGCAGGCATCCCTACCCTGCAGGGCTACACTGCTTTTTATTGTTTGTTCGTTTGCTTGGTTTTCGAAGGGTTATTTTAGTATTGATTTTGTTTTATCAAAGACCAAACTTTTATTTAGCACTCCAGGAGTTACAGAGCAATCCAGGACAGCAAATTCCAAAATGAGACTCAAGTAACATAATCAGCCTTGATGTGAGATTCAATTAGGAACTGCCGCAACGAAGTCCAGAGAACATGTCTGTCAGCAGATTCGTGACTATAGCAGTTATTTCTCTTTCAGACGTGGCACCAAAGGACTTCTCCAAAGGCACATAATCTCAAATTTAGCAAGAGAAAAATTACCTCCCAATTAACAATATTTTATTTCTAGCCTAGCTTCAATCTTTCACCATTTCTCCACAGAGAAGGAAAAACCAAACAAACGCATGAGACAAATCTAAGAAGAAAACCCGCCAAGTGCTGGGAATAAACGTGAGCTCATCAGAATGAAAAACGAGGGCCAGGGACATGTTACCTCACAGGAGTGAGAGGGGTTCGCACGTGCAATGCAACATTTTACAGTCCCTGAGGGCAACAGTAATTATCATGTATGTATTTACGTGTGTACACACACAAACACACACACACACACTCCTTTTCACCTGTTTATATTTATATATTTTTTTAATTGCTGAGACTTCCATAGAAAAAGCTAAAGCTTGTTCGGTTTACATCACAAATAGCTCATGATATCTCTTATCAGCGGTTAGTTACTATTTAATTCTGATAATGCTGCTTCTCAGGAGAGCAGCGCTCACTCCCTTTGTGCCAAGTCTCTCTCCTTGAACCGTCAGATGATAAGGATTCCTGAGCCCCTGGTGTAAAAACAATTGATCAATGCCTTTTCATTTGCTGAGTATTCCTTTAAAATGCCCAGCTGTCCGAAACTCCTCACGGAGCCAGAGGGAATGCCTAGGCGTTAGAGGAAAGGGAGAGCCTTGCTTTGGGGAAAGTTCAGAAGTCTGGGGACACAAATGTATGACACCCATGGACCAACCTATCAACCAGTGCGGATGTTTCGATGTCTCTAAGAATGTTCTCTTTGCTAGTCAATCACTCCATGGACAGTGCCACGCACTGTTACAAAGGACACAGTCGGGAGCTACACCTAGTCTCATTTTACACAGAAACTTGCTCAATAGAATACCAATCTGTCCCTTTTTCATTTAATAGGATTTGGGAAAGATAGAAATTGGAGGACCACAGAGAAATGCAGCCTTTAAGGAAACTACCACAACTGGTTAAATAGCCACACACAACCCATACCCTAGGTCATGATTTACAGAAACGGTCTGAGGAGCTCTTGTTCCTAGAGACATCTGTTCTTTGGCAATAAGATGACCCATGAGCCCTTTCTTTGTTTTGTAATTTTCTCTCAGATTCAAATTTTGGGGACCTCAATTGGAAATCCAGTGGGAACACGGAGCTGATCCCCGTCATGTCTGTCTGGGCCGGATGGGCGACTCCATGGGTACAGCTAGGCTCAAGCCAGCTTGCACTATTGCCTGCCTGGTACTCACGCCTTAGCAGTAAGAAAGCAATGAAAACATTCACAACCAGGCACCCAGGGCAGAGAGCTAAGTGAATTTTCAAAACCCACAGCTTGAAAAATGTTTAAATATCAAAATTGATAAATTGGCTCAGTAGTCAACTCTTACAACTGCCTGTCAAATCTTTAAAATGCAAGCTTTAAAAAAAAATGTGAACTTAGATTTTGGCCACGATCGTCTCAAGTCAAAAGAAACATCAAAAACTTCAATTAGACTCACACTGTACGTGGGGAAATGAGTTTTAAAAGCTCCAGGATGTTATTTCCTCATTCAAGGAAACATAGACACTTCTTTGCATGTATTTATTTCTGGGCTTAGATTACTAATTTTACCTCTCTTCTGCTAGCTTCTGCCAAAGAAAATTTCCTAGAATTATAATTTTCACTTAAACACATTTAAACTTGTCACAATATGTTTAAGATGAGCAACAATGACACAGACTCCAGACAAATAAAATGCCATAATTACCTTCTGCCTGGCCCACAGTCGTCGCCTTCAGGCATTTCTGCCCTTTAAGAATAACTGCGGCTGCACCTGCCTCCACAGCGAAGACAGCCAGACAACGCTGCCTTTTCCACTCACCAGCGGGCAGAAGAATTCTTCCCTTTCTGGAGAAAAGGGCTCCTACTCTACTCAGAAAGTCGGTGTTTACAAACTTGCTGAGTGCCTGCCTACTGCCCTGAATGAAGCAGATCAGTGGACAGCTGTGACAGTCCCCTGCTAAAAATAAAGAGGTCACCTCTCAGTCCAGGCACTCTGACAGGCAGCTGGGCGGGAGTGTTGCCCAGGGGCCCAGCATTTTCCCTGAAGTCCTGTGAGAAGGTGTCACCAGGGATGACTTCACCCAGCAGCCTGCCTGCCCTCTTTTTTTTTTTTTTTTTTTTTTTCCTGGCAAGTTCTAGGCACCTACCAAAGGTGCAGTGGCCACAGGCAGGTTGAAACCTCACTCCTGCTATCAGATCTCCTCCTTTGAGTCACAGGGGGGAGTTGGAGAGCAGAGAGAGAGAGAGAGACAGAGACAGAGACAGAGACAGAAAGAGAGACAGAGAGGAGGGAGGGAGGGAGGGAGGGAGGGAGGGACAGAGAGGAGAAGGAGGGGCAACAAAACAAAGCTGTCCCAGCAGTAGAGAGGGCGGTTTGTTTGAATTATACCTGTTGCTCAGCAAAAAGTCTCTTACTCAAAAGGAGAAAACAAAACAAAACAAAGAATACAAAACAAAAACAAAACCCCACAAAGTCAGGGGGCAGTCAGTTGTGAGGGACACTGATTTGCAAGGAAAGCTCTCTCTGGACCATAGAGGTTCCCCAGTTCACAACAGGCACACACATGAACATGAGCCTGTGTGTCCACGTGACCAAAGGCTCCCCCCACCCCCTCCCACTGTAGCACTGTGGCCAGGGAGCACAGGGAGCAAGCACAGGCACATGACCCTGTGGTGGCTTTGGGGGACTTTATACTTCAGTTCCTTGACAGGCATTTCTCAATCGCTGCTCCCTTCACAGTGCCTTCTTTCCCAAATGCCAGGAGCCTCCTTTACCACCACCCAATAAAAACACTGAGTTAAAACCTGAACCCATTCTCTTTTCCTATTTCCCTATTAAGAACATAAGGGAAGACTCAAAACAAGATCTAATAATTAAAAAGTGATAATTTTTCCTTTTAAAAATGCATATGATCTATTTGTTGTGTTAGATGTCTTTTATGGGGGTGTTTTACATGACGACTTTGCTAAAAATGGTTTTCCAGATCACTGAGGCATGGAAAAGTCAGAGGATTTAAAATAATTTTCTGCTGTCTTTTGGAAAATGTTGGTGATCTTGTGGTGTATGTATGCATGCCAGCTTTAAAAGAGAGATACTGAAAGGACACAGTATTTCACACGAAATGCTGTCATTAGAGACTTCAAGCCTATGGCCTGAAATACATACACAACGCCTAAGGTGGATCTATGTATCAAATGCATAACATATTTTCAAATAGGGCATACTTTATGGATCTGCATGCCATCCTTGCACAGGACCATGCCAATCTTCTCTGTATTATTCCAACCTTAATAAATGCCCTGCCAAAGTGAGCACTCTCAGATACGTAACTTGAAAGCCCATTCCCCTTCAGAGGTTAGTAGACCAAAGCAGAACAGCCTCTGGAGGCCAAAGCTATGCACTACATCACTAGACACTGCAGCTTTGTAAGAGCTGAGAAGCTAAAATGCTAAGAGCAATCTCCATGATGTCAGCGCTTGCCCTGAACATAGACAGCACCAGGGGCTAATTCCACTGTCTCGCGCTCGCTTCTGACCAGCCTAGCACTTTAATTTTACTCTGTCTCTCTCCCAGCCCCCATCTATTTCTTAAAAAGCTAGACCGACCTCCGCTTCTGGTTAGCACTGATCTGAAGACACACCCCTGAAGCATCTCTCAGTTCCAGGAGAATTCACTGACAGAGTGCCAGCAACTAGTACGAGACAGTATCACCTCTCTGGAGCGCTCAACCCTTGGTGCATTTCCAAATTACTTGCTACAGCTGGATTCCCCCTGAGGTATTTCTGTGGCATTTTGTAAAATTCACAAGGATAAGGATGGCAAATAAGTACAGCACAAGCAAACAAATCCCAGACTGTTGCTACTGGCCGGTGACTGTTCCTACTGAGACTCTGTCTGTTACTTTCTGTCCTGGAAACTAGGTACTGTGGGTCTGTCTGCTCACGCTGTTGACCTGAAAAAATAGTGGACAACCAGAACTTAAAATGACCCAAGGAAACTCTCGCCAAGATTTTCAGATGTTACCGTCACCTCAGAAAGTTAGATGGGCTGCTGGGGACAGTCGCCTACAGGTTGGAGGCAGTGCCTCTAGCCAAAGCCAGAAGAGCCCTCACAACAGGCAAAAGTCCAAAGCTCATGTCCGAGACATTTTTGAGGTTTTAGGTTTCCCTCTGCTCACGCTCTCCTCAAATATGTGTACATTAACTTTTAGTAATGTATTTTATTTTTCCTTTGACATTCCATATGGCCTAAAAAAAAATCCATCTCCGTTCCATGGTGTCTACAGCCTCCACAAATCTACAGTATAAAAGTTTTATATTGTTGCTATATCCTCAACAGCAGCTTTGAGGAACACTCAGGCTCCACCAGGGATAACAGGGCAGACCCCACTCCCATCTCTTGGAGATTAAAAAGCAGTCTGAGCAACGAAGGGCAAAAAGCCGCTGCCCTTGAAGAGTGCCCTTGTAGGCTGTTCTCATATTCCCTTCCAACTTCACCAGGTATCAACCTGGATTAGTCCCAGGCATCGCCTTCCAGGATAAAAACTAGAATGCTCACCGCATCTGAGCGAAGGAAGGCTTTGTGTTTATGTTCTGACTGAGAGGGTGTCAGCAAAGTCATTGGGCAGCTACAGGGACTTGCAGTAAATGACACCCCAGTGTATTCCTTCTACCTCCTCCTTGATAGCTGGGTCTCCAGAAGCCACTTTTGGCAAAATGTGACTTGTGCAGTGGAGGGAAAGCCTGGCAGAGTCCTCATGACAAAGCAGCTGCCTGGGCTGGCGGACAATGAGAGCAGTCAACGACCGGATAACTTTTACTTTTTTGTAAACTGCAAGTGAGACAGACAAAGATGTTTAACGCCACTGTTCTTTTGAAAGACCATTGGAGTAGCTCCCTCTCACCCATGGTTTTCTATGTTTTCAATCACCCAGAACCAACCATGGTCTAATAATTCCAATAGGAAGTCCTACGAATCAACAAGCCATCAATTTCATCTTAACTCATCCTGTGATGTCCTCCTTTTTCTATCCTGGCTCTCTTTCTATCCCAGCATGGGGATTATTTTTCTTTTCTAGTACCAACAGTGTGTATGTTGCCTGCCCGTTAGTCACTTAATAATCAACTTGAGTTATTAAAAAAACCATCAAAGTAACTATAGTGCTTAAATCCAAGTGACCACTATTAAACCTATAATAATAGTGCCAAAGCATAAGGAGCTTCCTTTAAAACGATAAGGTGAAAGTTCTTGACTTAATAAAATTTTGAAAACAGTGCTATGATCTGCAGGGCATTATAGAGCTGTACTCTACTTGCTTCATAAATAAAACTTTATCATATGTATGCATGGCTGTTTTACAAAAACAATACACATAAGGTTTAGTTAATGCGTGGATTCAGACATCCACCGTGGTCTTGGAAGATACCCCTGTGGATGAAGAGGGACTACTGCAGTCAAAACAACTTAACCCTGCCCAAAATATTTCCCTAGACATATAAACAGTGGACATCAAAACAAAACAACAACAACAACAACGCCAGTAAAATTAAGACCAAAAGTAAAGCAGAGATCTGTCCGTCGGGCCACACCGTGCGGCAGGAAAGAACTAATGTGTCCTCCTCCCCGGCTGCCACACGAGTCTGCCATGTCTGAAACATGTCAAAAATGCCACTTAAAAAGAACACTATGGGGCAAGATGAAACAACTGTACTAGTTTAGGGGTCCATTTTTTTTATAGAGCTACTAACGCGACCACAGGGGCCCCACCCTAACTAACTTATCAACTCTTAAGTACCTCCGAGGGGTCTCACCTCCAAATATTGTCAGCATATGAATTTGCATATTGAGTTTTCCCTGGACATGAGCCTCTTTCTTGGGAGCACATCGGAAACTCAGCACTTACCCTCTGAGCAATTTTCTGTCCATCAATCCTCACCCCTCATGACCATCTGTCTCCTTGGCTATGCGTTCCCACTCTCTCTCACTGAAAAGTTAAACCCGATTTCTCTCTTCTGCTGCAGAAACCCTTACACATGAGTCTCCTGAATCATCTGTCTTCCCACTCTGTGACGTGTCAGGATAACTTCCCAGCAGCAGTAGTTGTCCCTGAGGACAGTGGACAGCTATGACCCAGTAGCTAGGGACACGGACTTTGGACCCGGATGTGGATCCTGGTGGAAAGTCACCGCTTTCCATCCCAGTGACTCTGGCAAATTCTCCACAAATCCCTGCATGTGGGCTTCCTGGTGTGACTGAAGTGTCGTCGTCATGTGGCAAGCACTCGGTGCTGAGGAAAGGGCAAATGTGCTCCTGCGAACAGCACTACCCTCTGAGTAATGCTAAAAAACACATTAGCAGTCACATTGTGGCTTCCGGACTGATGATTGGTTGGTTACCCAGGACTAACATTTGGTCGGTTATTCTAGAAGGAACCTCTTGACTCTTAAAGTCTAAAGGAACATTAACCTAACATCCAAACTTAGGTACTATATGTACTCCAAAGGGAACAAGCCTTCCTTGTGCACTGTGAGCCTGGCTCTCCTCAACACATCTCAGATTCAGATGATAGACAGCTACTGAAGCTTGGGGGCATCGATCACCCTCTCAGAACCTGCAGTGGCTCTCAGTCTCTGAGCACGCACTGTGCTGGCCCAAGTCTACAGGGCACTGAAAACAATCAAGGCAGGCTACCTAAGGAGGTAATTTCTGAATAGTGTCATTCGGTGCCAGTTCAGGCAGCTACTGGGGATAGGCATGCCACAAAGAGGCAGAGGTCTTGTCAGCTGCTGTCAGGCAGGGTGTCCTGGGATGTTTGTGGCTGTTAGGGAAGGCCCATTCTATTTCAGAGGCCTTATCTCGGCCCTTCTCACAGTCCCTCAGCCAGCTGCAGCCAAGTAAGTAAGCACACCCGAGGTGTGGCTTGGCTCCCTAGTCGGCCCTCAGGCACCTGGATTTCCAGGGGGAGTTTCAGGGATTTTCTTGTAGGTAGAAATCTGGCAGGGGTATCTAAAAGATCCTCTATAATCCACAAGTCCTCAGCGCCAAGACTCCTAGCCCTGTCCCTGGGACTCGGGGGAAGCTCTGCAAGCCTGGCTGGGATGGGAGCCTTCCTGCCTCAGTTTACACAGTCAGGTGCCTTCTGGATTCTTTCTGTATCTTCCTCATGGGTCAGAGCCAGAGTTCTCCAGGTCCCTTCAGGGCTCTAATACTCTTAATGTTTGATCCCCTCTAACTCTTCACCCCTTGATCTCAGGTCAGCTCTCCCTTGCAGAGCAGACTGGATGGATCCCTCAGCCAGGGCCTCCAGTCCCTGCTGCTGCATCCTCTCTGCGTTTCTGGAGGTAATGCCTTGTGATGGGCACCTCCTTCTGGGTTTTCCCAAGTGCACCTTAGAACATCGAAAACACCCAGATACAAGCGCATCATTTGCCTCCTACCCTTTCCTCATTCCCACCCCTCCCATGTACCTCTGCCTGCACGCTCTCAAATTATGGGCCCTTTCTTCAGTTGTTTTTACACACACACACACACACACACACACACACACACACACACACACTTCTAAATATATAAATACAACCTCCTCAGTCCATATAATGTTACATACACCCATATACATACATACATACACATGCACACATTTGACTTCAGGGATGACCACTTGGTATTGGATAACTAATTGGTCTGCTCCTTGGTGGAGAAGACTATTTCTCCTGCTCTCAGCCTATAGTTGCCTCTAGCTCTTTGTCTAGAGTTGAGGACCATGCTAGTCACTAAGCCTTGGTTGCAGGAACTGTGTTGTAGATGTATCAGCTGGGACTGGGAACCACACTATTTCTAATATTAGCACTCAGTGCCACAAAAAGCCCCAAAATGCACCATTCACAGTAGTGTCCACTGGCCACCCGTGACCCTCGAACACTTGAGATGCAGCTCATCAAAACTGAGTTGTGCTGTAAATATACTCACTGGCTTGTCTTTAGACCAAATGGAAAACAGAATGTCAAACATCTCATTAATAACTGTTATGTGGACGGCACAATGAAAGAGCTCCTTTGAAAATACTGACTAATTACAGTTACAGAAAGCAAAAAAAAATACGTCTACTATAGCTGAAGTTGGATTCTATTAGAACTGATCAAGGGCTTTAATTAGCTACCAAAATTAGTCCAAATAAAGCATAAAACAAAAGTTACAGTGAGGGCTTGGGAAGATGGCTCAGCATTTAAGAGCACAGGCTGCTCTTGCAGGGGACTTGAGTTCAATTCCCAGAAACCACAGGACAGCTCACAACCGTCTCTAAATTGAGTTCTAGGGACTGAACACCCTCTTCTAGCCTCTGGAGACACTGCACACACACACGGTGCACAGACATGCATACAGGCAAACCACTCATGCATATAAAATAAAAACATTTAAAGGTGCAGTGCTAAAACAACCTTAGCAACTGTTTCAATGTTTCTGGAACTGCTGTTAGTCAGAAGGGACAAAGTAGAGATCATAAAAGGTACCAAGAGGGTAAGACTGACAACCACAGTCCACAGGACATTTCCTCCCTCCAGATCCTGACTCAGGCGGGAAGACGGGCCCTTCTCTCGCTGCCCATACTCCACAGGTGTCAACAGAGAATTCACTTTCCACAAAAGTTCGGAGGACACAGTGTACACTTTGCACCAGAGGAATGAGGAAGGACACCAGTATTAGGGCCAGAATACTGCTGGAGCGACATGAAAACAAAACAAAACAAGACATTTTTCTCCTTGGATGAAAAACAAAGTAAATCAAAGGATTTAAATTACATGTGTGCACTTGGCACAAACAATACCACTCAGTACTGTCAGTCTGCTGGCTAACCAAGTGTCCCAGGCAGGTAGCTCTCTCCTGTTCTGGGGTTGGTGGCGTCACACTGAGACCCACCCTGGAGTCCTGGTTCTGACAACAACACAAAGCTATTTTTCCTCTCAAGGGCGATGTTTGCCAAATCTTAATACAGAAAAGATATAGCAACAGCAAAACTTCGACGTGCTCTTGAAGTCCCAGTGGAGTTCACGTAAGGCACACGGCCTCAGTCTAAGGGCAATCGACACAGACCTGTGGACCTGCAAACCAGATACAGGCATGGATCAGCATGGCTAGACAGTGAAAAGGAGAAAACGGAGCCTTCCCCCGCTGTCTTTCTTCATCCTTACACCGGACTCCACCCCTGTAACTCTCTTTGCTGGAAGCATCACACACCAAGTTTCCCTCCACGCTCTTTCCAGCTAAACACAGCAACTCTGGAAAAACCACCATATCTACCTCTCCCACACCTGAGCTCTGACCACTGCCTATCTCTTTGTTTTCTAGAAATATCCCTGCTTTGGGTGTGTCTGAAACTCATTTATCAGAAGTTTAATCTCCAGGTTGATGATGACGGGAGATGGGGATCAATGAACGGTCCCTGGGTCCTGAGGACGGAAGTTTCATGAATGAGTCCGTCTCCTTAGGGCGGGATTGGGTTAGTTATCACAAGAGTATCCTGACTCTCTTAATAGAGCTCCATTCAAGTCACTACTTTTTGATTGGTGGTATTGAGCGGTTATTGGGAGTACGCAGTCCCCTCGTTCCCTGGC
Source organism: Alexandromys fortis (assembly GCF_014885135.2). Classification (NCBI taxonomy): domain Eukaryota; kingdom Metazoa; phylum Chordata; class Mammalia; order Rodentia; family Cricetidae; genus Alexandromys; species Alexandromys fortis. Next base: position 2,618,757 of record NW_026068064.1, on the reverse strand, counting down.
CTGGCTCCACAGAGGCTGGCAGGTGTCAACGTGGATGGAGAAGAGCAGCAGGAAGTGGCAGGGAATTCTGGGTGCCGGCGTAGCCTTGGGAAAGGTGCCAAGGAATGGGAGGCGGTCTGGCAAGAACTTAGGGAAGAAGCAAGAAGACAAGAGGCACCCCTACCTTGTGAACCACATTACCCCACCACACAGATTTCTCGGCTGGGTCCAGCCACTGTGGTGACCCATTTCCTAACACTGAACCTGGTCTCTGCAAATGTTCTCCTCGGCTGCCTTGTAGGGGTGGGGTGATCACCTGGAACTAGCTTTGCTCCTTTTCAATCCCCGATTACCACTCTCCTTTAGTTGACATGCGCTTCTGCCAGCAAACCCATTTCTTTCTACTTTACACTCTCCCTTTAGCCGTACACACTCGTCTACGTCCTCTCCTCTGCCCTGCAGGAAAGGACCCGTGAAATTCCCATAAGAATTTAGACACTTGTGGGGCCCAATTACCCAGTGGAGTCCATCTGTTCTCTACGGCCTCGGCCGCTCCTGCTTGCTCTTTCCCACACAGCTCCCCTCTATGGCGGCATGTGTGTTTGAGTGGTCTAGTTCCTTGACAGAGAAATCCTAGTTCCAAGAAATTCAGAATAAACACCCACAGCCATGAGAGAGAACTCTGGCAAGCCTCACTGACCTGTGCAAGCGGAAGGCTTTGGAAACTTTCCAAGGCCACAAGGGGTGGAGACAGAGGTCTTTAAGGACAGGGAAGGGGGGCGGTGCTCAGATCAAAACAAAGTTTATCTCCAGAGTTTAAAAACACAGCCTAACGCGGGGAACAATTGTATACAAGCACCTGTTTAATGATGAGTTGTGAGATGACTTTTGTGATACGCTGATCTTCCTTATTACATTTTGCTTATGTTCGTGTTAAAACATTTTCCTTGCCTGAACAACTGTGTGCATTTACACAGCACTTTTGCAAAGGAGTCAAGCTGAGCTAAAGGTCATTAGCCACACAACCGTGATAGTTTATTATTTGAACTGTCACTCTGAAGCCGTGGGCCTGGTGACAGAAAGCTTCCTCCAAGTCTCTCCTTGTCCTGTGCCATGGGGCAAAGCAGGAGCCTAGGCCAGGTAAGAGCTACCCGTGACCCAGCCTTGGCCCCTGGTGAGATGTCCTCAGACACAGAAGGAACTTCTCAGGCCCTAGGGTTTGGAAAACCACACTACTGGCCAACATCCTCCAGCCTCCAGGCCCTTCTTGAAGAGGAAACAGCTGCTTCAGAAGGCTTGGCTACAAGGAAGGCTGGACGCCATGTTGATCCTGATGAGTGGGGAGAGGAGACTTTGACTTACAGAACCTCCTCACTGCTTCTCCTCAAGGTGCAGCTCCACTGATATCCTAAAAGATGGCTATTTACCTACAGCTCTCACTGCCTGCTGATAAGTCAAGTATGTCAGGACCTGGCTCACCTCCAGTTCCCACTAACAGGACAACTTGAAAGGATCCCATATGTATTTTTGCATCTATCAGGCTAGAAACAAAAGCCCCTTTGTCACACAGCCCTTTTGATGTGGCAGTGACAGAAAACCTGGCACTGGGTGTCTTAGTTTGGGTCACTCTTGCTGCGACAAAACACCATGACCAAAAGCAAGCTGGGGAAGAAAGGGTTTATTTGGTTTACTCTTCCACATTGTAGTCATCACTGAAGGAAGTCAGGACAGGAATTCAAGCAGGGCAGGAACCTGAAGACAGGAGCTGATGCAGAGGCCATGGAGGAATCCTGCTTAGTAGCTTGCCCGCTATGGCTTGTTCAGCCTACTTTCTTATAGCACCCAAGACCACCTGCCCAGGGATGGCATCACTCACAATGGGCTGGGCCCTCTCCTATCAATTACCAAGTAAGAAAATGCCTTACAACCCAATCTGATGGAGGCATTTTCTTAACTGAGGCTCCTTCCTCTCACATGACTTTAGCGTGTATCAAGCTGACATAAAATGAGTCAGCACACTGGGCAATTCATAAAGTAAGAAGTTTTATTTCTTATGTTTACACGAAAGCTGGGAAGCTCGAGGTCAAGGCACCTGCTTGCAGGACTCTCTCATTCCATGGTAGAAGGCAAAAAAGCAAGAGGACACATCCAAGAGAAAGGGGTGGAACTCACATTTTCATCAGGACACTACAACCACGGCAACCACGACATCAGCATCAATCCACTCGTGAGGCAGAGCCCACAGTCTAGTCAGCCCTACACATTTCTTCTTCCAACATTGACTCTGGGGGTTAAGTTTCCAACAAAGGAACTCAGGACACATTAAAATTACAGCGCCCTACAATGGAGCATGAGCTATAAAATCAGAGTCACACAATCCAAAAATGTCAATCTTGATAAACAGAGTGTCGTGGTCCCCAGTAGGGTTGTTTCATGATTCCCTGACCACAGGCTAGTGCCTTAGCAATATGGGTTTCGGGATGCAGCATCCACGCCTGAGAGCACACACAAACCTCTTTTGTTATAATGTCTCTGTTAAATTACTTTGGGCTTGACAGATCATCCATAAAGAGTCCAGATACTGCTATATGCCCTGCCAGGGGCCCCTGCCAGTTTCCTACATGCTCAAAATATGTTAAAACTAAAAGTCAACATTGGTCCATCATCATGAGCTAAACTCCAGATTCCTTTTGCATCTCACTAACATTTGCATTCAAGCATTAAATCCATCTTGTCACTCCGAGCTGATGAGAATTGCTGGGGTCTCTCACAGCTTTTCTTCCTTTTGCTTACTTTTTTCCCTTTTGTTTTTGTCTTTATTCTTATTTTTTTTTCCAAGACATGGTTTCACTGTAGCCCTTTACTGTCCTGGAACTCACTCTGTAGACCAGGTTGGTCTGGAACTCACAGAGATCCGCCTGCCTCTGCCTCCTGAGGGCTGGCTGGGATTAAAGCCGTGTGCCACCATCTTTCAAGGACTTAACAGTTCTGGGGTATTCTGTAGATAGCTTTCTGTTTGGATGTGTCTGCTCTTTTCTCTGTATTAGACTGAGAGTCAGCAAGAAAACCTTGGAGTGCATCAGCTCCCGGAGTGTTCAAAGGGCCCACATGACTTCCCACTGATAACGTCCATTGGATCACTTGGCTAAAGTCATGTTTTCAGATAGGCACACTGCAAAGTTGCCTTTTCCCCCTATCCATACTCTAATCCAGTCTACACTCAAAGGATGATGGGGTAGAAGTGACCAAAGTCTTAACGCCTTAGCAGTGGAGTGTTGGCACATACGGGGTTTCTTCTCTCCCGTTTCCTTAATGACTCATTTAAGAACCTTGTGCTCCGTTCTTTGCTGTACATTATCTACTATCGTAGCTCCAATTGCTCCAGCCACAGACGTGGTTTTACCTCCCCTGTCTGACCTCATCCTCTAACCCCTCACAGAGCCAGAGGCCACCTCTGCGGTGGTCACTCCTGCCCATTTAGCACTGACCTTCTCCACAGGTGAGACACCGAGTTCCCTCCAAAATGTCCCCATCTCCTGTGGACCCACGGTCAACACCAACCAAGAGACACCAGGAGCCAGATGGGCAACAAATGCCTGGCCCCCACCCATATGTCCATCCCTGTGAATCCATGCACGACAGAATGACAGGCGTGTGTGCTTTCACTGGATAAGCAGTGTCCACAGAATTGGGCCATGGGAATTCTTTCCAATGAACTCTTATGAAGCCAAGAATAACAAGCTGTCATATTTCCCCCCAACTTGACAAAATCTCCAAAACGTAATACGCCAAGTCCAGATTTCCTTGCCATGTGGGTCATCAGTCCGTACCTTCCATGTTTCTCTTCTCTGGAGAGTATTAGACAAAGTCCGTGGTTTAAAAATAAAACAAAACTTGGCTTCATTGAATGCACCTACTTTTAGCACCAAACCATGGCAACCTCACACACAGTCCCTCATAGTTGGCACAGTGGGTTCCCAGCAACAGACTTTGCCTTCAGCCTTATCCACCACCAACATGAATATTTTCTATTCAACTTGACTTTACATTATTTTTTTCTTGTAAAACAAAACCGCAAACCATAGTAAAAATTTCAAAGTGAATTGAATGGCCTGCTTCAGACTCCTGCCCCAGCAGCTCTGGCCAGGCAAGCAGTTAAAATGTGAGTATCACCTCCATCCTAAATATAAGTTAAAAGCAAAGGGACACCCTGTGTCAGGAGTTTTAAGAGAGGCCAGAAAACAACATGAGTCCCATCACGTGCCAGCGAGGACATCATGTTTACACTGCCCGGAAGGGTGGCCGCTGTCCCTTCTCTCCACAGCAGTGCACCTGGCCTCGTGTGAGAAAACGGACAAGAAGTTCCTGTCAACAGTGACAAGCAGGCTTTCCTGAGTTCTCTGTGATGGGCAGAAGGACCAAGCCCACAGCTAAAGAGGAAGGCTGCTATTGGGCCTGAAGACCGAGGCTGGAACAGAGGAAGTCACCCCTGGACTCACCCCAGATGAGCATGACCACTGTCTGGGTAAGACTTGGGCATGAAGACTGAGTGAATCCTGCGGGTTCCAAGGAGCATCAGCTAGGTTTCTCAGGGAAATGGACCAACAGGATGGATGCATAGAGAGACCGACTTAAATTGTTCATTACCAAGAGAGTCGGCAAGTCTGACATCTGGAGGACAGTCCAGGAGAAGCTTCAGGATGTAGTCTATACACAGTCTGAAGGCCAAGCTCCTTCCCTCAGTTTACTCTCAAGACTCTCCACTAGCTGGACAAAGTCCACTGCAATTATGAAGGACAATCTGCTTTACTGATAGTCTGCTCCAGAGTTTATCACATCCAGAAATACCTCCATAACAGCATCAGAAGGGTGTCTGATCAAATGAGTCAACTAGACACGGTAGCCTAGCTGAAACTGGCATTTTCATGTGTATGAGTACACATATGTCTGGGCACTGCTTTCAAACAGTGTCTACAGAAACCAGAAGGTGGTGGTGGACCCCACTGGAACTGGAGTTACAAATGGCTGTGAGCTACCACATAGGTGCTGGGAACTGAACTCAGGCCCTCTGCAAGAGCAGCAAGTGCTCTTGACTACAGAGCTACCTCTCCTGTCCGCTTGAACTTACACAACTTTAAACACACATTGCACTGGGGGGGATCTCCCCATTGTTTGTGGAGGCCATTACTCTGGCTGTCCAACGGACCGAGAAGATTATGTAGAAGTGTACATTCTGTTTCCAAGAAAAATCAGTAAGTTTTGAGCAAGAGCTACTCTGTGGGACAGATGAGAACATCTTAAGCTCTCCTCATTCATTTGCACTCATTTGTTGGAAACATCCCATGCGGGACTACAATCACAGACCAGCGATGGGAGTGTCTCGGTGGCTCAGGTGCCAGGGATCAAAAGCAGGAACGAGGCTTACAGAATACCATGCCCAAATAAATGTTCCACCATGCATTGCATGAGAAAGGGACTATCAGCAAGCAAGTAGGTCATTCTGTGACGTGTTACCAGGTCCCCTTGCAGAAATGAAAGACTGACTATGCCAGTTGTAGGGAGGGCTGTAGTGCCATCTTGGCTAAAGAAAATGATTTCTCCCAATGACAACACACTAGTGGCTGATCAGACTAGGGATGCAAATGCCAGGTTTCCTCGTAAGGATCTGCAGATTTTCAAAAGTTCTCTGTCAGGACTTAATGGAGAAGATAATTATTTTGGGAAACAGGTCAGTATCAAAAAGTAGCCGCCGTCAATAAAACTCTAACTGGGGAGAACAGCAAAAGGAACATCTTAGAACTGATACATTCGGTGAGGAAATGTGATTTCATGCGTACCGTGTAGCTGAGACGTGATTTTACAGAGACTTGTATTTTGTGGGAAAGGTTCCTCTTCTACATTTACACTCCTGGGGATGTACACACTTAAGCTGTCCAACAGCTTTCCCAAGATATTGGGCATAGAAAGGGGGCCATGGTCGGCTTGTGCAGATGGAAATCCAAAGGCACTTTATGCCAGGCATACACTGCACCTGAGTGGAACAGGAAGGCGTGAGATTAACTCGTTTTGGCATGGGTACTCATCAGGCTCAAGAGAAGGGCAGGGACTGGAGAGGGATGCGAGCTGGGTTCTGACATTCCAAGGTGAGGGACAGGCATCTGGGACACATTAAGAAGAAAGAGCCAAGAGGGTTTACTGATGGAGGAAGGTGTTTGCTACAGGACAAGTGGAATCAACACCTTTACACATCAAAACACTATGCAGTCCTTGAAAGCACACTTCAGAGGAACATTTGATGACGTGGGAAGCTTCACATATTATGGACAGAGACTGCAAACTTTTCTAGGAAGAGCAAGACAGTAAATACTATCAGTTCGCAGCCCAGATGGTCTCTGTCACAACTGCTTGGCTCCAATTACCACAAGAAACAGGCACAGACAGTGTGTAAATAGGAATGTGGGCCGAAGTTTGTAACTCTTGTGTTTTACTCAACTTATGAAAGAACATTCTGCCTATTTGGAAACTGGGTTCTAAAATACCATCTGCAGGGAAGAAGGGACCTCCGCACTTTTCATGATTTAATAACAGCTGCTGGGATGCTTTGAATGAGAAATGTCTCCTACAGTCTCACATGTTTGAGCATTTGGTCCCCAGTTGGTGGCACTGTTTGGAAGATGGTGCAGCCTTGCTAGAAGAAGTACATCACTAAAAGAGGGCTGGAGCACTTATAGCCTTGCCCCACTTCTAAACTGCGATATGACCTCTCTATTTCCATTTTGTGGGGGTTTGGGGGAGGTGGGGTCTCACTGTGTAGCCCTAGCTGGGCTGGAATTTGCTCTGTAGACCAGATTGGCCTTGAACTCAGAGATCCACCTGTGCCTGCTCCCCTAGGCTTGAGATTAAAGATGTGCACAATCACACCCAGCTAATTAAGTTTCTAATGCCAGCTTGTTTAGCTAATTTCTACATGTTGTTAATTACACTGGTGCATTGGTGCAATTAGTACTGTCACTAGGAACGGGTATTCTGTGTTTGTATGTTTGTTGTGAGTTTTCGAGTGTCTCAATATGGAGTCTTGGTTGGCCTCAAATGTGCAGTTTCCCTCCTTTGGCCTGATCAGTGCTGGGATAAAGCAGGGTGAGTGCTATCACACCTGGCTGTAATTTGGCTTTTTACTCTGCTATGCATTAACAGTTTCCCCACATATGTACCCCTCTGTTTTTAAATCTCTCTCTCTTACCCTCCTCCTCTCTGGGGGTGGTGTCTGTATGTGTAAAAGTGGGCATACATGTACCATGAACATGTGGAGGTCAAAGGGCAACAACCACCAGCGACAGTCTTCACCTTCTACCATGTGTGACACTGAGTCTCTTGTTCACAGCTGTATGTGTGAAGCTAGCTGGCACACACGCTTCTAAGGACTCCTCCTCCTTTTTCTCTCTCCTACGTCTCGGTTGTAAGGTGGAGATTAGAGGAAAAACTAATGCATCTGGCTTTATGTGAGTTCTGGGGATTCGAACCCAGATCCTCACGTTTGCACAGAAGCCTTTTGTCCACTGAGTCTCCTCTTCAGTCCTGTGCACTGTAGCAATTTCCTCCAGGATAAAACTTTCATCTTAGAAGGAAGCTCCTTAAGCTCAGGAAACAACGCAAAGCCTCAGAAGGTCCCTGAAACTGATCAGATTCATTAACTCCCTCCATCCGCACGCTTACAAAAGCAGTGAGGACTTCTGAGAGATAATCTCAGATGAGCTGAGTTGCCTAGAAGCTGGTCAGGCCGGTCAAACTTCCTGGAAGAGGCTCAGACCAACTGTAGGCTGTGCTCCAGGTTTCCAGCTTCCATGGGCCATCACCCCTCCTGGGTGGGCTTTTGATGACACAGATGTCTTTGAGCCATTTCTACTCCTGTAAGTAACCCCAATAAAACTCATCACTTCCCCAAAGAGGACACTGGTGATTTCCTTACTTTGATCTGTCTGTCATCAGTTACCTATCTGGGGTGAACAGATGGCTGCCCTCATTTCTACAGGATAGTGTCACACATAAGTGCTCTGTATTCCTGATGGAATCACATAAACATCTTCAAGTGGAAACAGAAGTCTGGGATTCTCTCCTTAAAAGTCAACAAACGGGAACAAAGTCTGTGCAGGGTGTCCTCCCATGGAGTCCTGTCTTTTGTTCTGTTTCAGTTGCTTGTTTGTTTTGAGGCTACTTAGTATGAAAACACAAGGAAGGTCATCAGATCACAGTTTCTAATTCAGTAGCTGACAGGAAATAACTTATAGCTGTGTGTCGATAACCTGGGGCGGGGCTGAGGGTGCCTGTGTGAGGAGGCACAGGGAAGCTTGTTTTGACTGCCTTGGCGGAGTCTCTGGAAAAGATTGCATCTTGAATTAGCAGCTTGCCTTTGCTGCCCAGATAAATATTGTGTTGCTAGGACCTAGCCTGCCCTGCCACGTGGGTCACCCTGTCGTATAATTATAGCCTCTTATCATATCAGGTGCTGATCAAGCGAGGGGCATTCACTGCTAATGTGGTAATTCAACGGTAAGAAACTGTTCCGGAGGATGGGTGCCTCCCCGCTCCCTCACCCCCCACACACACACCCCACCAGAAATGCACTGGGTGGTTTACAAATCATTGTTCCTCGGCAGGCAGCTGTCAATCAGATGCTTGGATGTCAAGTTTTTAGCTGTCAGCCAATTTGGGCTAATTCTTGCACATCCTGGGTGCTTAGCCTGCCCAACTCATCTATCCAATGGCCACGGGATGGGGCAGAGGATAAAACTGATTGTCCTGGTGCAGAGAGCTAGGCTCTTTCCAGCCTGGTCCATCCTTCATGGTCAACGTGTGATGCTTTTGCCTTTTTCAAAGAGTAAGTCAACCTGGCAGGGGCTCACAGGGCTGTGCCCTTGACTCTACATCATATACCAGTCCTGCTGTCCCCAGAAGCCATGCAGCTTTAGCTCCACTTCCCCTCCTGGGGTCTCCTCATGGCCCCTTACCTCTTCCAGCACGGACCCCACGAGGTGCCCAGTGCTCGCCCCCATCTCACAGGCTACTTCCACGGGGCCCACCTAGCTGCAGTCCTCCTCTGCTGCCCTAAACTGCATTTACTTCTCTGTGTAGCTGTAACTCTGCCTATACAGAGTCAGGACCCCACTACATGGCAGAGGCCCTGGTGTCCTTTCTCACTGTGGTGGGCGTGGTACATGTATTTCCAAGGGGCATCTCCACCAAATGGTCCTTAGAACCCAACTGCCTGGGTTCTCTGTGATCTTGGGCCAGTTGTTTACCTCCTCTGTGTCTGTTTCTTTTCTTTGCCAGTATAATGGGGATAAAGACAGTACTTCATACACTTGTTTCAAAGAGTCTATATAAAGGGAAATGCATGCAGGGAAGACTCTGTATATAACTGGCTTAGACAAAGTACATAGACTAAATGAGACTAATCATAACAAAGCAATAATGCCTGGCATACTGGTTTTCCTACATAGATGCCTGCGTAAAGGAAATACTCGAGAGCACTAGAGAGACGGTTCAGTCGTTAGAAGTGTTTCCTGCTTTCTAGAGGACCCGAGTTCGGTTCCCAACACCCACACTGGGTGGCTCACAGCCACCTATAACTCCAGTTCTAGAAGTTCATGACACTTCTGGCCTCCACAGGCTCACGTGCATCACACTCACTCACTCACACACTCACACACACACACACACTAAATGTACAATAAAAATAAATCTTTAAAAAATACATTCAATAATAGCCAGGTGGTGGTGGTGTATGACTTTAATCCCAGCACTAGAGAGGCATAGGCAGGTGGATCTCTGTAAGTTTGGAGCCAGTCCGGTCTACAGAGCTAGTTCCAGGACAGCCATGACTACACAAAGAAACCCCATCTTTACAACCAAATATATTCTTTTTTTTTTTTTTTTTTTTTTGAGACAGGGTTTCTCTGTAGCTTTGGAGCCTGTCCTGGCACTAGCTCTTGTAGACCAGGCTGGCCTCGAACTCACAGAGATCCGCCTGCCTCTGCCTCCCGAGTGCTGGGATTAAAGGCATGTGCCACCACCGCCTGGCCCCAAATATATTCTTTCAATAAAAATATTCAAGAGATTCAAAGAATCTTATGCACACCTCACCTCTGTCTGCTACCACAGTGATCTTCCTTTTGTCTTTCATCAATATTTCAACGGAAAGAAAACAAGGCCAAAACAAAGGAGAGGGACTGGGTGCTGACTCAGTGGGTGAGGCACGTGGAGATGACTTTGGATCCCTAGCAATCACATCAAACCTGAGCAATATGGCATAGACTTCTGTCTCCAGTGCTTGAGGCATAGAAACAAGAGGATCCTGGAGGCTTGGGGCCAGGCAGCCTCACTGAAATAGAGAGTTCCACTGTCTAAAAGAGTGAGAGAGTGAAGACACACAGCATTGGCCTCTGGCCTCTATGTGTACACACACATGTGCAACACATACACAAAATAGTAAACAAATTTTGAAAAGGAAGAAAGAGTGAGTCCTAGATGGCTTTTTTTTTTTCATTTTAATTGCTCACTTATTGATCCTTGTTGAGAGGTAATAACATCAGCAGCCAGTGTGCTCTCACTAGGCCCCGGGCCCTCTGCTGGCTCTTTCACAAAACCCTTGGACCTTCTGGAGGAGGATGCTCTTAGCCCATTCCGGAGCTAAGGAGAAGGAAGTCAACACAGGCCTAGCATCCCGCCCAAGGTCACAGAACGTGTAAACAGCAGAGGCAGGCCTACGCTGTCCTTCCCTGCAGCCACTCACCGCTTAGAGCAGTGGCCGGGCACGCCTCGCACATGCTTATTAGTGACATCGGCTGGTTAAATGAAAAACTCGTTTAACAACTGTCTATTCACTGCCAATTGCAGGGCAAAGATTAGAAACTGCCGTCACTGTGCTTCAGTCTGGAGAGAAACGGAGACGGAGCAACAAATAATTAAGGAGCGGCGTGATAAATAAAGGCTGTTCCATCCGGGGAAAGTACAGCGTGACATGGAAACTCGCGCCCAGCCCAGCAATCAGCCTTGGAGGGCTGGGGGCTGCACAAAGGCCTCCCAAGCGAGGCATGCCCCAAGCGTGTTAAATGAGTAGTGGACCTGGCAGCAGAGATTCCACGTGGAATCAGACATCTTTAACACATCTGATGTGAGCAGAGACTTAGACAGGACAAGGAGGGCCCATTCGCCAAACAGGTCACCACGGGTCATCTCTCCTTCACAACCCGGGAAGTTTAGGAAGGCTTCCACGTGCCATACCCTAACTACCAGGCTCCTGTCCCCAGTGGGGCTCAGGAGGGGCACAGGAGTCAGACCCTCTGTCCTGTGTCTGCCCTAGTAAAGCACCCAGACTGCTGGCGCTGAAGGAATGGACTCAGGGTTTCCATGGTCTCTGAAATGGAACACATGGAAAAGCAGTCTCCAACAGAGGCCTGGTGACACTGAACTCTCACAGTTAACCAGTGTCGGGGGCCACTACAGATGTCATTTTCTAAACTACTGAAATTTCTCAGTTTGCTAGTGTTCAAAGATTTTTTTTGTTTACTCTGCCTCTTTATCTCCTTCCTCCCTTTCCCTCCCTCTCACTCCTCTCCCTCCCTCTCTCCCTCCTGCTTGTTCTCCCCCCCCCCCCCCCGACCCAATGCTGGGTCTCCATGAAGACAACTCAGAGGAAGACTGAAGCAATCCCACTGATGCTGATTTTCAGCTTTTGCAGTTTGCTCCCAATATCTGCATATCTCCGAAGCCCGTCTCCCGGTTATCTGGCCATGTATGAGTCTCCCACATGAAGTCTGGAGTGTCCAAAGTATAAGTCCATGTTGGGAAAGCCAGCTGAGATTCTTCATGGTTAATCAGAACCTTTCCCTTGTAAACTGTTAGAATTTGTGCAATATAACATATAAAGGACTCACGTGAAATTTAAACCAACTTCTAACAGAAACTGAAAAAGAAAAACTATTTCACACGCACAGAATGAATTGTAAAACTCAACCCAGATGCAAGATGAACTACAATGCGCTGATCTTAATTCCTTGTATGTGGTACTATGGAAATAAATGAAGAAACCCCTTTTAGGAAGATGCTTATCCTATATTCGAGACTTGGGAAATGAAAAAAATTTCAAGGAACTCAAATACATACATAAGCAGCTGACAAAGTGACTACCAAATGTTTTAGATGCTACAAGATTCTTTTCAATGTTTAACCTACAAGTTTCATCCCTGTCCTCCTCATCTCCCAAGAAAAATGCCCAATTTTCAACATCAAGGAAGTATGTCCAAAGGTGGACCACCCTGGGAGCATTCAGGCCTAAACCTCTCTCAGCTGATGCTCAGGAATGGATAAGTCACCATGGAAACTGGCAGATGGCCCACGGGAAGGCCAAGTATAGTGTCTCACAATTCATTGACCAGTTCAGTCACAGTTCCTGGTAATGAATAAGACGGAAGGAATACTCTGGCTGGTTTAATCGGAAACCAGCTGAGGCCAGTGAGGTGGCTCAGCCTATAAAGGTGTTTACCTCCAAACCTGAGTCAGGTCCCTAGAATTCAGCCAGTAGAAGGAGAGAGCTGAGTCCTTCAAGGTGTCCTCTGACCTCCACATCCGTGCCATGCACACACACACACCACCACCACCACCAACAACAACAACAACAACAACAACAATAAATAATAAATAAATGTGAAGTTTTTAAAAAGGAATTGTTTAAAGGGTCATGTGAGTCTCTAGACTCTAGAAGTCCCTTCTAAATTCTAGAAGTTGAGTCTTCTAGAGTCTAGAAGGTTAAGACTGAGTTTGCAAATGTGACTCAAAGCACTCCAAAGAAGAACTCTTCCAGAAATATCAGCAGCCGCCTGGGGTCCAGCTCCCAGCGACACTAGGACCCTCACCCCTGCTATTTGAAGAAAGGATGTGTTAACCCCCAACCCTTACGATGAAAGGTGATTCCTTTAAGCTGCTTCTTCCCCTCCCACCTGTGACTAGAGTCGGACCCAGACGCACCTGGTGGGTCCTCTTTACTCTTCCTTGGAGGGAGGCTGGGAAAGAAAGTTCAGCCTCTCTTTTGGAAAGGCCTGGACTCATGTCCAGGAAAACCCCTTCCAAAGATCTGGGTAGTCATCAAGAAGGACACAGCCTCTCATACCCAACAACTCTCAACAGGACAGACCATTGCGTGTGCTCCCATGAGCTAAGACATCAGTTACGTGTGTCGTTCATCCTGTCTACAAATGCTCTCAGATATGAGTTACCCACTGAGCGGAGTGGTGTGACCAGCCCAAAGTGGGAACTCCCGGAGGTTATCAGGCTCAAGTGCACGGGGCTCCTCGCTCATCCTGCCTCACTGCTGAGTGAGGACATGAGGAAGGGTGGGGAAGAGAGACTACCACGCTCACTGAGCCGGCCTTATCAACACCAAGGCAATCATGTCATAATGTGCGAATCAATCCAAAGGGGGTAGCCCGGGTTATTTCTGAGCCCGTATCAACATTCACACCTCAAGTCCAGCCAGCTCCCACTCTCCTTCTGAGCTGTCACTGGTCATTTCCCATGTGACACTCCTAACCTCTGATGTATTGGTCCTGAGAAATCCTTCAGAATTCTGCCCTGTGCCATGCACTGCTCCACGGTGAGCACACCCGTCGGTCTTCAGCGGGAACTGTCTCCAGTTAGCACTCTCTTCTCTCAGCGACAGTCTCTATTGTAGGAGCCAAATTATCCATAACCAGTGCTTTCAGAGAGCATCTTCTAAGTGCCGGCACTGCAGCCGGGCCTGGAAATTCAGGGCGTGAAGGAATGCAGCCCCACACCCAGGGCAGACACTAAATTAGTGAAGAGGCTTAGAAAGAAGCGATGTGGAGCTGCTGCTGAGCCCTGGGATCCTATCAAATCATATTAAAACACCACAACCGCTGGGTGTGGTGGCAGAACCAGCAATCTCAGTACTCGGGAGGCAGAGGCAGGAGTATCACCATGAGTCTAAGACAAACATGGGACATAGAATAGGAACTACGCCGGGATATATGACAAGACCCTGTTTTTAAAAACCTAAATTCTCGCCGTCGCAGCACAGAATGCCTCTCTCCATCTCTCACTACATTTGCATTTTCATAATAAGTCATCTGTTTTCACCACCCCCCACTCCTGGGCTTTTGGCCGAGGTCAGCCCTTGCACGAGCACAACGCCATACTCAATCTCTACAATGCCAAGTGCAGAGGACATGCCCCACGGTGGGAGCTGTGCTCCTTAGGGACACACAGTCTTGGGATCCCGCATACTCCGTCTCACAGGAGGCACACACACCAGGAGCTGGCTGAGTCCTTTCCTCCCTTGGAGCCTGTCCCTGGAAGGAAAGTGGTGAACTCTCACCCACTTTACTTCTGCTCGAGATGGACCAGCCAGCCAGTTGCATAAGGGCAACATTTTGCCTCCTACCAGGGATGGACTTAGAGCCATGAGCCGAGGGTTTCTTCTGAGAAAGGCTCCCACTCAATAGGCTAAGGCGCAGCAGTGTTGACATGAGCCCGTGAAGAGGCTGCCTGCTTGAGGGGGCCTCGAGAGTGAGTGGTCTATCAGTCAGCCTGAGGGAATCAATTCATAAAACTGACTCCAACACATGACACAACACACGGCCCTATCTCCCATCCCCCGCCCCTTTTTTTTTATTTTGTTGTTCTTTGGTTTTAGAGACAGGATCTTACTATATAATCTTGGCTGGCTTGGTATTCAAGACCAGGCAATCCTCCTGCCTCAGGCACCTCAAGTGCTAGGATTACAGGTTCATGCCACCAAAACCTTTTTTGTTGTTGTTGTTGTTTCATTTTCTTCACACTCTGGCTTTTATTCTTTGTCTCATCCAACAGGAAATATTAACTTTGTGCCAGACTGTAATTTCATCAGATGATGAAAACCCATGGATCATGATGAGGTATGAAAAAATGAGGCACTGAAAATTGGTACAAGATGTAGATGATGCCAAAATAAATGGATGCCTGGGGACAAATTAAAACCAGAGTAGATGTGTTTCATAGACTAATGAGGTTTGAAATTTATCTCATGTATTACATAAGGGTTTTAGGGTTTTATTGCTGTGAAGAGACACCATGACCACAGCAACTCTTACAAAGGAAAGCATTTGATTGGGCCTGGCTTACTGTTCAGAGGCTAGTTGACTGTCATCATGGTGGGAAGCCCAGCAGCATGCAGGCAGACGTGGTACTGGAGAGGTAGCTGAGAGGTCTACATCCAGATCCAGGGGAAGCAAGAAGTGACAATGACACACTGCTCAGGCTCGAGCTTCTGAGACCTCAAAGCCCACCCCCTGGAGAAACACCTCCTCCAACAAAGTCACACCTTCTCCAACAAGGCCATGCCTTCTGCTCAATAGTGCCACTCTCTTATGGGCCTACAGGGGCCATTTTTATTCAGACAACCACACGCGTCGCAACATTCTTTATGGAGAAGACAGTGCTTTCCAACACAGATTGGTGTTCGGTATTACGATGATGTGGGAAGCAAACAATGGCAGCACTGCAGGTTTGGAGTCAGCCTGGTCTACACGGTACGTTCTAGCCAGCCAGAGATACAGAGAGTGGGATTTGTCTAAAATAAAAGGAAGGGAGGAGGGAGGAAGGGAGGGAGGGAGGGAGGGAGGATAGAAGGAAGAAGGAAGGAAGGAAGGAAGGAAGGAAGGAAGGAAGGAAGGAAGGAAGGAAGGAAGGACGGACAAGCCAATGATGAACTTTGAGTAGGGGAAGAGACTAGTTGAAGGCCAAGGCACCAAGGTTGGACTCTTCATTGACTTCCTAACTTAACACTTCTAAGAAGGTAAGAGCATCTTAGATGGGTCTTGGGTCACAGTTCTGCAGATTGGAAAAATCTATGAATACTAGGCCCTGGCATCTGATAAAGACCCTGTGTTGTATCAACGTGCCAATGAGATGGCAAATGCCAGCTTGGATCTCTCCTCCTCTTCTCAGCACACTAATGACATTATGCACATTTTCCCATCATGACCTCATCTAATCTTAATCAATCTCCTCTAACGACCACTACCATATCAACTTGAGGAATAAATCTGTAACACATAAACTTCTGTGGGATATTTTTAAACCAGAGCCTTTACCACTGGCAAGAGGGTCAGGCCAAACAGTCCAATGGTATTCTTAATAGCCCTGGTATCTCAGGCTAATAAGATGATGCAGTGGGTGTGGGTAAGGGCATCCATCACCAAGCCCAATGACCTGAGTTCAATAATTCCTAGGGCCCACAGGCTGGAAAAAGAATACCAGTTCCTTCAGGCTGTCCTCTGATGTCTACAAATGTGCCCACAAGAAATAAAAATAGAATTGAAAGTCTTTTCAAAAATCCCTTCCTCCATCTTCCTATGACTAGTCCCAAGTCATTCCACCATGTCTATTTTATCCATTGCTGATACAAGGACCTATAGAACTTAACTGCATTAATCCAACACCTCTGCTTATAGAAAGGCTCTGAGCTGTGCATGCTATGGACTTTTTGAGTGTAATCTCACTACAACCGCTGGGGGCGGGGAGAGAGAGAGTGAGAATGGGATTTTGAAACCTTAAACCTTGCTAAGGGGCAAGTCCTTGTCGAGAGGAGTGCTCCGTTAAAAATCCATGTGAGCCTCAGGTACCATCCTGTTAATGACCCATCTCCACCATCACATGATGCTAGACCAGCAAACAGCCAGTGACGAGCACACCACCTCAGCTACACAAGGTGGGAGTGGACAGTGTGCGGATTTGGCCAAAGACCAACAAGCCTTAGTTCCTATTAGGAAAAGGATAATACAAGACAAAGGCATATGAAAGAGAATACAAATAGCCACTTTCACTATAGTGTTATACATGCACAGCTAACAGCAGGGTCACTGCCCAGGACTACTGTCTCGACACAAAGACAGCATTCACGGCTTTCCGAGCAAACATCAAGGAGAGGAAGCCCACTTAGAGCAGGGCCTCTCTGCCTTTGGCTACAATGACAGAATCGTAGAACCCTGAGATCAGCATAGCCCGTTCCCTTCATTTTTACCACAGTCTTGACAAAAGAGCAAAATGATGACTCCAGAGTTGGACACTGAGATCTCATGGGGCCCCAAATCAGAAGAGATTTCCAGAGCTCTGGTGCAACCCTGAGTCTTGGAGAATGCTAGGAAACTTAACCCTGCCACACACTCAACCTCCACTAAAGTGGACAGCAGACGGCGCCTGGCTCCCACCATTAGGACCCAACGGCCAATCTCAGGAGCAGATGAAGAGATGGGCTTGGACGACAGGGACCTGTGATGTGAGGGCTCCCAGCAGCTGCAGGATTAGCACTCGAGTCTGATTCTGTGGTGTCTTGGGCTTGGCATAAAAGCTGCTTCGGATCAGTGGCCCTTCTCAAATCAAATGAAGGTTAACAGCGGAGACCAAGAGCAGGGATCAGAGGAGGCCAATGCACGCCGTGCACCAGCTTGTATTAAGTGCCACATGTCTGTGATCTCCCTCCATCTTGCTAAGCTCTGTCAGGCTATTTTCCCTACTATACCCATGTTGAAGATGGTACACAGCAAACCCCTCAGAATCCGAATGGCCTTAACTAACAGAGAGCTTCTTCCTGGCATCATACAGACCTACTGAGACTCTGAACCCCATGGGGGTCACAGACACATCCCGGAAATGGAGAAGACAGATAAGCGTGCCCCTTCTTACAGCAACAACGAGGATCAGCTGTGAGACTCTGACAGGCTCTCGCTCGACCCTCTAAGACTTTTCAGAGGTCTCTCAAGTCACCTTTACACATGGAAGATCACACATCCCTATGAGGAGCCTCCCAAAATTTTTAGCAACCCTATTTCCCCACAAAGAACAGAGGATTTTTTGTTGTTGTTGTTGTTGTTGTTGTTTTGCTTTGTTTTAAGGCTTAGAGACACGCACCGAGAGAGACCAGGGGAAGGAACAAGGCTTGGCCTCATGAATTCTCACAATGACACTAGAAAATAAGTTATTTTACCCCCACACTCACGTGCTGCACTCTGAGCCAGCTGGGAGAGTCCTGGAATTTGGTGACTAATCAGAGGATGGGCTGGGGAACACACCCCTGAATGTCATCAGACCTCAGGCACTGGCACCAGGAATCCTGAAATAAGCTGTCATCAGAAGGACGAGTGCCCTCTGGGAGCAACGTCCAGAGCACATTTCGTAATCTCCAGCTGGGACTCAGCGAGCCAAGAGACAAGGAAAGGTCAAGGGCCCGGCCCGGCCCAGGCCCTGCTGCCTGCTTAAGAGTCCCCTGTACACCCCAGCCAAACGACTCTCAGCTTGTCATGTCTCGGGCCCCTGCATTGCTCCTCATTAACGTCTCTGGTACCAGGATGCTGCCATCACCTCAGCATCTGGAGCAAAGTGTGTGAATTCCTGGCAGATATTAGCATCGAGTCCCGCTCTTGCCTTGAATGCATTGGAGCAACTGTCAGACATCAACGAGTATTTTATTCACCAGACGGTTAGTGTCAAATCATTGCTGCTTCTCAGCTCCCTACTTATCAAATATGAGTGGAGTGAGTGACACGTTTTAAAAAGAACTTTTATTTTGAAAGTAATGCACCTTTGTATTTAAAAAAATGAGAATGACATTTGGAAGGAACAGAGAAGAACTCATCTTGAAGCCAGCACACAATCAAACAATTTTCAGTGCAGAGTTCTTGTATTTACACTTCTCTGTGTTTTCTTGTTAGGAACTAACACACATTTTTATCAAAAATCACTTCTTTTTAAACTTGTTTATTTATGCGTGTATATACTGTGTGTTTTTGTCTGTGTGTGTATATATCTCTGTGTGTATTTGTGTGTATCCTTGAGTGTGTGTGTGTGTGTGTGTGTGTGTATCTGTGTGTGTGCCATAGCACATATATAAAAGTCAGAGGTTAACTTTGAGGAGTCTCTTCTCTACTTCCACCACGTGGGTCCCAGGGTCCAAACTTGGGTCTCCAGGTTTGGTGGCGCGTGTCCTTTCCTACTAAGCCACTTTGTGGGGAAGGTTTGTCATTTTGGATTTTATTTTTCTTGGCTTGTTATTTTGTTTGCAATGCAAAAGATCAACCCCAGAGCCAGGCAAGTGTTATACTTCTGAGCCAACTCTTCATCACCTGGGACTTTGTCCATTTGGCACCAGGAACGGAAGGAAATCTCTTAAATCATGTTTGCATTTACCAACTGAAAAGGGCCAACGAGACGAGCCTGGCTGTGGGCTTCTTTCCGATGGTGACCTCGGAGCTGTGGGTGTACAGTAAGTATGCGCAGCTTCTCAGGCACCTTCGGCTAGCTCAAGAGCCTGACCTTGTCAACACAGGTGTTGGCGGTATCTGGAAATGACGGCAGAAGGCACCTGCCGTGGAAGAGCTGCGGAGACTTCCTGCCACTCGGGAGTGAGAAGTAGACAAACGCTGCTGTCACCCAGGGGTGATGGCACAGATCCAATTCTATCACAAATTCAGGAAGAAAGGGACCTGAAAGACTGAATTTCTCAAGCCCTTTGGTTCTGTCCCTTTCAAAACCTCATTCATAGCCTAGCGACCCATGCACTAAGAAAGCCTAGTCCGGGAAAACTACAAACCTGTTAAGGAGTGATTCGGAACTAACAGAATCATGAAAGAACTAACAGTTGCGTGAAAGAGAAAGGAAGCTTCCGGCCTATACCACGGCTCCAGCATTCTCACCTCCGCTGCCCTGGAAAGACTCAGGCAGAAAATCTCTCAGCCCTCTCACAAGCAGGTGTAGGCTACCTCAAGTTCAGAGTGCAGTGAGGAACAAGACAGAAGACTGGCTAACCTGTCCTGTGGGTCTATGTGAACCACAGAGAAGCAGCTAAGGGTTGAGAAGAGCTGACAAAACAAGGCTGAGTTCATCAACTCTACAGTCCATAGTGCTGATACACAGATGCACCAATATCCCACATATAGATATCCCACTATCCTAGGGGTTCCAGGAAGAGCACCATCTGGGGCCCTGTGCTGTTCAGAGCTGCCACACCAAAGAGCAGACTCACGATCACTAACATCACAGTCTAAATGTTTGTGTCCCCCTAAAGTTGTATAGTGGACCCTGATGCCTAAGATGACAGTATTAAGATGTGGGGCCATCTAGAATGTGATGAAATGATGAAGGCTTCCCTTGTGAAAAGGAGTATAATGCTCTCCTGAGAAGTTGCTGAAGAAAGTTGTCTTGTTCTTTCCACTATGTAAGGACACAAATGGGAGGAATAAGCCTACATCAGACACTGGCTCTCGCTGCACCCTGAGCTCCCCACTGCCCCAAACTGTGATCAGTACATCCTCTTCTTCATAAATGTCCACAGTCCAACAAATTTAGATAGAGCAAATACTAGCTAAAATAAACTGCCTCAGTTCCATACTGGACTCTTCCCTTATAAACGTGGATACATGATGGGTGGATGGATAGACAGACAGACAGACAGACAGATAGAAAAAAGAAATATATTCATGTTTAAAACTAAAAATTAATCTATACGCCTATATTAACTTTTTTGTTGGTAGTTGTGGTGATGGTACTATAATACCTGGTTTGTTTAACTCAGGGTTTGGGGGGTTGGAAGTTTGAGGATCTTCTGTTAAATGCCTTGCCATAAATGCTATTATGGTCAGATATGGTGGGCAACAAAATCACACTGACAGAATGCCAGACTCCAAGAGAGTGACCAGTCTTGCTCCTTCTGTAATAATCCTCCTGGGGGATGTAAGGAAGGGATCTCAGGAGGACCACCGTAAAACCTCAGGGCAGCACCTCCATCACTGATCTCCAACTGGACCCACCTTCAGACCAGTCTCTAACAATAAGCCTCTCAGGACAAACCACATCTATACCACAGCAATGCCTGTAGCTGGAACTGGACCTGGAGGAGAAAGTCAGTGTTTGTCTGAGAAAACACAGGCAGAACACATAATTATTTTATTATTACCTGTGTTCAACAGCCATAATGTTCCAGAACTGAGGGCTGAAGAAAGAAAGGTGTAGACTTCATAGAGGTAGGATTTACATGTAAGTCATAAAAGCTTGATATATTTCATCCATTAAGTCACCACCACAAGCAAGACAGAGAACATTTCCAAGTTGGTGTAGCCACACCCTCATCTCAGGGTCTTTTGCCATCTTGTGATCTGGGCCTCCAAGGCTAGGACTCTACTTTTTAAGAAAAAGACGAACAAAAAAGTAAGAAATGGGAGGAAATAAGAATCTCAAACTCATCAAAGTAATTTTCCTCTAACCTTTGGCAAAACCAAAAGCCTGACTGTTTCCCACAAGACTGCAGGTTGAAAATTGGTCCCTGCTACTGGGACGTGTGGCCTGGTTGAAGGATTTGTTGCTGTATCCCTGAAGAGGCTCTGGGGCTCCAGCCTCTTGCTTTTCCTTCTTTGCCTCCCAACTGGATCATAGAAGTAGCCTCTTGTGCCACAAGTTTGCACCATTATATACCAAGCTATCACTGATCTGAAGCAACAGGGCCAAGCAAACATGGACCGGCATTTCTGAAACAGAGTCAAAAACATTCTTGTTCTTGGCAGTTGTTTATTTAATGTATTTGGTCACCGTGTCAGGAAACTAACACAAAGGACAAGGTTTCTCTCTAGTAAACTCGCACAGGACTCACGTGTAGATGTGCCAATGTTTGCACTATGATGCTCAGTAGTGTTAATTTCACAGGACCTAGAATCACGCAAGAGATAAACCTCTGACAAGTCTGTGAGCGATGGTCTAGACTGGGCAGAGGTAGGAAGACTTACTCTAAAGGTAGTGGTACCATTCCATCTGCTAGGGCCATGTCTTGATGGCCACAGCTTTACAATGAGTCTGCTCAGTTTGTTTGAGCCAGTAAAGGAACTGAACCCCAGGTAGTTAAGCTGATTTATTCAAAACTTTATTTTCATTGGGGCCACCTCATCTACTGATACTTGGTATACTTTTACAAGCAAGGGGAAACTCACACCAAGACAAAAATTAGTTGATGTAAGTCCACTCACACATATAAGAACATGTACAAAAAAAAAAAAGAACATGTACACCTGTCAACACATACAGTCAACTGACATGCCAATGATTGACATATAAGGACATGTACACCTGTCTACACATACGGTCAACTGACATGCCAATGATTGACTTGATCGCACGCAAAACACAGCTCATTTCCGTGACTAGAACAACCTTTAAACCTATTAAATAGAGCTCTTAACGCCAAGCAAACACCCTGGATCATAAAAATAACATAAAACCTTGTCTTTCTCTCCAGCGTCTGGAAGGGACCAGGGTCCGAGTTATTTCTGCCCAGCTGAAGCCCTCCCCCCCCCCCCCCCCGCCATGGGCTCTGATCACGTTCAGTCCACAAACACAGATGATACCAACATTATTGCCTCAATTATGACCATATAATAAAAGCACTCGAAATTCTGCCCTACATTTCTGACAGTTTTCTGAGATGCCATTAAAGCGGCTATATCCTTATGAAGAGCTCACACTACTTAAAGCCACTGGCATGGGGGAGAGGGGAGGTGAAAGACGGAGTTCCCTCAACCAACTTGCTGTCCCTCATCTCTAAATGAGGCTTGTCATCCTGCCGCAGGCCAGGGCTCGAGGATAAACTAAAGAATGCGCAGTAAACTGTAGCACAGTGCAGACAAGTGTTAGCACTAACAAAAGATAGTCAGCCAGCGCCACCAGCATCATCCTCAGTACTTCCTGCCCTGAGGGCTCCTCGCTTCACCCCAAGCTTTCTCTCCCTCTAGTCTGCTGCTCATAACTTCCTGGTTCCACTGTACTCCCTTGCATTTACTACTGTGGGCTTCCAGAACATACTCCAAGTCCAAGTGACAAGTTCCCTTCATCTCCACTGCAGAAGGGAACAGTCATTTTTGGTCCCCCCAGGAACCTCTTCAAAGAGACAGGTCAATGAGCTCTTTGGGCCCCTCACTCTACCACTCTGTGTCATTCAAGCCAGTCAGGGAAGCCTGATGGGGCCAGGCGCACAGCAGAACCGGGACAAGATGGGGATCTCCAATTGTAGTGCAAGGAAAGCCCTTCTGCCTGCACTGGGATCTCCGCAGAAGTCAACCCAGTCACATGCGATGACAGAAACACAAGGAGTAAAACTCTGAGAGGAAACGAAGTCTCTGTGGCATATCTGCGTGCCCACACACCTTGAAGGTTCATAGTCTTGGAATAAATATTCATCGCCTGAAACGTAGTCCATAGCTAGAAGCATCATGTTGCACCAAAGATCCCTTTGAGTTGAACAGAAGGCAGAGTGATTGTAACAAGAAGTGGACAGGAAGAAAAACAGGATGTTGATTCCAAATAAGAACTAATGGCAGGCTCCAGTCCAGAAAAGATCATGAGGGCAGTGAGTACAAAGTGAATTGACTGGCCTTCCTTCAAGCATCCCTCTCCAGTCTATCTTCTTTTGAAGTGTGCAATTGTTCCCTTCAATGGTCGGGTTACCCCCAGGACTTTGCTTGACTCTCTAATTCTGTATTCTAAGGAGCTGTATCAACCCCTTCCATCCCTCTGCTTCCCTCCTCGCTCTCTATATCCAAACGAGAAAGCTGAGCAGGGAGAATGAGAATCCTAGAAATGACCACCAGCAAACTAAATTTACAAGCAACTCACTGACCGTCCCACCCCCACCCCCACCCCCGACCCAGAAGAGGAATCATACCAAGAACCCATCATCTCAGACTGCCAACTTCCAGCAATGTGAGAAATAAATGTTGCCATCGGGGCCACCCGGTCCACAGCATTCTTTAGTAGAGTACAAACCAAGAAACAGACTCTGAGCCAACAGGTCATGCTGAGCGGAGGTGGGGAAGACCGGCAGTGTTACCCATGTGGCATGAGAGCTGGACACCTGTCACTGAGCCTCATCTACTTCTCGCTGGCCTCCCTCTGTCTGTTGAAATCACGTGCTCACCAGAGAATAGCTTCTCTCCTATTCCCAAAACCAGGTGGCGTCAATCAGAGGATGAGGCTTCCTCCGGACTTTACAGCTACCATTCTGTGGTTGGTTACACATCAACCCCACATTCTGATCAGCAATCTATTACAAGTCATCTTTAACTATTGGAAAGCTCTGATGTCTTGACTGAGGAATCAAAGACAAACTTAAAATTGATTTCAATGTCCACACTTGCTAGACAGACACACAAATTCTTTAACCCATCATTACCACCTCCTTCCACTGGGGGGGGGGGGGAAGGATGTGATTTTACCACCTACAGATAGCTCATATGTAAACGTTGTGGCTTGGATGTGAAATGTTTCCATAAAGTGTTCATGCGTAATGCCGGGTGGTGGTGGTGCATGCTTTTAATCCCAGTACTCAGGAGGCAGAGGCAGGTGGATCTCTGTGCTCTGTGAGTTCAAGGCCAGTCTACAAGAACTTATTGTAGGACAGGCTCCAAAGCTACAGAGAAACCCTGTCTCAAAAAAACAAAAACAAAATTAAAAAAAAAAAAAAAGTGTCCATGTGTTGAAGGCTTGTGCTTGTGGCAGTGCTACCAAGAGAAAACTCTGAACGCACTTACTGCATCTATAGATTAATACATGAATATGAACATCGCTGATGATCATTGGGGGAATGTGCTTGTGAAGGCTACAGCTCTTCCCTGGTCTATTCCCCTTCCTACTTTCTCCGGTCTATCATGAGATGAACCACTTTGCTCCAGCGCATGTCCCCACACCATGATACCCCAGCCCATCGTGCAAGGGACCAGGCATAGCAGTCAAGAGACCAAGCTCTGAAGTCTCTGCACTGTGAGCCAAAAGGAACCCTTCTTTAACTTTTTTCTGTTTGCGGGGGTATTTGTTTACACTGCGTGAAAATGTGTCTGTGTTTTGCCTCACCTGCCTAGGGCCCCTGACTGGTTGAATAAAGAGATGAATGGCCGATAGCTAGGCAGGAAGACGATAGGTGTGACTTCTGGGCAAAGATGGGAACTCTAGGTTAGAATCTGGAGCACTGGAATTCACCAGCCGGACACAGAGGGAGTCGGACATACAGAACGGAGGAGAGGTAAAGAGCCACGTGGAAGGCAGAGTGGAGATGAATAGAAATGGGTTCATTTACTAGAGCGAGTTGGGAACAAGCCTAAGCCAAGGCTGAACTTTCATAATTAATAATAAGTCTCCACAGGGCTGGTGGTCCAAAGAAAGTCTGACAAGAATGTCCGCCTACAAGTCTCGGCTATGCTATCGCAACAATGAAAACTGATTTTTTTTTCCCCTCTCTGCTTATAAGGAAGAACCTGAGGGCCTCTCATTGTTAATAACAAATTCATCTCAGACCCAGCATTCAATTTAAAAACACAAGTTCCATTTCCACTTAAAACTCCTCTCGCGGGCTAGAGGGATGGCTCACAGGCTAAAGGCTGGGAGCACTTTCTGATCTGGCAAAGGATGAGGATTCAGTCCCCAGTTCCACATGGCGGCTCACAACCATCTCTACCTCCAGTTCCAGGGGATCTGACACCTCTTTCTGCCCCAAGGGCACTGCAAGCATGTGGTGCAGGTACAAGCATCCAGGCAAACACTCAAATACAGAAAATAAAAAATAAATTGTAAAAAATGAAAATTCCTTTCAATTATATACTGAGCACAATACATTCACTTAAAGTCCGTTAAGCATTAATATCTTAGCCAGTGTGGGGACAATATTTAAATGTTCAACTTATTGAAATTCAATGTCCCTTTCTGAGCTGAGGTTGTTCAGCCTGGGACATCTTAGGAAACAATATTCTTTCCACAGCAGACGGCTCTAGAGTCATGACTGGAAATTTCCTCGCTCGTTTTAACAAAATCTGTCACTGACTAAACATAAGACAAACACCAAGGGAAAGATTTTTAATTTTTTATTTTGTGGAATTCAAAAATAGTATTGGAAATTTAAAGCAGTAGTCCAGGAGGAGAAAAAAAGTGACCCAAGGGTGCTGCTTGCTTGGGCTCTCCGTGATACGAGACGGCTCCGCTGTTATAGTTAAAAATACTCTCGGAGACGACAAGCCAAATGACTGCAGGATTCTAAGTCCTCTCTCCCAGTTGTCCGGGTATTAAAAGCAGGCACAAGTAAGAATAGCCTTCAAAATAACTAATGAAGAACGCATGAGCTATAAAGTGATGCTCCCTGGTCAGGGGCCACACCACAGCCTGTTCCCCCTTCAATCCGACTGCCACCAACAATGCGGAACCTGGGCTTCCAGTCGTCCCTGAAAACTCGCTGATGCTATTAAAAGGAAATTTAAGAGGATGCTGGACTCACAGGACAGATGAAGGACACGGTTGCTTCAGGGGTTGGGGGAGGGGCTGGTTGGAGACTGCCTAGAATTCAGCATTTGTGGAGTTTCTTCACGTAAGCTTCAATTTTCCACAAAAGACATGTAAACTAAGTCAACCAGAAGCGCAGTCCTCTGTGGCCACCCAGACCCTGTCCCCAGTGACAGAGCTGAGCCCCACCCCCGTAAGGTCTACTCATAAATCAAACTTCTCAGGAGGCCAAAATAGAAATAACCAAAAAAGACTGTCAAATGATGGCGGAGCAAAATGTGGTGTGTCCAGGCGGTGGGGCACTACTCAGCCGTGAGAAGGAATAACGTATGGTAAAGTGATCTCACGGGTAAATCTTGAAGTGAATACGCTAAGAGAAAGAAGCCAGACACGACTGATTGAGGACATATGGCTGTTCATACGAACATCCAGAGGCAAATCCATCAAGAGCAAGCAGACTGCGGTTGTCTGGAGGAAGGGGAGAAAGGAAAACGATTACTTGGTGGATGTGGGGTTCCCTTTGTGGGTCATGAGAACCTTCTGGAACCAGATGCCCATGCTTGTGTGTTCTCCAGGTCACTGAATGGTCTTTCTCCAAACTCTCCCAACACGGTTTCCCAGGGTGTAGCACCTACCACCTACCTCCATCTTCTCAGCCTTCATCTCATCCTTGGACTTGTTTTTAATCCTAAAAGCCTCCTCCCCAACCTCCTCAACACACTTGGAACCCACAGAAAGCTACCCACAAAGTTCTCCATGGTTTGGATGCACCCAGTGCTCTCCTCCTGGACACGGATGCTGCTGCCTCCAAGCAAAGCTCCCCCCTGGCTTCTGGCAGGGCATCCTCATATTACTCGGGACCCTCCTGACCATCCTAGTTCTTTGTTCAATCCTCGTTTTTCCTCTGGCCCAGCGGCGACACCCTCCTAGGCAGTTCTTGGCTGGCTGCCCTCTCACTTGGACTCTGTCATTTTTGTCTTTCTGTCCCACCAACCCTGACACTCCTGTTTCAGGATATTGCTCTTGGATAAATTGGGCCAAACTGCAGCAGGAAGCAACCACCCCCCAAACTAGGTAAACTGCACTTCTTTAGTGGATGGAGCTATGCCCTGACGGACTTGGCCTTGACAATTTCCAATAAAGACTGGTTCTCTCCCGTCATGATGAATATGCCATTAGCTTCCTATTGTTGCTGCAACAAACTGTCACCGGCTCATGGCTTGAAACCTCTCTCACAAGCCCCATCTTATAACTGTGACCCTCTCAGTTAGCCACCTCTGTTCCAGAGGCTGTGCCCCGCCCTCTTCCGGCTCCTTGAAGCACCTTGTACTCCTTGACTCCCTTCATTTACCTCCTGGGCCAGCATCCTCTCTCCACCCCAATCCTGCCTTGATCATCACTGGGAAGGACCCTGTGATGATCCTGGGTCCATGAGCATAACCCAGGAAAAAAAAACCATCCCGCATCTGCAAAGTCCCTATTGCCATGTAAGGTGACGGGCATGGAGGGATCAGAATATGGACATGGTGGGGGTGGCAGGATTGTCCAGTCCACTGTAAGCACATCACGGCTTTGGTAATATCCCATGAAACTCACTTTTCTAACAAACAGAGATCTTTGCCTAGAAATTTAAATAGTTATTTTATACCCATATCGGTGGACTACCAATTTATCCTCTTTCCACATAATTACCTAAAAATTAAGCTATCTTATGGGGTTCGTGTTTTTTATTTTATACAGGGTTCTAAGCAAGAGGGAGAAGAGGACACCTATGTGTTTTGATTCAGGAGCAAGATGTTGGGAAAGTGGAGAAAGGACTTCTAGAGAAACAGCAGACCCATTCAGGGATTCTGACCGTGGGTAGAAACAGTAGCGAGACAGCCTAGAACTCAAAGTGCCCGACTTCTGCTCTTGCAAATGATTAGTTTGTTTGGGAACTACGTGTTCCAGCCATTCATCCCTACTCTGCGCCGTTGTTGGTGAGAGTCCTCCTTGCCCAGTCTGTCTTACTCTCCACAGGTACGTGTTTCTTCACACTTTTCTCTCGCTTCTCCTGGTCTACGTTCAATTTTTATTTTTCTTCTTAACGTTGCACACACACACACACACACAACTATGCATCCTAAGTATAAACAGATGCAACTTCTAATTTGTTTCTCATAGCTGGGAAAGCACCAAGGTTTCCGTCTTGACCAAATGCCTAGGTATTAACCCCCCTTTGAAGTCGATGGCTTCATTGCTCTAGCAGCCACAGCTGAGAGGTCCCACCTCCTACACACCCCCTAGTGGCCACCAGCGGAGAAGCAGCGCTGAGCACACTCAATTTACTGAGCCTGAAGGAAAACTTTCCAGAAGGCTTTGCAAGGATTCTAAACTATATATTTTTAGGCCCTGGAAGAGGTGCCAGTTTCACACACTCTCGCATGGGTGCAGCTCCCTCGGTTCAGCAACTGCTCACACTCTGCACCAGGCTTTCCCCTGCTCCCTCCCTTCACGCTTTTGCACTGCAGTGTGGTAAATTCCGAGACTGGCAGAAACCATGGGCGGTGAGACCAGATGGGAATCAACAGTTCTACTGTATGCGTATCATAGAACATTATTAGCATGGAAACGCAAGTGAGCCACAGCTAGGCGTAGAAGCACAACTATCATATGTTATCCCAGGCCAGCCTCCAACACGCTATAGCCTGGGATAACCTCCAACTGCAGTCCACCCGCTTATACCTCCCTGGAACTGGGACTACAGACATGTTAGCACACTGATTCTATGGGGTGTGATCTTCATGTATGCTAGACAAATACTTTATCAACTGAACTACACTCCCAGACCTCATTTTTTTTAATACTTTGAGTTTTATTTTTAATACTTTGGAAAAAACGCACTCATTGGTGTTGCAAAAACCTACATTCACTTCCAGGGCCTTCTTTGCCTTCTAGTGTAGGCTGGCACTCCCTCCAGTCTCTCGGTCCCCCAAAGAAGACTGCTGGCCTTAAACATCTAGCATAAGGACTTTAAATGGCTCATAAAATATTTTTATATCAGTGGTGCTGAGAGATAATAATTTCCGAGCCTGTCATTTCCTCCGGGATGACTTTCACAACTGAGTCCCATTTTGCATTTGTCTTTGATGGGTCTCAATATCAAAGTACAACTTGAACCACCAACATGAATCCAACCAACTTGGCCAGAATCTTGGGGGAGCCCTGTGCATGGCCTGGAGACCCAGCCCAGCAGCCCTCATGAAGGATTTGTTCTGCCTGTGAATAGGCCCCTTCTTTTGTCCAGAGAGGAAGAAAGGGGCTTTGAGTCTCCATTGTACAATAGATAACTACAGAATTGTGCTCAACTGTTTTTTTTTTTTTAAGGCATAAAAGGCCTATTGGAGTTTTCATTTTGGCAGAAGATAGACTTTCAAGTTTGTGGAGCTCCAAGGACTGCTTGGATGTCTTCAGCCAAAATAGGCTTATGCTGGCGTCCAGCACAGCCTGATCTGGTGACTGTATTTCCTGAAAAAGAAAAGCCTTTCTTCATTTAGCCCAACCAAATGTACCTTTCACCAGAAGACATTCCCTTAAAACTCACGGATACCCTCAAAGCACATGTCTAGACAGCCAGGTGCCGCCCTCACTCAGGGAGGATCCAAGGTTACAATGCAGAGAGCGCAAAGAAACTAACACATGTGAAGAAAAATTAAAGGCGTGAAGTCTGAGAGTATGACCCATGAGAGCTGGAGGTATGGCTCCTGGGGGAGAGTACACATTCAAACCAGCAACCCTCTGCCTGGGCATCTTGCTCTGCCATCCTGCCTATAGAGTGTATATGAGCAAGGGTCATAACTGCATCTAAGATCATTTCCTTGGCAGGGAAGTATGTATCTTAATTAAGGGAGCCATTTTACAGTTCGCAAGAGATTTGTCTCTAGAGGTGTTCCCAGGTGTCCATGGAGATGTCCCCAGCTAGATCCTTGGGCAGCTGAGGAGAGGGAGCCTGAAATGGCCCTATCCTATAGCCATACTGATGAATATCTTGCATATCACCATAGAACCTTCATCTGGCAATGGATGAAGCTAGAGACAGAGACCCACATTGGAGCACTGGACGGAGCTCCCAAGGTCCAAATGAGGAGCAGAAGGAGGGAGAACATAGGCAAGGAAGTCAGGACCGCAAGGGGTATTCCCACCTACTGAGATGGTGGGGCTGATTTATTGGGAGCTCACCAAGGCCAGCTGGACTGAGACTGATGGAGCATGTGATCAAACCGGACTCTCTGAACCTGGCAGACAATGAGGGCTGACTGAGAAGCCAAAGACAATGGCACTGGGTTGTGATTCTACTGCATATACTGGCTTTGTGGGAGCCTAGCCTGTTTGGATGCTCACCTTCCTAGACCTGGATGGAGCAGGGGGGGGGGAGGACCTTGGACTTCCCACAGGGCAGGGAACCCTGACTGCTCTTTGGAGTTGAGGAGGAGAAGGGGGCATGGGGGGAGGGGAGGAGGTGGAAATTTATAATTAAAAATAAATTTTAAAAAAGAATGAAAAAAATCATTTCCTTGAGCTGGTAATGTTGCTCAGTGGTAGAACACTTGATCAGCGTGCATAAAGCCCTGGGTTCAATCCCTAACAACACACACAACACACACACACACACACACACAAAACAAACAACAAAACAACCCACATTTTTAAACCTCTGTTTCACTTGTCAGAGATAATAATAGATGAATTTTCATTTTTAAAGGAATTTTTAAGAGAAATTATGTCCTTACTATCTACCATAAATGCTCTGACTCATTCCAGGCCTGTGAACTGGGTGGACACCACAACTTGGACTTATGGTCAAAGATTCTTTCCCTGTCCCTCAAAATGCACAGCAAGAGCAATTTTTGTGGCAATTATCTGGAAGCCCAGGGAACAAAAGAGCATTTCAGGATGATGCCAAATGCCGGTGCCCACGCCGCTCCTCTCAGTGTGTGAGGGAAAGAGAAAGCATGTGAGAGACAGAACAAGGAGAACCTGTGATTTGGGCACACTGGCAAAACCCCAGGACTCCTGCTTAGCCCAGCTGGCTCAGATGGCCTATACTCTGCCTCACGGTGAGTCAGGTTGGTGCACAGCCCAGTCACAGCTGAAACCAAGGGCCACCACTGCCTCCTACTGACAGCTCCCTGCTAGAAGCTTCTGGATGTCCAGGTCTGCCAGAAATCCTCAGTCTCAATTTCTACATATTTTTTTAATACTAATGAAATAAACCTAAAATAAATTGATTCTCAACAATAAAATGACTTAATGGTGAAGAAAACCTAGCCCTTTAATTTGGGTTATAATGAACAAACTCCTGAAGAACTAGGTAAAACTATTGCAATGGCAACAATTTAAGAGACCTCTTCTTAACATGTCTATTGAGGAAAACTGGCTAAACAGAAGGTAAATTCTCCTTTTTTTTTTTTTGTTTTTGCTTTTCAAGGCAGGGATTCTCTATGCAGCTTTAGCTGTCTTCCCGAGTGCTGGGATTAAAGGCACGTGCCACCACCACAACCTGGGGCAAATTCATTTTTAAAAGAAGGTGGACATGAAGAAAAAGGCAGAATGTAGGCATTATCATCTATTAACAGAGGATTTTATTAAATGAACAGCCATGGTTTTGTAGAAATTAAAAGTTACTCTGAGACTCAAGAGTGGGTCTCAACCTAATAATACAAGGACGGCGTCACAAAGGTTGTTAATTCAGTTCAGCTGAGAGCAATTGCTGCGCAAACTCCACACACAATTTGTGAAGCTCCTGTTGGGGAGCAAACAAGTGAGGAGGGATGAGCCGGTCTCGGAGCATGCTCACTGGAGTCACATTTGCACAAATGGCTGCTCTGGGTACTTAGGCTGACTCAAGAAGGCATCTGAGCAAAAGGCCCAATTACCATTGCTGCTGCTGGAAATCAGAGGCCGGCTTTGTCATGATGAGCTGCCGCGGTGCAAACACTTGCAGAGTCTACAGAGTGCTTAAACGTCTGAAGTCTGTAAGCATGCTTATGTGTCCCCACGTATCACCAGCTCCATGAGGGATGCTGGAGAACGCCCCACAGACAGAAGCCAGGCTCATGCTGAGCTCAGGCCCAAACTGAAAGCAGACACTGGAAACTAAGCCTTATTGAGGAACCCGAGTATCTCAGCTATTGCATAAAGGGCAGTGGGGGACAATGACCAGCCACTGCCAAGGAGGAGGGTTAGAGTTAATACCCATGAACTTGGAATAAAAAAAAAATACAAAAGATCCTAACCCACCTGACTCCCATGAGCACAGAGTGCCTCCCCCTCTACCTCCAATGATCTGCTTGCCATCAAGTATGTTAATCTGTAAATTGTTTTCTTCTTTAATTTTATTTTCACTGTTAAAGACAGGCATACAGATGCCACCTTCACCAACTGGATGAAGATGGAACTCACGGGTTCTAAACTGACAGCTGTGGATCCCGCATGGGACTGAACTAAGCCCTTGCATGTGAATGACAGTCGTGTGACTTGGTCTGTTTGTGGGGCCCCTGGCAATGGAACCAGAATCTATCCCTGGTGCATGAGCTGGCTTTTTGGAGTCCATTCTCTATGGTGGGATTTCATGTTCAGCCTTAATGCAGGAGGAAGGGGCTTGGTCTTGCCCCAACTTGATGTGCCAGGCTTTGTTGCCTCCCCGTGGGGAACCCTGTACCCTTTCTGAGGAGTGGATAGGGGGTGGAGAGGAAACAGGAGATGGAGAGGAGGGGAAACTGTGGTTGGTATGTAAAATGAATTTAAAAAAAACATAAAAAAAGACATATACACACCCAAGACCAGATACTGAGAACCACTGAATATGTATAACAACTTATCACCTAGGAAACTGAGGCAGAAATATTAGAAACTACCACCACTAAGGTCCCGAAGGGTGTGCCTCACTGGAAACCACAGCGAAGAAACACAGAAGGTCAGGATCAGGGGCATCGGTGGTACAGATTTTGCTGGACCAGAGGCACCATGCAGTAAGATACAGCAAGGGCTGCATCTCCCAGCGGCAATCCCCTCTATAACCAGGGTCCTTCCGCTTACGAGAAGGAGCCCTCATGATGTAGGCCCTTCCCACTAGGGCCCACCACTACAGTAACACAGAACAACCACTCTTTCTTAGGGGGTTAATTTCTGGCATGTGAATTTTCTTTTAGTTTTTCATTTAGTTATATTAAAATTTTGTTCATGCAAGTATAGATTGTACATTGAACATATTTCCTGACGTGCCATCACCTCCTTCCTCTTTCTCCCCTTGGTTCCCCCAGACAGTTCCTTGTCTACTTCCGTTTTATGTATGCATACATGATTTGATGTAACTGCACAAAATCTAGAAACCACAGACGGAAGACAACATACAACAGCTGTCCTTCTTAAACTGGCTTAATTCACCTAATGATCAGTTCTAGTTGTGTCTGTCTGAAAACAAAGTAATGTCATTCTCTTGTATGTCTTTTATTGGCTGAGAACAACTATATTGTGTATATATACCACATCTTTCAAATCCATTTCTCTGTGGTTGAACGTAAGTTGGTACCATAACGTAGCTACTGTGAACTGCCACAGTAATTCTGATGGACGCTTTCCAAAGCACAGCAACACACGCTGACTGACAAAAGTGTCAGAGACCCTGACAGAACTCTGCATCAAAGAGCACAAGGCTGTGCTTGCTTTGAGTCCCTTGGTCTAATCTTACAGCCACCACAATTAGGAAGCAAGCCTCTGTACTTTTTCCTAATGTATGGAAAACACAGGAAGCATAATCCACTTCCGGTGGCCCAGCATGTAGCTGGTATGGACCTGGAGTCACATGAATGCCTCTAGAACACTCTTTCAGGAACTCGGATCCTCTTGTCTGACTTGTGTTCTCATCAGCAGCCTTCTGGCTACCCGGCTTTCCCAAAAGACACCATCTCTAAAGGAAAGCTCACTCGGGGACAGTCGTAGACCAGGGCTCCCGGTCACATCAACAGGCATAAACCATGCTGACGTGATGAGATGGCACCAACCCCTGTCCGTGCCACTTCCATTATTCAGGCTTCCTGAGGACACCAGAGTTTTCTGTCCTTCCTTAAAGTTCATGGTTTACAGCTCTGCCCTGCCTATGCTTTCTCTCGATGGTCCAAGCCCTGTCATTGTGAGAAACGCTTGAGGCAAATGCTGGGCAGTAATAAATGCCGCCATGCACCTACCCAGCATGCCTCATGGCTCTACATCCACACGAACGAGGGAAGTCTAGAAAACTGTCACCGCTGAGAGCGGCTTAAGGACTAGGACAGCGGATGTAGTAAGGCCGCTGAGTGGAGCCCTGGAACTGGAAAACGGCATCAACCAGTGGCTCAGGAATCCTATGGAGAGTATGGGCTGAGAGGAGGAGGAATACTGCCCGTACTTCATGAGCTGCAGTGACGCAGCACAGCTAGGCCGGATACTCAACGCATGGGAAAGGAAGGTGGGGGCAACGTTCCTTCATGGGAATTTCATGGAAGCAGCTATTCGGGTCCTCTCTCTGTGTGTTCATTTTCTGATGTCCACTCTGGCATAAATTAGGTATCCCCAACCATCCTTTCTTAGGTGGCACAAATATATGTGGCCAAATCAGTTCTTTTTTTAAAAAAAAATAAGTTCCTAAATGAAGCCGCAAGGTCAGACATGCTGAATCTTTCCCGGTAAGCCATGACCTCGTGGTAAACACAGATTAATAAAATGTGAGAGTTGGCTAAGAAGATGCAAGATATAATGGGCCAGGCAGTAATTTAATTAATATAATTTCTGTGTGGTTATTTCAGGGCTAAGCTAGCTGGGCAGCGAGACACAGCCCGCCACTCCTCATACAACAATCCTCAGCTTTCTCCACCTTTCTTATCTCTCATACATACAGTGACCTCTCACCACTGCCCTAACCTGGAAGCACCTACCTCCCTTAGGGCAGATGAGGTCAAGACAAGGGAGCGATGAAGCACTAGTGTGGCAGAGACCAAGTAGCTTCACATCTAGAAGGCTTTTGTCCTTCCTTCTTCTCTCCTCCTCTCTCAAGCCCTCTAAACTGACGGCACGACCAGCCCTTCTGGAACTTCCCAAGGGACTTCTGTACCTCACGTTACCCATTCTTCCACTGTACCACCTGTCACGAATCTGAGGGAAAACATCAAACAAAGACCCCTCTCTCCACACTGCCGTTTCCTCACACAAGTGATTCACAAACCCACTGCCTGGCCACCGCTGAGATGCATTTATCCCCAGAGTGGCTTCCCCATCTTGTCCTCATCTCTAGCGTCACTGTAATTTCTGTCATTGTTCCCTACTTTTACAAACCATTATAGAGACTTAGGTCCCTGTCACTACAGCATGGCTTCAGTGATCCACATCGGCAGCTCAGTCACCTGCCCACCCCACCACCCAGACGTCCATTCGCCGCTGGAGGAGAAATTCCCTACCTTTCACTGAGGCTTCTCCACAACTGCGCACCTGCAATAGGAAGTAAAATGGGAAACTTAAGCAAGCTGTCACTTCCCAGGAGCATTTGCCAGCTTAGAAACCTCCCAAGCTTCTTCAAGCAGACATTTACAGGCCAACCACACAGTGTCCATGTCTGTTCCCATGGCAGAAGCAGATGGCAGTCTCCAGAACACCTGAGTAAATGTCATAAAGGCAGAACACTCTAGAACACTGTCCCTGCCCCAGGTACCTTACTGACCAGTGGGGCAGAAAACACGTGCTCTCAAGGAAAAGCGCTGTTAAAGGACAGTATAAGACTCCACAAGAGGGGTTAACCATCATACATCACAAAGGGCAGAAGGCGTGACTTGTCAAGGAGGAAAAACGGAAGAGAGACTGAAGGGGAAACTGGCATGACGTACTCTTCAGATATTGAAAACTTATATCTAAGCTCCAAAGAAATCAACAGAAAAAAGGTAATTGACAATAATGATGAAGATAGATAGATAGATAGATAGATAGATAGATAGATAGATAGATAGATGATATGATAGGTAGGTAGGTAGGTAGATAGATAGATAGATAGATAGATAACTAGATAGATAGATAACTAGATAGATAGATAACTAGATAGATAGAGATGATAGATAGATAGATAGATAGATAGATAGATAGATAGATAGATAGATAGATAGATAGATGATAGACAGATAGATAACTAGATAGATAGAGATGATAGATAGATAGATAGATAGATAGATAGATAGATAGATAGATAACTAGAAAACTAGATAGATAGAGATGATAGGTAGATGATAGATAGATAGATAGATAGATAGATAGATAGATAGATAACTAGATAGATAGAGATGATAGGTAGATGATAGATGATAGATAAATAGGTAGAAGATAGATAGATAGATAGATAGATAGATAGATAGATAGATAGATAGACAGACAGACAGACAGAGATTTGTTTTTCAAAACTGTAGGGGCTATTTCTATTGGACCAACTCTTGGAAGTACACTCCCAGCTACCAGATTTAAGGAAGCTCAATAAATAACCACGAGAAGTTTTCTGCACTTTCCATCAAGCCAAAGGTCAAAGGTATTGCCCTGTGTATTCTTGAATCTCCCCTATCAAGTGAACATCCCCTATCAAATTCTTCACACCATTCACTGCTAGGAAAACGTTGCTTATGGCTTCCCATTCTTTGGACAATTTCAATTTTGCAATTAATCTGGTTTCCTTTACTGCCTTGGTTGCATGACCATAGGGACGCATCATTCATGTTAAGAGACTAGAGGTCCTCTGTTAGGTCTCTGGAACAACTGTTTTCTGTACCTTCTAGAATAACTCAAATTTCCTGGAGTTGAACAACATGTAATGAGGTCAACTTAACCCCCGGTGCTAAGTGATATTTCGGACTCAGCTAGGGGTGGATACGAATAGAAACCATAGCAGTCTCCTCTCACCCCATGTTAGCCTACCTTCCCTCTTCACCGCATTTCCCCAACAATTCTGGAGCCAACAGTAGAGACAGAGGGGCTAGCATGAGATGCTGGCCTTTTGTCACGAATTGCAGAGATGATTACGGTTGAGGTCCAAGAGAACAGGGAGAATGAAATCGCTTCCAGTGTGGACTGCATAGAGGAAGGAAGTTCTGGCACAGATGGCGTCAAAGCACTGCATAACTGGAAAGGGCTAAGGAGGGAAAGAGTAAAGAGCTGATTCCACAGAAGCAGAGAAACCTGGAGGGTGAGCAGAGTGTACTGGCTCCGGGGATTCTCAGGTGGTGGCTTGACAGAGTTTCCAAGGCCTATGTGCAGACAAGTGGCTACCACAGAGACTACTGAATTCAGGCCTTAGATAAGCCAAGTCAGAAGAACAGTAAAGGAAGAGCGCGTGAAGAACTAGAGACCATGGATCCAGTCTCAACTAGGTCTAACCGCAACAGTCAAGAGACTGCAGGCTGTGGCATCATAGTGTAGATTTCACAGAAGAGAAGACAGAAAGACACAGTGGTTATAAGAACTACCACCAACACAGCTGTTGGCAGAGGCGGGGGCATCTACTTTCCTCACAGATAGTGTCTGAAGGCCTGAAAGCCTGAGATGAAGAAGGCTGACCCTACTTAGCATGAGGGGAAAGGACACGATGGTCACAGGCAAGTTTGAGGATGCAGGGGGGATTCTACACACTGCAGAAGATCGCCTCGGAGCCTGTGGGTGAGCTGCACTGCTGGGATGCACGAGAGCCGCCAGTAAGGCAGGAGTGCACACTTTCCAGGTCTGCGACAGACAGAGGAGCCTGTGCAGCTGGAGGCTGCAGCGACTCACAGACCACAGGCCTGGGTCCCTGCAGCATCCACAAAGACAGACAAACGGACTCAACTGCATCTCTGCTCTCTTTCGTTTCTTTCTCATGAAGTACCTGGGTGTGTCAGAGAGAATGGTGGGGAGCAGAAAGGAGACAGGGTGGGGTTTGCTTGCTTTCCTGTGGGGGTAGAGCGCTTGTCTCCTGAGATGAAAAAGGTCACAATCAGCTATTCAGTAATGCACACACAAAATGTGGGAAGTGTCGTAAAAATATATTTGGGGGGAGGGAAGAGCTAAGCTCATAACCGGCAAGGTCCGTATCTTTAGCCAAGAATGTGGAAAGTGGGCAGACGAGAGAGGGAACGAGACAGAAGGTCCCAGAAAGCTCTGCTGACCAAGGCTTCACTTGGCTAGCTGCTGTTGTCAGCATAAGAGGGGCTTCTGAGAATGACTGACAGCTCTGGCCAGAGTTACGGCACTACCACAGAAGCCTCCACAGTGACCGTGCAACGAAGTCGACGTGTTCCTGAGAGCAGCCTAGTGCAGCCAGCACGGTCGGGGGCTGGAAACCCTGCTGCTGTCTCCAGCCAGCTATTCATGCAGCTCAATTGAGTCTTTGTTAAGGAGGCCAAGGAAGGCCCTAGGGTCTCTCCAGCCAGTGACTGGGGAGTTCTGGGAAAGCAGCAGAAGGAAGTCTATCTTTTTTTCCTTCTTTTTTCATGTATAGAAATGCTCTGTTCAGAACAACATCATTCAGTGAAAACCCTGAGAGAAAGATGGGCCTATTGCAGAGGGTGAGGGCAGAGGCCAGCCTGAAGGCATCCCCGTTAGAATCTGGTGCTTCTAACTAGCTTTGGCATGAAAGATGCTCAGCGTAGTCTGGCTGTTGAGAAGACAGATGTGCTGACTGTGCCAGCTAAACAG
Organism: Alexandromys fortis; assembly: GCF_014885135.2. Lineage (NCBI taxonomy): Eukaryota > Metazoa > Chordata > Mammalia > Rodentia > Cricetidae > Alexandromys > Alexandromys fortis. The sequence goes on along the minus strand of NW_026068064.1, from coordinate 2,579,712 downwards.
GGAGACTGTCCCTGGATGGGCTGTTCACTCACTGTAGCCTTCTACCTGAACTGAATTCAAGTCTGCGGTGTGAGTGTGGGCTCTCTGCTATTACAGAATCAAGTGGCTCAGTCATCAAAGCAGGCTGAGCATCCGTGAGCACTGCTTCACAGAGAAAAGGGGACTTGACAGGTGCCACCTGGCTAAGAACAGAGAAGACTCTCGGTCATCCCGGTGGCACCAGTTAAAATCACAAGCGTTCTTGGTAGCTAGCACGGAGGGAGGTCCGACGTAAGCACAAGAGAAGCTGATGTGGTCATGGAGGCTGGGACAGTGATGATGGATTGCAAAGCCAGGAGGCAACGCCACCAATCCAAGTCAGGCAGAGAGCAGGAAGGGTCTGTCCCTAGAGCCCCCAGGAGGAATCCAGACCTGCCGATGTGTTGTCTGACTGGTGACTTCCAGAGCCATGTTAGAAGGACTGTCTACTGTTGGGGTAGCACAGCCACAGGAAAACATCTACGGCATGGCTTCTCCGTAGCTAGGAATGGACATGAACTAGCTCAAGAACTATTCCTTGCTTGTCACTCTTGGTTTTAGCACTCCTGGGGACCAGACCCGAGGCCTGAGCTTGTTGGTAACAGTGCACTGCTGAGCTAGATCCCCTTTTTTATTTTAAGACAGGATCTCAATCAGCAGCCCCATTGTGGCTTTGCACTTCCTCTCCAGCCCAGGCAGGCCTCAAACTTCTGATCCTCCTGCCTGAGCCCCAAACAGCTGGAGTTCCAGGCCGGCTTTGTCAGCCCCGACCTAAGAGTTAGAGGGTCTCCAGGCTGGTAGACGTCAACTCCACCTCATGAAGGTTTTCCAAAACAGTTTTGCCTGTAGAAGGTTTTCAAGGATATTGTTTGCAAATAAGTAAGTTCTCCACTGCGCGACCACAAAAACGGCTGGTTAAACTGAAAACTGACGACCTTGGAGGATCTAGAGCAATAGATCCTGAGGACTCCAAACAGCCCCGTTTTCAACTCTGGCCCTGCACTCAGAAGCCAAGTCCTCCAGTTCGTGCCCCTCTCCTCATTCGTCTGTTCTTTTTAACTTGTCCCTAAGTGATGGGCAAAGTGAGGGTACAGCAGAAAATACTAAGATGCTCGGCTTTCTGAGCGGTCGGCTCGCTCTAAGGGCTGCTGGACACACCTGCGAATGGTTCTGTCTTCTCTCATTCTCCTCAGTCAGGGAAGAACGTGTCACACAATATGTTCAGAAAAACAGAGTCCTCCTCTACTGGCTACAAATCAAGGCAGAAACGCAGGGATTTCCAGGGCCTCAAGAAGCCTCAGTGCAGCTGGGAAACAACAGCAAATGCTGCTGGGTTGAAAGTGAGGAAATTAGGTGCCTCCTCTCTGAAGGGGGAAGGTGGGAAAGGGAAGAAAAGGGGAGAGAGGGAGAAGAGGGGGTGTGTGTATATGATGTGGGGTTCCCCTCTGTATGCTGTGAATATGTTTTATCACCATTGGTTAATAAAGAAGCTGCTTTGACCTACGCAGGGAAGACTATAACAAGGCAGGAAATCCAAGTAGAGATAGAGGAGGAAAGAGGACGGAGTCAGGAAGATACCGTGTAGCTGCCTAAGAAGCAAGAGGTAACAAACCCAAGCCTCATGGTAAAACAGAAAATAATAGAAATGGGTTAATTTAAGATGTAAGAGCTAGCCAGAAATACAGCTGAGTCATGAGCCAAACAGTGTTGTAATTAATATATTTTCTGTGTGATTATTCGGGTCTGGGTGGCCGGGAAACCAAAGTGCAGTCTCCTTTTACGTGTGTGTGTGTGTGTGTGTGTGTGTGTGTGTGTGTGTACATATATGTATGAATGTAATTTAAATTAATGGATTTGTAAAATACCTAAACTAGAGTAAAATGAATTTATCTTCCCAGCAAGGTTAAGTATTACCTCCAAACCTGAACACACCAATGTAAAACCATCTTTCTAAAAATTGTTTCTGTGGTAGTTTGGTTTTAAAACTGGGCAGACTTACACATGAGCTGGGGTTTGGTTTTAAAACTGGGCAGACTTACACATGAGCCGGCTTTAAAGCTGATCCATGAACACCACGCTAGTAAAATCACAGATCAGGTGCTCAAGTCTTATTTGAGAGATGGTGCCTCTTTCATAAAATACCCCCATGACAGGGAATCAGGCAGTTCCTATGCACGGCAGTCCATATGGACTCTAACCAAAGCCTCCTCTTTGTGATTTCAATCAAATCGATCTTAATACACGTAGACTCATAGGGCACATTATATCTAGAGGAGATTTTTGCCCATTTACAAAAACTAGTTCAAACATTAGCAGAAGAGGCATAGAAAAGCTTCACTCCAGTTTGAATATAGTTACATAGCTCCTAAATCACTACTCAATCATTAAAAGTGATTCAAAAGGTTTGGCTATAGTTACACAGCTCCTAAAGACACTTATCAATCATTAAAAATAATCCAAACTCTCACTTTTAAATGTAGTTTTTACACTTGATTCTCTTTTCAACGTCATTAATTATTCAAAACTTTTATGCAATTTTCAGTCATTTTAAGCTCATTGCTTTCCTTCACTGAGGTGAAAGGAAGCTGTCCATAAACACGCTCATTTCCCAGTGGCCCAGTGTGAAGTTGTAGGGCGGAGTAAATATCTAACTGTTGTTCTCACAGCAGCCCGCTTAAATGTCACCCTACTATGAGAAGTAGCTTAAACCCAAGGAAAAGTCCAGCACACGTGGACCGTTTACCTGGCTCTGACAAGAGACAGAATCATGAAATACATTAGAGGCTGGGATGCAGTCCAGTGGTACGTCAGTTGCCTAACATGTGCAAGGCCCCGGGTTCAAACCCCAGCACTGAAATGTGTGTTGTGTGTGTGTGCACATGCGTTCACGAGTGTGTGTGTGTGCACGTGCACGCATGCATGCGTGTGTATATGCATGTATGTGTAACCCAGACTATATGTTGCCTCATTCCTATAACGCTAGCACTCAGCAAACTAAAACAAGAGGACCACTGAGAGTTCCAGACCAGCCTGGGTACAGAGCAAGGCCGTGTCTCAGAAGCCCAGAGGAAGGCAGGGAAGGACGGAGAAAAAGGGAAGTGGAGAAAGCCGTGTCTGCACGAGCCTCCCGTTCAAAGGGTCAATATGTCGGCACAAAAACCAGACGTTTAGACTCTAGAACTAAAATGCACCGAAGTCAAGTCTGAGTGTTCTTACCTCTTGTCCGAGACAGAACCATGTCCTTGATGATCTGCATGATCACACGCCCAAGCAGCATGACGGAACTGAGATGATAAACTCTCCACGGAGTCAACGCAAGGAACCTGGGACCGCAAGAAACAGACAAATCACCTCCTCAGTGTGAAGATTTTCTTCTTCTTTTTTTTTTTTTTTTAAATCTAAGTTGACTTCCACAGAAACAAGCCTAGTCCTCTAATTTGAAGAGGGGATTCTCTCTCTCTCGGGTCTTACTTTGTTTGGGTGCTGCAGTGCAGACGGGAATGACCTGGAACTGAGTTTTTGACTGACCAGAGAACCAGGGCTCCAGGATGCTCTAGCAACATGGGGCAGCTGTGGGGATGGCCCTGCCTGTTAAGAATGGCATTAGGAGGGATGGTAAAGTGGCTCAGCAGGTTAAAACCCTTGCTGCCAAACTGATGACAGAGTCAGATCTCCAGAACCCCCGTGGGGAAGGGAAGGGCCAGCTTGCTCAAGTGGCCTGACCTCTCTATGTGTGCTCCGGAGTGCCCCACCCCCATAGGAAATAAAGGTCATTTCCAGCTGCTGTGTGTGAGGACTGGAGTTGGGATCTCCAGCAACCATGCAAAAGCCAAGCAGGTGTGGTGGCTGCCAATATTCCCAGCACTCTGGCAACAGTAGCAGGGAATCCCTGGTCTAACCTGTTAAAAGAGACTAGACAGAATTGCAAACTCTGGGTTCAGAAACAAACTCTGCCTCAATAAATATAGTAGAGGACAATTAGTAAGACTTCTAATGTCAACTTTGGGCCTTCACACCACACACACACACACACACACACACCTGCATACAAGGAAACACCCATGCACACAAATGCACACACACATGCAAAATATAATAGCATTAAGGATCCAACATGCTAGCACTTCCTCTTTTAAGATCACTACCCTCTAATCCCCTTCCCATAAAGAGTGCATTATACCTGCAAAATGTTTGGACAGACCTACAAGGAAGAGGCCTCACCAAGATGTCAGGAGCTTTGACTCTTCCATGAGGACTAGAGGATGAGGCCTGCTTGTCACATGTTAATTGGCCAAGGTGATAACTGACATTAACCTGATGCACTCAGAGACCCTGAAAAAAGTTAGCTTAACAAATGGTGCCCGGCAGTGGAGGCGCACACCTTTAATCCCAGCACTCGGGAGGCAAAGACGCAAAGACAGGAGGATCTCTGTGGGTTTGAGGCCAGCCTGGGCTACAAGCGCTAGTCCCAGGTCAGGCACCAACACTACAGAGAAACCCTGTCTCGGAAAAAAAAAAAAAAAGTGTTTAATGGCATGGCCCTATAAAGAAGAGCCAGGTGCAGTGGCACACACCTTTAATTTCAGCACTCAAGAGGCAGAGGTAGGAGAATCTATGTGAGTTTGAGTACAGCCTAGTCTACAGAATGAGTTCCTGGACAGCCAGGACTATAGAGAAAGACCCAGACTCACAAAACCAAAGAGAGAGAGAGGATATATGTATACTGCGTGCTGTGAACTTCGTAACCAGACAAACACAGACTAAGCTGGCAAAGCCCAACCAAAGAAGGAGTCCTAAACTGATTAAAAAGAGAAAGTGAGCTGAGAACAGCATTCATCACTAGCTCCTGGCTGTGGGTGCCATGTGATCAGCTGACACACCATCTTGCTGCCAGGCCTTACTTAGCCAAGGGACTGTGTCTTCCTAAACCACGAGCCCAAATAAACCCTTCCTTCTTTAAATTGCTTCCATTTGGTATTTCGAAGATAGGGTTGTGACCTTTAAGCCACAGGCTATGGAGAGAAAGCAGGGAGCAGAAAAAACAAAACAGAAAGAGAGAGAGAGAGAGAGAGATAGGAAAGAAGGAAGGAAGGAAGGAAGGAAGGAAAGAGAAAGAAAGAAAGAAAGAAAGAAAGAAAGAAAGAAAGAAAGAAAGAAAGAAAGAAAGAAAGAAAAGAAAGAAAGGCTAAGTGATTTGGGAGGGTAAGCTGGGCTAGGAAGGAAATATGTCATCAAGCTACCTTCTACAGTGCTATGCAATATATTTGGTCAGTGACTCTACATAAGATTTTGGGTCATGTTGTAAATAAAGCCCTGCATCAGAAAGGGACACACAACCCATCTTCTATTCTGGTTCTAATGCTAAATGCCTATGTGACCGGGACAGTGAAATGAACAGGTAGACAAGGTCAGGGCTTCGAAATGAGTGTTCTGAAGCTGTCTTAGTCAGGGTTTCTCTTGCTGTGATAAAGCACCATGACTCGGAGCACACTGGAGAGGAAAGGGGTCATGCTTGTACTTCGCCATCACCAAAAGGAGTCACGGCAGGAACCTGGAGGCAGGAGCTGGTGTGGAAGCCATGGAGGAACACTGCTTACTGGCTTGCTCCCCATGACTTGCTCAGTCAACCTTCTTATAAAACCAGGCCCACCAGCCACAGCCCCACCCACAGTGGGCTGGACCCTCCGCCATGAGTTACTAATTAAAATGCCCAACATTCTTGCCTACAGTTAGGTCTTATGGAGGCATTTTCTCAACTGAGGTTCCCTCCTCTCGGATGACTTTAGTTTACATCAAGTTGACATCAAACCATGCAGCACAGGGACACATTATTTTTTTACCTTTTAAATTTGTTTTAACACATGCTGTGTTTTGATGTCTGTTTTTTCCAAGCCCATCTCTTTAGCCTGAGTTTATAATTAACCGTTGCCATTGTCCATGTGCTGGATTCTTACAGACTTCCCCAAATCATACTGAAAGGTAGCTTTCCAGATTTTTATTATAACTCCACTATTAGAAAATTCATTCTTCAAAATATTTCATTTTTTATTGTACACAGCGCTATACATTTTCATATGCGTATATCCACGACATTGAGCAAGATGTATTCACAACGAAATATTTCGCAGTGAAGCCCGAGTTTCAGGAGGCAATATATGTCCTCAGCCCCCGTCTGACCACAGATCTTTTCCATCGAATCTCTTCACCCACAGACCCGACTCAGATGCACTAATGAGTTGTAACGCACGTGGATCAAGTGTTAGGTTAGCATTTGTCAGGGGGATTGTCTTTGCTGAGTGGGGCAGAGCCAAAGTTTAAACCTCTTCGGAGCCAGCCGGGGAGCCATTTCAGTCTCTTGCTGACGATGAAGAAACGCCGACTTAGCTGAAGCTCTGGAAGTCACTGCTTGTCCTTCTTGTGGGAATTCCAACTTCCAGGAATTAATAAAAAGAAAAAAAAAGTAGGTAATGACAGGACGTTAACCCACAGACCTCCTTCGGCGAGCTCTGCCATAGCAACACCAAAAAACACTCTAGAAGCCTTTTTCTGTGTCCTGGGCAAAGGCCCAGCTGGCATCTCAGCTAAGGGTCTTGTTGGTCATTAAGAATCCATGGTCAGCTGAGACGGCAGCATCGACGGTTGCTTGGAAACTGATGCCAAAATGTGTGGGACTGCTTAACTGTCTCCTTGGTAGGGTACTGTCTGTTGCTCCAAAGGATGACACAGAATAGAGAAGCAAATATTAAAGGTAAATAAACACACATACAGAAAAATCTGTGTATATTTGGTGTCTCAATCATGCATCATGTTTAATATAAGTCATGTCCCCACTGTCCTTTAAATCCATAGTTCTTTAATTTTTATACTTAAGATTTGAAATGGAAAAATCTTGGAAACACTGATGCATTTAATTTGTTCATTTTAAAGGAATTACCTGATATTATGGAGGCCTTGTGTTATTGGATAATTTGTGTCATTTGAAAAAATATCCCTTCGGTAAGTTTCAAACATATACAAAAAGAGAGGCCAGTGTTTACTACGCCAGCTTCAGCAATCCCCACCCCCATAATCACGTTTCTTCCATATCCCCACCCCATGCCCCACCCCAATACTTGAAGAAAATTCCAAACAAGTAATTTAATCTGAAAATGCTGCCATTTATCCTCCCAAAAGCTATTTTCCACTGTTATGTGGAAAGCCACGCCTTAATCCTTGTGTGCTCAGAGCCGTATCTATGTATACGTGCTCGTGTAAGTACCTGTGCACGTCTGTACGTAGGAAGCAGGGCAGAGTCTGACATCAAAGTCTGCTTCCATCGCTCCCCACCTTAGTTCTGGGGACAGGGTCTCCCATGGTCAATTGAGAGTCAAGTGTTAGATTAGCGTGTGTCAGCAAAATGGCCTTTATAGAGTGAGGCAGAGCCCCAGAGAGAGAAAGTTCACCGAAGTTTAAATCTCTTCAGAGCCTGCCAAAGAACCATTTCAGTCTCTGGATACAAAGAAACGCAGATTTAACTGGGTTCTGGGAGTTCACTGCTTCTTCAGCTCACAACCTGGCCAGAGGGCCCCTCCTTTCTCTGCTTCCTGAGCACTGGGATTACACGTACAAACCACTGTGCTGACTTTCCATGAGTGCTGGGGCCCCACACTCAGATCCTAACGCTGGTACGGCAAGTACTTTACAATGGAGCAGCCTTCCCTTTACCTAGTTTGAACACTTTAATCTGTATTTGTAATTATTGTGTGTACGGTGTGAAGACACACGTCACAACATGTAAAGGCTTTACATGGATTGAACTCAGGTCACCAGGCTTTTGGGGCGAGCATCTTTACCAGCTGAGCCGTTTTGCTGCCTGCCTCCCCCTGCCCCCCGAGTCCCTTGGTTAATCTTCAGTACCATCCCATACCTTGTCCACGTTCATCTCTACAGAGCCACTTCTGCAGACCCATGGAAAGAGAAAGACTGACAGACAGACAGACGACCCAGCAATGCTAGCAACTGAAACTGAAACTGGCCTCTGTGGTCTTGTTCCTCCCTTACACTAAGCCTGCTGCCACGGTTTTTAAGTACAGCTGATTCTGTTCTCTGATGCCACGGTTTATGACGGTGGAAGAAACAGAGTCATTTCTCAGCAAAGTCTCCCAGATTCTGGGAGCTGCTCACTGAATTCTGGTGGTACAGCTTAACATTTTCCTGTACCTTGTGGCTAGCTTAATAATTGGCAGTTGGATCTAGGGTCCCATCAGGTTTGGATCTTTCTTTTTTTGGTGTATGGTGGTGTGTTCAGGGGTTCTTGAGAGGTGACAACCCTTTATGCTTGCCGGGTCTCAACTCAAAAGATTTTTTTTTTTTTTAGTTTTCAAGACAGGGTTTCTCTGTGTAACCCTCGCCATCCTGGAACTCAGATGTTTTTAACTGCATGGAAAATGCAGTGCCTAAGCAAGGCGGACAAATGCTCACCACTGTTCTTTGTTTTTTTGTTGTTGTTGTTTTTTTGGTTTTTCGAGACAGGTTTCTTTGTGGTTTTGGAGCCTGTCCTGGAACTAGCTCTTGTAGACCAGGCTGGTCTCGAACTCACAGAGATCCGCCTGCCTCTGCCTCCCAAGTGCTGGGATTAAAGGCGTGCGCCACCACCACCCGGCTCACCACTGTTCTTTATTCACTCGTTTCTGCCAGTGCCTCATGAACGAGGTCATTTCACTCTTCCTTCCAGGCATTATTTAACCCTCAGGAGTCTGCAAACGTGTGATGTGTGTCGATCTGCCATAGCACTGTCTTTACTGACCCTCCAGCTACCCCTTCACGGCTGGTGATTCCCAAGTTCCTCTGAGGCAACCTTATAATAATCTTTGACAACAGCAAACACTAAATACACACAGGAAACATTAGATGTTGTGTTCAGAAAAACTATACAAAGGACTATAAATCAACTTTTTAACAAAACCAGTCATTGCCCTGATACTCTCCTGAAGGTGTTGGCTAACGTGTGCCATATTCACAAACGAGATAACAGGTAACCAGTCTGCCTTCTAAATAATCACACTTGGACCCACAAACTAGCGTTGCTGTCAACTACTAAGTGCTAACAGCTCCTCAGAAAAGGGTGGAGCCTATCTATGATGCCTTGCGGAAGGGCCCAGTCTTGAGCAGGTCCTGAATGGGTAATTGAAGCTGCTGTGTGTGTGACCACCATGATCATGATGGTCGTGTTATCTCGTAGAACTCATACCCACCCTTCGGCCCCTTGTTCTTTCTGTCTCCTCTTCCATAATACCCCCTTAGAGGGATGCTACAGATGTCCTACGGAAGGCTGAGCACCCAAAAGCCACTCATCCTTAGCCCTTGGCCAGTGATGAATCTCTGCAGTGCAGACGGAAGCTTCTCTGGCCAAGACTGGGAGGGGGAGGTGTCATCTTCCTCCGTGGCGCAGTGCCTGGTGAGTTCTCCATGCTCCAGTGAAACCCCTGCCCATGTTTATGCAAGTGACTCCAACAGAACTCAGCGTGCAAAAATAAAAACCACGAAAGCAGCAAAGTGTGTAGCTGGGAGACAGAGGGGTGAGCAAGAGTCTGAGTTGGGGGGACGACAGCAATGGGGGCCAAACACGATCACAACTAAGCAACTAAGGAGGAAGGAGCCTTCACTGCACCAGCCAGTGATTCCCTTCAGGTGGAATCATGTACCTCCACTCACTACATCTCACCTCACGTGACCAACATCCGTGTTTCATCCAGCCTTCGGCAGCCTGTCAGCACTACTGCTCTCACGCAGCTAAGCGTGTGTCAGCCACCAGGCTAGCGGTGGGGGTTACAGTGAATCCTGGTCTACCCAACAAATACAGGAAAGCACGGAGGTGAATAACCATGTTGGACCAAAGTACCACTCCAGCTGCCGTAGGCACAGAGAAGAGAGCCCCTAACTGCATAAGAAATAGAAAGTTTCCGGGCAGTGATGAATTCAAAACTTTGTCTTCCAAAAGAAGTCAACTTCAGCCAGGTGAGAAGGAGAGGCGTGCTCCAGGCTGAAGAATATCACGTACACGAGAGTAGGTGGAAGCTAAGAGTCAGGAGGTGTGCCCTAAGCCCGTGACCCCTGCCCGCTCTGGTGCAGGGTGTGCCTGGATGAACGCAATAGCTGATGGGCAATGGGCAGGGCTCCATTCCAGGGGTTTCAGCCGCTTGCTTCATCCCTAAAACCAACCATGAGGAAGACACCATCATTATCCCCATTACTCAGATGAGCAAAGAGAGGCCAGAAACTTGCCTAAGGCTCCAAGACAAGGTGAGGAGGCACTGAGATGTGAACACAGGCTGCCTGGCTGGGGGCCCGCCTTCCCGCTCTGCCAACTGCTTCTCAGATAGAGCCATTTCTGCCACTTCATGAGCCCCTTCACCCATTCATTGACCGAAGCCCACCTTGGTTGCTCCCAGCTGTTAGTGATTCGGACAGAAGCTACTGTTGTGGGATATTTGTGCACTGTGCGAAGATGTGTTGCTATGATTGATTTAAAAAAATATATCTGAACAGCCAATAACTAGCCAGGAAGAATAGGTGGGGCTTCTGGGAAGAGAAGGGAACTCAGGGGAAGAATCTGAGGGGTGTGGGATTCGCCAGTCAGACACGGAGCGACGTAAAGAGCCATGGGGCAGAACACAGATTAATAGAAACAGGTAATTTAAGTTATAAGAGCTAGTTGGGAAGAAGCCTAAGCTAAGGCCGAGCTTTCATAATTAGTAATAAGTCTCCGTGTTGTTATTTGAGGGCTGGCAGAAAGACTGACAAGAAAGACCTACTCCCAGCTACCATCAACATGTGTATGCTGGGTTTGCGGAGGACATACATTTTCAACTCATTTCAGAACAGCCTTTAAAAAAAATAGTTCTATCAGCATGCTGCCTGTGTTGAATTTATAGACAATTAAAATCCCCAGGCGTTCTATTTTTCAGATGCTGTTTGAACCTAAGTATATTAAATCTGTCCTTGTTGACACAGATCATCCTTCACAGTGACAGACCTTGATGGTGACATCAATCACATCTGTTTCCTTGTCTGGCCACACCCGCATGTTTACTATCTGCATTTCAGTTCTCCTTATTCACATTATTGATCTCAGGTGTCGGTCATGACTCAGGCCCTGCCACTCCTCAATAGCAGGATGACCCACATTTAGTAGGCTGCATTTCAGGAGTCCAGCAGGCCCCCGGCTCGCTACTGCATTGCTGTCGCAATCACTCCATCATAAAGTGTCACTCCAACAAACAAACTCCAGGACAGCTCAGGGGCCTGGATATGGCTAGAAAGGAAGCCTCTGCCCCATTGCTGTGCCCATGAGCACCACTGACCTCCAGAAAGAGGATTGCCATTGCCTATCTGTGACTGTGGAGCACAGTCCTGTGTGCTCACACCTCCTTGAAGGACAACAGAACACAAGCTTCCCTGCGGGGTTAGGCAGGGCCAAGCACCAAGAGGCAGGACAGGAGCCTTACCTTCACTGTCAAACCAAGCATTTTCATCTTGAATCTAGCTCATTTCCCAAAGGCTTTTAGCCTTTGTGTCTATGTGGTTTAGCCTAGGGACTAGAAGCAAAAACATCGAGAAAGATCACTTCCATATTTATGCATCTATATATAGACATATATTAGATGTGCTTCATATAAACTATGCCTAAAACTCCAACAAGCAGGAGCATCTTCTGTAGGTCAGTGAACTTCCTGCAACCAATTAACAACTATACCCCCAAAACGACTATACCTGTCTTCACTAAAATGGATATTTTGTTTACTAAGGAATTCCATATTCTTTTAGCTGGCATGGGATATTACTGTTATCTGGCTGGATAATCCATGGTTTGGACACAGAGGCAAATATGTATGACAATGACAACAAACACATGTATATCTTAAGCAAACATTACATAAGAAAAGTACACACATATAAACTATAAAGTTATCCATGCATTATTGTCCATTGGTCTCATAAAGACATACTGTGTGTTTGCTTGCTGCTGGAGTGGACAGTTCTAGAAATCACTACATGTGCTCTCTCTCCATCAGGCGTGACCTCCTTCTCCACCTCACCATGATGACAGCTTCATGAGAATGGCACGTCCCCCAGGTGACTCCTCACATGATCACCACCCACAGGTAGCCACCTAACCATGCTTCTCTAACATCTCCTCTGATTCATTTTTATATTAAATAAGTCTGTCTCCTTGCTTTATTCTGTCCTCCTCCTTTGAGACAGGGTCGGTGACCTTGAACTTTTGATCCTCCTGCCTCCACCTCCCCAGTCCTGAATTCTAGGCAAGCATCACCCTTCCTAGCCTGCTTGGTGCTGGTGCTGGAGATGAGACCAAGTTTGTGCATGCTAAGCAAGCACCCTCCTGGCATTCCTATCTCCAGCCCACTCATTCATTTGTTGACTCACAGAATCACTGCCACGATTTTGAATTTGAATATGGTTCCCATGAAACCGACAGTCTCTTCCCACTTGCCATCATTGGGATAGTTCAGCTGTCCAGAAGAAGGGACATAAAGATAGTAAGAGCCAGAGCAAGCAGTAGTCTGAAGTGAGAGCATGTCTCCTAGAAATGTCAGAGAAGCTCCACCCATGAAGTCCCACCAACATGACTGCCTAAACATGAGCTGGACAAGGACAACAATGGGCATGCTAATATGGACGGGGGAAAGAGCACAAGGCCTCAGATCTAGACAAAGAGCTGCAGGCTCCTAGAAAATCCAAGAGTAGGAGAAATGGTCTTCCCCAGGGAAGAGCACACCAATTAATTTTCCAAGACCAACTGGTCAACTCTGAAAGTGTGCACATGCATGCAGAGGTGTGCGCGCGCGTGTGTGTGTGTGTGTGTGTGTGTGTGTGTGTGTGTAAAACATTACATGCACTGAGCAGATTTATTTTTACATTTAGAAACATACATATTTATGCATCTATATATAGACATATATTAGATGTGTTTCATATAAACTATATACTTATATAGAGGCCATCGTTTGAAAGAGAGCAAGGACAGGTGCACGGAAGGGTTTGGAGGGATAAAAGGGAAAGGAAATATGATGTGATGATAGTTTTATCTCAATAGGGAAAAATGAAACCCAACCCACATGCTTGGGTACCAATAAAAATAAGAAAAATGGGGAAAGTTGCAGAGAAAGACGTAAAGATAACACTTTGTTCATGGTAAATAAAGGGCATGGGTAAAGTTCAGATTATTTCCATTTCAGGGGTTAAGTCCTATCACAGTGTAGGCTTTAGGTAAACAAAATTAGTCTGCACTTGATGCTCATAGGCCACAGCGAGCTGAGGCACTGGCTCTACAAATGCTCAACAAGGGAATGATAGTCCAAAAGCCTAATTTGTTGTGCACGGGTCACTCAGACTCCAGCACAGACCACAGCCCTTCCTCTCCCCTTCATTGATGTCTACAGCATTTCACACCCATGGGTTCTGTGTGCAGCTGGAGAGACTTGGAATAAAGTCGCAGCTGAATGACCAGGCTGTCCAGAAAGTAGAGACATGTTGACTGAGGTTTCTGTCCTGCCTGCTTCCTGCAGTTGTCAAGTCCCAAAGAAATCACACAGAGGTCTTCATTAATTCTAAACTGGTTGGCCTATTAGCTCAGACTAGAAGTGCTGTGCGACAATGGTTTTATCCTGTAAAGATTTGTTTCTTGTACTTGTTTAATAAAATGCTGATTGGCCAGAAGCCAGGCAGGAAGTAGAGGTGGGGCAATGAGAACAGGAGGATTCTGGGAAGAGGAGTCAGTCCACAGTCTTCATCTGGGCACAGAAGAAGCCCAGACACAGAGGAAGCAAGATGTGACTGCCTCGCCAAAAAAAGGTACCAAGCCACGTGGCTAACACACACAAGAATTATGGGCTAATATAAGTTATAGGAGTAATAAGAAGCCTGAGCTAATAGTCCAACCAGTTTAGAATTAATGTAGACCGCTGTGTGTTTCTTTGGGACTAAACGGATGTAGGACTTGGTGGGACAGAAAACCTCAGTCAACAGAAACAGACCACAGGAACCAAATGACCAGGCTGGCCAGAGAGTGGAGATAGGGCTCAGGCAATGTGGACAGTTTAGATGATGAAAAAGATAAGCTCCAGACCAAACCCTCTGTGAACCCCCTTCAGTGTCTAAGCACAAACACTTTTCTCAGCTAATCTATGTCTCTTCATTACTCCATGGTGGGTTCTGCAAAGTCAAGGCCACATTGAACAAATGTCTTATGGGGCCAAGGGAAGGGTCGCACACAGAAAGGGTGCCAGGACACTTCTTTAAATAATGAATGGAAAGGACAGGCCTAGGTCTTTCCCTGTGTAAAAACTTGACCTCCGTTCCCGCACTTTATACCATGGGGTGAATCGTGTCGGGAGCTAAAAGAAAGTCTGTAAACACCACTGGACTCCTTCATGGTGCTGGTGCAGAAACTGCAAACCATCACTCGCTCTGAATCTCTTCCAAACCAGAGGCCTAAAAGCCGAGCTTTGTCTCCCTTCACTGAAATATATGTAACTCCAGACTGCGCCCAGACCCAGTCTTCAGTCTAGGCCAGTTTTACCTATGGCCATCTATGGCAGCACTAATCCTAAGGAGGAGGGTGGCCGGGTGGCTCAGTGGTAGGGAAATGCCTAGCATGCAGGAGGCCTTGAGTTCCATCTAAAGTACTACAAGGAAAGGAAGTAGGGGAGGAGGGAGAGAGGAGGAGGGGAAAGAGGGAAACAGGGAGAAAGGGAGGGAGGGAAGGGTAGCAGCAGGAAAGCCTCAAGGATCTAATGATTTACCAAACATCATTCAAAGTCCAGATCATCCCACCAGAAAATGATTATTGTACCAGCTGTTAGGCACATGGCACCACCTCCCTTAATATCAGAAAATCCCCAACCTTCCATATTAATTCTGCAAAATTAGTGACTGAAAATGCTACATGAAATTAAATTGCCATTAAGAGGAGAAAAAAAAAGGTGTTTGGGAGGTAGCTCAGTGGTTCAGAGCTCTTTCTGTTCTCTCAGACCCAAGTTTGACTGCAAGCACCCACATCAGGTGGTTCACAACCACCTGTAACTCCAGCTCCCCTGGCCTTGGGTGGGGAATCTGCAGGAATATGCATACACCCACATGCAGAGACACATAATAATAGACGTGCACATCTCTACAAAGAAGGGCAACTGGAGGTGGTGGTGCACACCTTTAATCCGAGCACTTGGGAGGCAGAAGCAGGGCTACAGAGTGGGTTCCAGCACAGCCAGGCTTACACAAAGAAACCCTGTCTTGAGGGAAGAGAGAGAGGGAGAGAGAAACCAAATAAATTTGATACTCTAGATTATAACTTGAATCTGGTTTTTAGCTTTATTTAAACCTATGTGCAGCTGAAGCTTGGTAGTAGAGTGTTTGCCTAGCGTGCTGAGACCCGAGCTCTGATCCCTAGCACTGCCAAATGTGTATGTACTGGCCAGGTGGGGGGGGTGTACTTCTTTAAAACCAATAAAATATATGTCTTAAATAATCTTCAACATGATTAATCACCAAGCAGAGTGAGATAAGGTGATAATTACTCTGTGGGGTGGTGGGGGACGTGTGTCCACATGCTGTGAGCAGTCCAGCGGGCAACACCGGTGTCTTCCTCAGTTACCCTTCATCTTATTTTAGGGTCTCGCACTGACCCTGGAGATCACCAATTTGGCTGGTCGGGCTAGCCAGGGAGTGCCAGGGATCTGCTTGTCTCCATTGCCCCAGTCCTGGGACTGCCAAGCACACACTGCTACACCAGACGTGTCCTGCCTGTGCTGGGTGCTGGGATCCAAACCTGGATCCTCAGCTTATGTGCGCCGAGGAACTGACGAACTCAGTCATCTCTTCAGGCCCAAGTCATATTTTTAATTACAAATCACAAATTGAGACTCGGATAACTTTATTTTCTTGAGAGGCTATCCTTGTACAGATGAAAAGACTGAATGGGGGAAGGGGGCACGGGCTCTACCTCTAGGAAGATGAGGGATTCCAGAGACCTCAGGAAGCAGAAAATGCTGGGCAGCAACAATCACTGCGAAGCTGCTGCAGAGAGGAGGGCACAGACTCGCCGTGGTGACACAGGCAGTGGCCATCCAGTGAGCTCAGGGAATGTGCCCCGTCAGCAGGGCACACTGGTGCAGGGGAGGCACAGCAGCCAGCCAGCGTTCTGTTTGCGCACTTGAGCTGAGGAGGGAGAGGCTAGGGCATGGCTGGAGGGGCCTCACGGCCATCAGATCCAGGGCAGTGAACAACACTGCCCTGGCATACCACCTCGCATTCTAACTCAGCAAAAAGGTCCCGGGAAAATCAAGTCATGTGGCGCTTTAGACTGTGTTGTAGGCACCTTCAAGTGTTAACCATTTTACCTGGCATCTTGTATGTGACCTGGTGAAGACAAAGAAAAGGAAGTCCCCACAATGGAAGATAAAATATCTATACAACCTGCTCTAGCTGGATTACCAGTAAATTCAATCCTAACCATCAGATTCAGTCATGGGGGGGGGGGGGTAAAGGTAGGAAAGTGTCAATCAAAATCACAGGCTGCCATGCAGTAAGGTAAGGTAAGGGGGGACCAGAAGAATTAAGAGGAATGGAAAGTGGAAAGAAGAGAAATAAACATCTGGCAGGAACGATAGATGGCCCAGTGGTTAAGAACTCTGGATGCTCTTCAAGAGGACCAGAGTTCAGCTCCCACCACCCATTAGGGTCATTCACAACTGTCTTAATTCTAGCTCCAAGGTATCTGATGACCTCCCTCTTCTAGCCTTCCTGGGCAATTGTAGGCATTGAGTGTGTGTGCACATGTGTATACACACACAGACACACACAAATAAATGATGTTTTTAATTTAAAAATAAAACTAGATTAGCAAACTTTATGAATAGATAGGGGGTTGTGTTCAAAGGGCAAGGAGGCCATGTGCCTGCACAACACAGTCCCAGCCGCCCAGAGGCGAGTACAGCTCAGAAACAAGTACACCATCTGCCCAAGACTCTTTATGTTTAAATTCAGTCCCTAGTGATAAGATCCTTCCTCAAACTGCATTTTCATCATTGGAATTACCTGAAGCTCTTTTTCACAGCCTAGATTCCTGGGTAGCACCTGGGTCAGGTGGACTGGAACAGAGGGTACAGGAGAGAGACATACTGTCTCCTGTGAGCATGCAGGCTAGCAGGCTCCTCAGGGCGCCACCACTCAAACCTTCTAGACCATGTAACTGACCAAATGCCAAACATAGCTCTGGGGCTTCCTTTTTCCGAGACTGGCTTCTCAGGTCCTTTCTGGCTTCTGCAGCAGAACACCATTGCCTAGGTGGCTCATCAATATCAGAGCTTATTTCTCGGGGTTCTGGAGGAGGGGGCTCCTGGCTACCAGATCTAGGTAACCCACTTCTAGGAAACTGAAGCTTGATCAGATCCTAATAACCTACTGTCAAGGTCATGACCACGTACAGATTGGCCTCTGTTAATGGCCTTCCTTGCCACGTCTTCAGACTCAGCACTAAGGTTTCATTCGGCCCAAACCTTCCTTCCTCATCTGGTACCGCAACTCTCACCTCTAGAACTCGACGCTTTTCCATCTCTGGAGTCCTGGATGATAAACTTAACGGGTAGGTCTTTAAAACGCATTTTCTTGTAGTTTGGGAATTTAAAAACCCAAGATCAAGTTGTCAGTGACTTAGTTTGTTCTACAGTCTCTCTCTTGGTTTGCAGACGCGTGCTTTCTTGTGGTGTCCTCATAGGGCCTTTGTCCACACTCCTTGGAACCTTGCTCTTGGTGATGGCACCCATATGGCCTAATTTACCCTTATTAATCTCCCTAAAATTCCTGTCTCTAAATACACAGTCAGCCACATCCCCATGGGTGTACTGTGAGTTTGGACTTCGGTGTCTGCAATTTGGAAGGATACGGTTCAGTTCACGACACCAAACCTTTGGACATTCAACTACTCGCTCCAAGATCTGCTTCAGTTCCATTGTCGCCCACTGTGCTAAGGGACCATCCATCTCTTCCCAAGCATTCTCTTTGGCTGCTATTCTGAAAACGAGGCTAGATGATCTGAACAAGGCACAGAAAACTATGCCAAATAGAAGGCTTAAGACCAGAGGCCCTAATCCTCTCGTTTACACACTGCCCTGGCCTACTTAGGGTTAGACAGTTAGTTCTATGTCATCCTACTCAGCATCCAAATGAATGTATGTCACAAAGAGAAAAAACTGTCTAACTTGTTTCCAAAACCCGAAGATAAAATATATGGAAGAGAGCACCCTCTCATCTGGAAGAGCACTTATGTGAAGGCCACGATCAAGTGTCCTAAGTGTACAGTTCTTGGCAGAACTGGCCTGGTCACAGTGTGAACATAGGCCTCTGTCGAAGGTCACGGCACCCTTGGGTGGATGAGGTTCACAGACAGCCTTTAGTATCAGGAACATATCCAGTAGCTGCTCTGGAAAACATCCTTTTAAAAAAAAAAAAAGCTTCAAAACCAGATGTGGACACTTGTCACCAAATGCACAGCACAGTATCATGCTGACCTGGCAAGCTGGCCCTACGATAAGGAATGCAAAACTGAAGCCAATTACTGTGAGAACAGCTGTTCCCACTAACACAAGGTGAGAGTAACATCTAAAACAACACAGAAGGAGCCATGGCACATTCAGTGGACACCCTCTCATTGCTGGATGGAAGAGGAGACCCTGGTGCTCCATTTCAGAGCACTCGGACAGAGCACGACCCAGCCTAAGAAGGAGTAAACAGTGACAGATACTGGTCACTATACTATGCTTCAGGAATGGTCACTTGATGCTGATGGCCACATTACAGATGGTGTTTGATGCAGGCCTTCCTCAAGGCCAGAGACTGTTACCTCATCCCGGGAAGCAAGGCAGTTTCTTCTCCTCCCTATGGGTCAAGTTAAAAGATGAGCAATGTACACTTGCGTGAAATTGTCCTCGTGGAGCACAGCGCCATGTACAATGAATGCATGTGATTTTAAAAATGGCTTAAAATCACCACAACATTTAAATTTTTTAATTTAAAAAAAAAAAGAGGCTGGGGGGAGTGTGGAGTGTGCTTTTAACCCTAACATTTGGGAAGCAGAAACGGGCAGATCTCTGTGAGTTCAAGGCCAGCCTGGTCTACAGAATGAATTCCAGGATAGCCAGGGTTACACCAAGAAACCCTGTCTGAAAACCAGAGTGGGTGGGGAGAGGAGAGAGAACAACAGAAAAATGTAAGGAAGAAGGGAGAAACCCGACAGCTCTGGCAGCTACTTCCCGGGTCTCACACTTCTAATCTTCATAGACTCTGGATTTCTGGAACATTGCACTTTAAGGGTAACCTGGGCTAAGAATGACTCTCTCCCAGTTGCTGTTAACTCTCTAGGGCCCCTTACCCACAGGGGCCATGCTATCCACTCTGACAGAGACAGTGTGCACGCTCACAGGGTTCCCGCTCCACTTCAGCAATCACCGCCTAACCACAAGCCTGCACAGCAGAAATGGAATCTCCCCCTCCATGTCCAGTAGGCTGCAGAGCGGGGCTTTCTGCGGGTGGGCGGGTATCTGGGTTTGAGATCATATTCTAATGTCCCACTTCACAGTTCATGATTCCAAAAATAACCCTCAGTAAAAGGCTCCAAAGTGCAGACTAGGAGGAGGTGTAACGACACATCTTAAAGCAGGAAACCAGGATAAGCTGAAGTAACCCACGGCAAGGCCACCATTGCCCTGCTTTGGGCTGGAGGTGTCACCCTCAGGTGGACCACACCTTTAAGGTGGACTTTGACCATATGACCACAGGGTGGGCTGCAGCTGTGAGGAGAGTTAACCACCAGGGCTTTGCCGTTTCTCTGTAGGGTGTCTCTTATGTGTTCTTTGGGGTTTGTTTGTTCATTTGTTTGTGTTTGGTTTGGTTTGGGGTTTTTTTTGTTTGTTTTCATTTTTATTTACAAATAATAAAACGGCGACTCAGAAACACAGGTCACTAAGTTGAATTCATCTTGCTGGAAGCTAGTTCACCTCTTTCCAGAATCCCCTAAACAGAAACACATGCACATGCTCACACACACATGTATGCATGCACATAATCTGCCTGCCTCCAGGAGCATTTATTGCTACCATTCCTCTGACCAAACAATAATTTAGAGAGCTTAAATATCTACTACACAGCATAAACATAAAACATATAAATGCTAGGCAATGGAAAATTCAACCACAGAAATGAAGATGACTCTTAAAAGTGTGGCCCACAAGAATTCAAACCCTGAGCTGAAACGCCCCCTTCGGGGTGCGAACTTGAGACATCATTATTAGCGGGGTTTATTCTTAACTGCATTGGAAGCGAAGTCAAGCTAACGTGGGAAACTGTTCCTGCCTCGGCGCTGTAGAAAGGAAACCACGAACAAAGCAGAGCAACCCTAGATCCGAGCACGGCTCAGACAACCTCAGGCTCTCCGAACATCTGTGAGCCAGAGGGATGAAGAGAGCAGCTCCACACCGACTCCTCCACGGTGAATCTGCTAGCTTCTGGGCTCTTTGCTTCTTGACAAAGAGCAGTGACTAAGTAGAAAGACAAGAGAAATGATTAAAAGTGTGACAAGAGGGAGCAAAGCCACCCCCTCCAATAAACAGCGTTGAGAACCCACATGGGTGTGCCACGGTGGCGCCTCGACGCAGCAGGTTCGCTTAGTCTCCACTCCCTTTGTGTGCACACATGTGCACTGCACAGCGGAACAAACAACCCTAACAACTCCCTAATTAAACAAGGGAGACAAAGCCCTCCCTCAACGCCAGTCGTCCCCAAGCTCCAATGGAAAACATATGTCTCTCCTGGTAATTCCACCTGAGATTGCCTGCACCGTATTAGCTTTGCGAACAAGAGAAAGAGAGCCCAGGAAACACGACGTGCAGAGTAAGAATAGAAGAATAGGTAATGAGGAGAAAGGACAGCTTTTCCCTAAGCTGCCCAGCTGAGCAGCACGGCTTCCTTCCATTTGTAACATTTCACATCAAACCCGAACATGAAAGGAAGACGCTTCAGTCAACTGCGAATGGCTTCCAACCGCAGTCAGCGTGGAGGACCTGGAGTCTGCATTCCCAGCTCAAGCTTTCATTTCCGGCAGACGAGAAGAGGAAGAGAGGCAAATGTGTGCTTTTAAATGCCATACCACCAAGCAGGGTTTGTTGAAAACAACCCAATCATAACGTCTGTTATATCCGAACTTAAAATCCAGATATCCAGAAAGAATTGACCCTCTTGACTGATGAATAAAAACCCAGGCTCACTGGGCAGCGTTGGTGCATGCCTTTCAAGTCCACCTCAGGAGGCAGAGGCAGGCGGATTTCAGTGAGTTAGAGGCCAGCCTGGTCTACAAAGTGAGTTCCAGCACAGTCAGGACTGTTACATAGAAAAATCGTATCTTGAGAAAAAAAATAAAAGAAAGAAAAAAAGAAAAAGAAAACAGGCTCTCTGGCAAGAGGCAACCAACCACGCAGCAAAGCCTGACCTAGGCACAGCCTGACTCACTACCAAGTGCACATGGTGGTTACACTCCACGGTGACACAGCCGGGTTCCTTGGCAGGCTGCCATCAAATCAGACACGCACTGCTCCCCAGAGGAATGTGCACCCCTTCCCCTTCCACAGTCCTCATCATGGTTCCCCCCTGCATGCCTGTTTATCTCCCTGTTCATTTCTTCGCCACCTCCTTCTCCATTTCAAACACGGGATGGGCCTACTCCTGCCTGCTTCCCAGCATCTCCCAGCTTGAGGCACTGTCTTACCAAGAGCAGCACTCAAGGCCCCTCGCTTGGGGTTGGGGCTCATTCGACAACTGCCAAATGATTAACTCAATTAACATAAGACGGGCGCCCTAGGATCGTGGCTGCTCAATACTCATGCTCTTGAACGCAGCAAGCAATGCAGCGAGAATGGGCTGCATTGTGGTCTTGGAAGCCAAACTCACACAGAAGACCTTCGCTGGGCAGCTGCAGTACCTGAGTCACACAGGGCACCGACATATGCATGAAACCTGACTATATAATCAGTGATACTCTTAAAAATAAAGCAGGCATGCGCTAACAATCTCAACATTCGGGAGTTAAATGTAAGAGGATGAAGTTCACGGGCGGCCTCGGTTACATAGGAAAATCGAGACCAGATCATCTCTATGTAACCCTGTATCAAACAACCAAAGCTAACTAATTAAATAATCTCTCCTGAGGTTCAATTCCCTTTTTTATTACTGAAAGGTACTGTTGTTCTCTAACATTAGTGGATTTAAAAGAACAATAAAAAGCAATCCTGAAACTGCATCTTTATTCCCTCCGAATCATATTTAAGTACATGGTCTAACACGCTGAGCTCCTGAGCCCAAACTGAAATTTGCTACTATCTCTAAGTGTTCAGACAATTTGTATAATAAAAGGATGAAAATTTGTCTATTTTTTCATAAACAGTGAAAAAGAGGCTAAAGTTCTCCCACTAAAAATTCCCGTTGTGCATTATAAAAATGATGCCTGCTATTTTCAATTTACTCTGGAGGTATTTTGAAGTTAAATTCAAAGTAAACCAATATGACAAACACTCATTCCTTAAGAGATGAAGATTCGCACACTCGGCACCTCTAGCGATGCCCATCAAGCTGCAGGAATAATGTCCCTATAATGTCCCTCCTTCAGCTGAGGAGCCACTTCCCCTACAGGAAAAGATGCATTAGGATTTTGTGATGAGCAAATGGTTCCCAGACATGAAGCCATCTCTGACTCACAGTTTAATTTCCACACCAAGTTCTGGCTGTGGGCAAAGCCACAGCGGTTACAGCTCATACACAGTGGCTCCTTTGGTCTTTGTTCTAATTCTGGTTTTGATTCTAAAGGAAAGGTCAAAGTCTTCAGGTCCTGGGTGCATATGGGCTCATGTAAGTGTGTCCAACCTTTTGATTTTTCTGGGTCACCTTGACAAAGAAGAACTATTACTCACAAACGCCACAGTCAAGTTACAGAAGAACTATAAATATATCTCATAATGTTTCGAATAAGCTTGCGATTTCGTAGTGGGACACGCTCATAGCTACCCTGGGCTGCATGTGGCCCTGCAGGCTGTGAGATGGACACTCCTGCAAGACCCCCATGGACTTTACATGACATGTAATGACTAAGAAAGGGCTGCATGAGAGGGAGCGAACATTCTATTACGAAGATTTCATTAAGCTGCACTTTGATGGCCAAGAAAGCCATCAAAGCGACCGTGTCCACGTTAACAGGCCTTCAAGCTGCTTCAGTAAACACCAATATAAATCCATAATTAGATCAGGAAAATGTTTCCTTTGATTGGTAAATGTGTTTTCAGCTGCCAAGAATTTCCTGTACAAAAGGCCTTTTGAGGATGGATCCTCCTTCATAATTCGAAAGAAGGCCACGACGCCACGAGCTCGATGTCCTGTTTCAAGTAGAGTCAGACTCAAGCCATTGATACATTGAGTAAGAGAATGCCCTCCATTGTGAACGTCTATCAGTGTGACTTCTAACAGGCAGATTCATTCGTCTGGAAAGCAAGAAGGGCAAGTGCAGGGCTAAGGCGTAAGGGACACAGCGAAAAGGCCCTGGGTGAATATGAGGACATCTGTGAGCACCTCCTCTCTAGACCCTCAAAAAGCTCCAAAGTTGTCTGTGCTCTTGTAATGAAACTCATTACGCCATTTTAAAAAAAGATATGAAAACAGAAGAGGGGTTAGCTGAGGAAGAGGGAAAAATTATAATGGGAGTGGGAAGGGGTTGGAGAGGGTAATGAGAGACAAATATGATTGAAATATTTTACGTACGAAAATGCATTAGTATGTATAATAAATATGTGCTAATAAAAATGTTTCATTTAAAACCCACACAAACAAAGAGGTCCCGAAGACACAATTGGCTCGACACAGTCAAATTCACACACAGATTGCAGACGTAACCAGCGATCTGGGTTCTCTAGAAGGTTCTTACCCTGCTTCCTGAGTTTCATTGCATTTACCAGTTCAACATTTCATTTCACAGCACAATTTACAGAGGGACTAGAGATTCTTACATGGGTCATGTTGTCAATGGCTTCCTGTGGGACGTCGGGACTCAGTTTCCTCATCAATAAACCAAAACAAGGATTCCCTCTCCCTTCATTTCATCACAGAGAGGCTTTCTGATGAAAGAGTTAATTGCCAATCAAACAACCCACTTTACTAGGTCAGAGCTCGTGCAACCAGATCACAGGAGTGAGTGCCTCCAGGTGTGGGGAGACTGGAAGCAAGTTGGTGCCCTTGGAGAGCTAGAAGGGCTGCAGGATATCCCAGGAAGTCTGTGACTCCTTGGCAGAAATCTCTTTATTTCAGATTTATTTCACTCAGCTACACAGTTTGGCAAACGAACCTAAAATGCCAGAGTGGCATTTGGAAGCCCAGAAAAGTAAAATGGCTCCTTTGTGGCCCCAAGTTTCAAACCAAGCCTAGAATATAAACAGCAATGACCTTCGCTCTACTCAATGCATCCTGGACAATAGCAGGTGGGGTATTTGTTCTGAATGTTCTACAACCAACCAAGATCTAGCATGACTTTCTTTCTCTCTGCCTTCTGGGTCATTCAGGAACAACCTATTCTAGAATCACATAAAGTTCACAAAAAGACAGCTCAGTTACCAGGTCTGACTTTGATCCCCTCAGGGCACAACTCAGTAAATTAAAAAAAAAAAATCACAAACCAGGGTGGCCTTCCTGCATAACTCCAGAGTCACCACACCCACGTGTGTGTCCCTCCACCAGGACGATGGATGACAAAAGACAGAAGAGAAATGCTTTAAGTTTGCCCTGAAGACCTAAAGAGTGAGAAATCAGAACACACATGTTCACCTGATGTCTGCTTCCCTCAACCTGAGAAGCTGCAGTCAGCAGCTAGACCAAGCACAGAGAAGGGTGTCTATAACAAGACAAAGGCCAACGAGCAGGCTGGCCAGTGGCAATGGATGTGCAGAGTACCCTCAAAAGTCAAGGACAAGCACTAAAAACCCATCTTCACTACACATAATCTATGTACCCTTGGCAAGGCTCTTAACGTCCCTGGTCCTTGGGGTCACCCCTTAACTGAGTGTACTAATACCGATACTTAAGACTTCTCATTCAGTCATTGCACATATTGGGTAAGCTCTCTAAAACAGCCAACATAAACGTCTACACACTGTCTGTGAATTTCAGTGTTATCAATCACTGGTTTCTCACTGTGTCTTCCACTAAAGCCCAACTCTATTAATGCCCAAATGATGAGCCCTAACCTGGGAGCCATGAAAGTGCATTACCTTTCTCTACAGAATGTGAGCACCCTCCAGAAGTGCTGGGGACTCACACAGGTCCCTTGTGGGCCTCAGACTTGGTGGGATGTCGGCGGCCATTCCAGAGTCCCCCCTGGAGGAAGGGTCACTTCATACCTTCTCTGCCCTACAGTCTCTCCACATTGCATGGTGACCTCGGGTCACTCCAAGAGTATATCCTTCTGGAAATCTGGGGACCTAGCACACTTCCTCCTCACTCCCCATTCTCTGGCCTCTCATGGGCTCCACACATCCCACCTTCTTGCCTCCCAGCATTTTCTGTCACAGAAGGCCTGATGTCAGTGCCAAACATTATCTATCATCCCCTATTGGCTGACCAGGTCTAAAGGTTTGGTCCCTGTCCTTGGGCCAGGGCTAGGCTAGCTTCTCTCTACCTCATCTCTTGTTGCTTCCAAACACTATGTCCTTACGAGGAAGTGGAAAACTACTTTAGCCACCAGGACAGACGCTGCTCCAGACTGCTCTCCGGGAAAAGCCTGGCCCGTCTGCTGCATAGACCTGTCATGGCTGACCTGACTTTCATGCCTCCCACCTCTGTCACCTCGCGCTGTCACTGCCCACACCCACACCCGTGTTTGGAAGAACTCCTTCCGGCTGCATACCTGGTGACCTGGCCAGCTCTACTTGCCATTTAAGATCACATCCTCTAGAGCCTGCCAGCCAGGTGGCTGCCCTCCTAGAGACCCTGTTGAGACCCTTCATACCAGAAGAACTCCCTTCTTTTCTTCCCTGTGTTTCAGGACAGACATAGCACAGGCAATTTCAGGCTTAGTGACTTCTACCTGAAATGTCCCCACTTGCCATTTGCTAACACAATGAACCACTAATTTGTCATCTACTGTCACCCTTTGCATCCTCCAGGGCGCTTTTATGGCCTTGAAGGCCCTTCTCACCCAAAGCTCTCTATTTACATTACCAACTAAGCTACGGTGTGAGTATCCCAAGAGAATCCTATTTACAGGACAGGCACCTGTTCCCATTACCAGATTGGAATACATGTTACATGCATCCTTCGCATCCAAAGATATCTGCTCCTTACTGCGTTTTCTCCCAGGAGACATCAAATGGCAAGATCCATGGGTTTTGATGGAGCTAAGGTCATAAAGGGAACCCCAACTATTCAGCCCACCCTTTATTAGACTCCGTTAGGTTATTAAAGCCTGCTGACACTTAAGAATTCAATGTTGTGACTTGAGAGACGGCTCAGTGGTTAAGAGCACTGGGTGCTCTTTCTAAGGACCTGGGTTTAATTCCAAGCACCCACATGCACATACATTTACATACATGCCAGCAAAATGCACATAAAATAAATTTTTAAAAACTCAATAACATATCTCAATAGGCTAAAGATATGTAGGGTTTATTTTCTTACATTGAGACCCTCTATTCACCAAATCAGGCTCTATTTGCTGACAGTTTTGGGGAATAAAACAATATGATGTATGAAATGTCATCTTCAAGTTGATACAAGCAGTAAAAACCAAATACGCCTTATACTTGGCAGTGCTTAATCTTCATTGTGACTGGATTTAGAATTATCTAGATGACATACATATCTGGTGATGTCTGTAAGGGCATTTCTAGGGGCTTCACTAAGGGGAAGACCTTGTGCTAGAGATGGGTGGTACCACTCATGGGCTGGGGGCCTGGGTTGAATAAAAAGTAGAAAGAGAGAAAGCCGGCTGGATGCCAGCATTTATTCCTCTCTACTCTTTGACTGTAGACTCAGTGTAACCCTTATGTTCCTCAATCACGCCTTCCGTGCATGATGGACTGCATCCTCTCACACCACCAGCCAAAATAAATCCTTCCTTCCCTTCCATTGTTATGTTGAGCCTCGCCACATATGTAGTCATAGCAATGAAAGTGGCCAACACACGAATATTCTACTTTGTGAAAACTCCAAACCATGGGTAGGACTGACTCAGAAGTGAGTGACTGTTAGGACAATTTTAAATTTAAAATACATGAAGGGTCACATACTTTGACTGGAAAGGATTTCTCATAAGTGCCCAACCAGTACTGGAGGAATTAAAATGAAAGAAATGAAAGTGTCCTCCAGCGAGGTAAGCAGAGGCCTTGTACACATGCTTCTTCCCACGGTCACGAAAGCCATCACTTGGGCTTCTCCTCTGGGATAACTGAGCAGCTACTGCATACCACAGCGCATGCAGACGACATATGCCGTCTCCTGCAGACAGACCTATAGTAGGAAAGGACTGACTTGGAGTTAGACATGGAGCTCTAAACAAATGCACTTCTCTGTCCCTACCTCTCCTAAGTGCACCAGGAAAAAAGTAAAACAGGGACCAGGATGGACAAACAGAAGACCAAAGAACAGCAACCTAGATGTCAAAAAAAAGTCCTTTGGGCAGAATGGATGCTGGAGAAGACTTGGACCTACATGCTAGGACCTGGGGAAGGGATGATAGGGTTGGAAAGGAATCAGAATCTTGACAATGAAGCATACAAGTGTGTGAGAGATACTCTCTTATCCCCTTACAGAAACAGAGGCCTCTTCTCTGAAGACATCAAAGGGCAGGGTTCACATTCAGAGACAGAAGAGCAGGAATGGGGATTACATTGAAAACAAGAGAGTAGGGTACCAGTATTCGACTCCAGAGTCACCATCTTCAGCCTCCTCCAGCTCTCAAACTCAGTTTCCAGAACACAGCCAGGCTTCTACGACTTCTAAGCCCTGCCCTGCTGTCACAGGAGCCGTGTGGCAGTCAGTTCATTCCAAACGTGGGCAGGCCAAAGCATTGCTGGCCATGCCCTCGGGATGCAAGAGAGAGGTTGCATCAGATGAACCACAATAACCACACGCTGAGGTCACACCCTGGCCCACCTTGCTCCTTGTCAGAGTCATTCACTGTGAAATGGGAACAGGAGCCTAAGGCTCCCTATTAAATATTTAGAGAAAACCTCCAACGTCTAACAGAGTACAAAACACGTATTGTACTCTGTGTATTGGAAGACTGGGCGAACATAGGAAAACATTAAGTCAACTCCCTGAAATTCTCAAGGAGAAAAAGCCAAAAAGCCCAAAACTAGAAACAAATCAAGAGCATTCAAAAGGGAGAAATCAAAAACCAGGGGGTAAAAATGTCTTTAGGATGAAAAGGGAAACAGCAAATTTTAAATGATTGAAAGATAAAAGAATCACAGTGAAGAACTGAAAAATAAGCAGAGACAAATGGTGAGAAAAATTAGGAACCACTAAAGCCCAACGTTTGACTAATGCATTTTCCAGAAGAAAAAAATTACAAAACAAAATAAAAATAACAGAGAACTGTTTTAAGGAAACCTTCTGTAATTGAAGGACTGAGTTTGCATATGAAACCTAGAACAAGGAATTAAAATAAAGCAGGTGTCATCTGTCGGGACAAAGTATCAAGAAAAAAAGAAAGAAAGAAAAGAAACCAAAGAGAGACAGAAGTTCCTAGAAACCTTCAGAGGAAAAACAAATCAAGAAATCCAGTGTTGAAAGCCTGCCTAGCTAGTCCAGGCCAGGCTGGGGCTCAGGCCTCTAATCCCTGCTACCTGGGAAGCTAAAGTAGGAATGTCATGAGTTCTAGGACTTCTGACCATAGCAGGACCCTCCCTCAAGTTGGAATATGCGTAGGAGGAGCGTAATTGAAGCTCAGTTGTAGAACACTTGTCCCGCATGTGCAAAACATAGGATTAAATCACAGAAGTGGGGGGGACTGTGTATGTGGTGTGTGTATGTGAAGTGTGTGTATGTGTGTGGTATGTGTGTGTGACTTGTATGTGTGGTGTGTGTGTGTATATGTATGTATGCATGTGTGGTGTGTGTGTATGCATGTATGATATATGTATTGTGGTGTGTGATGTGTATGTGAGGTGTATGTATTGTGGTGTGTGATGTGTATGTGTGGTGTATGTGTATGTTTGTGTGCATGTGTGTGGTGTGTGTGTATGCGTGTGTGGTGTGTGTATGTGTGTGGTGTGTATGTATGTGTGTATGCATGTGTGGTGCGTGTGTAGTGTTGTGTATTATGTGTATGTGTGTATATGGTGTGTATGTAAATTGTGTGGTGTGTGTATGTGGTGTGTGTGTGTGTGCACAGAAGAGAAGTCTAAACACAGCATCTACTTAGCTCCACTGGGAATAATTTAACCAAAAGCTATGATATGAATAATCATAGTGGAAACAGGGCAGGAAGAGTTTATGTAGAAAAAACAAAGAACTCAGACCAAACCAGCAGTTAAGTTATTCTCCAGAAAAATGGGGACCCCCTACTCTCTCTTGGTCCCCAATTCAGGCTGGGTCTCCCTTAGACTGCTTATATAAGATGCGGCATTTTAAGAATGTTACAGAATTATTAGTTAGGAAGTCTAAGGAAAGCTGAGCACACAACAGCTGAGGGAAAAAGGTCTGGGAAAGTACAGTAGAAGACGGCCACAGTTGACTGCAAGTCCAGTGAAAGATGTGTGTCTGTATGCATGTGTCTGTGTAATGCATGTATACTTGCGTGTGTGTGTGTGTACATGTGTCTGTGTGTATTGCACAAATTCTAATTGGTATGGGGTAAATGTTGAAAGGTCAGAGAGACAAAGGAGCAAGCCACAGCCTGCTCTTGCCTTGTTAACTCCTCAACCAAAAAAGGGCCAAGCTCCTGTCTCCTCCGCCTTATATATTCCTCTCTGTCCAGCCATATCACTTCCTGTCTGTCTGTGCAGACCTCCAGGCCTCTATAGCTAACTAGTGGCTAGCTCCATCCTCTGATCTTCAGGCAAGCTTTATTTGTTAGAGCACAAACAAAATGCAACCGCATGTATGTATGCATGTGTATATGTGTCTGTATGTACACATACGATATGTGTTTGCATGTCTGTGTTTTGTGTGTACATGTGTACATGCATGTGCACCTGTGTTTGTGTCTGGGTTGCATGTGTGTGTGCATGTATATGTATATGTGTGTCTCTATATAGGCACAAACATCAATTTACATGAATGCACACTTGTGTGTGTACGTTGGTGTTCATGTGTATAGGTCTTGGTGTACATGTGTGTTTTTGTGTGTGTGCATGTATGTACATAAAACAGGATTTTAATTTTATATGCATTATTCCCCATATCATATGCTCTGTCACTGCAGTTTTTGTCTTTGGCCTAAGTTCACAGCATTTAGAATTCTGTCTCTAGGACTTAGAAAAATAAGCGCAAAGAGAATAAAATAAAATGCTCTCAGATTTTAACAAATTCTCATAAGAACAGAAGCACAGCTGGAATTGACATTCCCAGATGTTCAGAGGCTGGAGCAGGGGGACCTCCGCCAAGTCAGGGCAAGTTCCAGGCCAGTCTATGTCACCCTTGCCCTAAATCTGCTCCTAACTCACCCACTGCAGGATTTTAAAGGTTATTATATATTTACAGGAATAAAATAGGAAATGAGCAACTAAGACCAATGAAGCCTTAAGAAAGATGTGGTTTTCCCAACTGTATTTGATTGGAAAAAAAACTTCAAAGAAAATGTGGGCATCCGTTAGCCCAGCCTCCAGGCAGAGTAGAGGAAATCATCGTTACAGTCTGCACGGCACCCTTCTGTGCAGGCCTGAGCACAGACAAGGCTTCTTAGTGCTACAGCTCAGGCTTTTGTTGTACAGGACTGACAGCCCTCTGAGCCGGGGAAGAGCCATCAAACTTCACTTTCAGTGTAACAAATTCTATCTCCTATCTGCCGTGTCCTCCACTCATGAACTTAACACATCATAGGCAAGAACCTCACTGCTATTTATCATAAATTTTAATCCTGATGATGCTGGGTTTTACATATTGTAATTTAGTTAAAGGAAGTGCTTCTCCAGACTCATAGTTACCTTGGTTATTAAAATATGCCCTTTAATTAACTTCAGACAACTTTACCAGGCTAAGTTCTGAAGCATTTATTCTTCAATTTCTATTAAAAAAATGCTTTTGGGTAACTTAGTTTAGTAGCAAATCACACATCACCATCGTAAATAATTTTTCCTTTTGCAAATAAAAAAATAAAGGAAGGAAAGAAGGAAGGAAGGAACTCATAGATGCTATTGTTCAAACGTGTACCTCAACGTTCACACGCTGGCAGTTAAATTCCCGGGGTAACGGTATTGGGAGATGGGGTAACAGAACTGATTTAGGTCAAGGGTTCCACTCTAGTGAAAACATTAATGTTCTATCTGGGGTGTAGTTTGTTACCACAGGACTGGGTTTGCTATAAAAGTACATGTGGCCCCTTCGCCCCCCACACCCTTGCTCTTCCTTTTACTTGCCTTTCTCCCTCCTACCGTATTCTGCGAGAGGACGACAAAATTTGTCAGAGAGAGGCACCATGTTCCTGGACATCCCAGACTCCAGAGTGTAAATCAATAAATACATAATATTGTCAGCTACGGCGGTGCATACATTTCATCCCAGCACTCAGGAGGCTGAGGCAGGTGGATCTCTGTGAGTCTGAGATTAACCCGTTCTACATAGTGAGTTCCAAGCTACCCATGGCTACATAGTAAAACCCTATCTCAAAAAATAAAAAAAAATTCTTTAAAAAAAATACCATTCTTTATAAATACCCAGTTGGGGGCATTTTGCTTTAACAATAGAAATACCTGAACGTAAGAGGCAAACCCTCGATCGCGTGGCCAGAAACATCTTGACTGCAGATTGTCTCTGAAGCCTAATGACAGAGAAGAGGCTGGGCATGGGAGATGGAGACACTGGCAGAGCCTTGAAGCAGGAGACAGAGGTTTTGGGGAAGCTAATAACAACCCCATGACTCGGCCCAGTGAAGGGTGAGCTGACAAACATCTCCCAACATCCTCTGTGTCCTGTCAATGGAAACACCTGCCCTGTAGCCCAGCAGTCCAACCCCACCCACGGTGTTCCAAACATCTTCCTTAAAGGCGGTGTTCACTTCCACAAACTCGGCCACCCAAGCCTGCATCCCAAACACCCCCACCCTACCACCCTGAGCCACGAAGGCATCTGGACTAGCTAGAGTCCACATGACACGTTACCTGTATACAAAAATCTATTTCTGGGTCAAAAGGGCAAACACAGAAAGGAAGTGAAATATGATGAAACTAGGTCACTGGACAACTCAAAAAATAGAACCCAGCCCAGATAATTGATGCCTGAAGTGGTTACCTCTGTGGGGGTGAGGCCCTCCATGGGGGTGGGGGCTTCTGTGGGGAAAGGGGAACCTCTGTGGGGGTGAGGCCCTCCACAGGGGTGGGGGCTCCTGAGGGGAAAGGGGAACCTCTGTGGGGGTGAGGCCCTCCACGGGGGTGGGAGCTTCTTTGGAGGAGGGGGAACCTCTGCGGGGGGTGAGGCTCTCCATGGGAGTGGGGGTTTTTGTGGGGGAAAGGGAACCTCTGTGAGGGTGAGGCCCTCCACAAGGGTGGGGGTTTCTGTGGGGGAGAGGGAACCTCTGTGAGGGTGAGGCCCTCCACAAGGGTGGGGGTTTCTGTGGGGGAGGGGGAACCTCTGTGGGGTGAGGCCCTCCACAGAGGTGGGGACTTCCGTAGGGGAGGAGGAACCTCTGCGGGAGTGGGAGTCCCTATGGGAGTTGGGGTCCCTATGGGAAGGAAGTCCCCGTGAGTGGTAGGGGAAACTCAATTTCCTTCTCTAAAAGCTTGACAGGAATAGCAAGACAACTGGGGTCTCCACTGGAGGAGGGAGCTGATTTTGCCATTTATTTATTTATTTATTTATTTATTTATTTATTTATTAAAGATTTCTGTCTCTTCCCCACCGCCGCCTCCCCTTTCCCTCCCCCTCCCCCAATCAAGTCCCCCTCCCTCGTCAGCCCAAAGAGCAATCAGGGTTCCCTGCCCTGTGGGAAGTCCAAGGACCACCCACCTCCATCCAGGTCTAGTAAGGTGAGCATCCAAACTGCCTAGGCTCCCACAAAACCAATAGGTGCAGTAGGATCAAAAACCCATTGACATTGTTCTTGAGGTCTCAGTAGTCCTCATTGTCCGCTATGTTCAGCAAGACCGGTTTTAACCCAGGCTTTTTCAGACCCAGGGCAGCTAAATAAACACTGATTTTGCCTTCTAAGATCCCTTAAACTGGGGGCTGTGGGACGGAATACGAGGGTCCTGAAAAATCTGGCAAAAGGTGAAGGGTTTCTGGACACTCAGCAACCAAAACCCAATTCAGAAACAAAAGTATGATGGAGCCGAGGTATCCCAGCATTCCCCGCACTGAGGGATCACCACCCAGCTTCACCTTGGCGTCAGCTGGTACTGCACGCCACCAGGTAGCAGCAAGAGCTGTGAGAAACCTCTCGGCACACACCCTAGGTTATCCCGTGTCACCGACTGCTGTGTTTCCTGTGGAGAGTTTTCCACTTTCATAGAAAAATGTAGCTAACGATTTAGTTACTCCAAACAACGATTTCTCATATTTCCTTACCACCATTATTTCGCCCATTCATACTAATTTAGTATGTTCAGGGACTGTATTATGTTAGAACGCTTAACTTGTTTAAACTCGGTACTAAGGATTCATATTAAAAAATAATGATTAATCTGGGCTAGGGATTAAGACAGATTTTCTGACAACCTCTAAAATGGCTCTAATCATACTTCTGTCATTTTGTTCTGCATGTTTTTGTGAAGTGACTGCCTCAGCCTTGACTGTGACAAAATCAAAATACTATCAGTTCTGAAAATCACTGAAGATGCTCATCTCTGGAGTCCCCACCAGGAGAGTGGCAGCGGGCAGTCTGTGTTCAGCATGTTTGCACTTGGGCAGTCCTACCTTCCCCCCAGTCTCTCCAAATAAACTAAGACCACCAGGACCAAGAAACATGGGGCAGAATCCCCAAATATCTAAAGACCCAAAGTGTCTGCCATGATCTGTAGGTATACCACGGACTTGCTTATCTTTTATGATGAGAAATTCCCTACACGATACTCACTACTAATCTAACACAAAAGTCACCAAAATACTATACATTTAATACCGTTCCATTGAGAAACATACTGGGGAAAAGAATAACCAAAAGAGACAAATAGGAAGACCCAAAATTTGACCCAAAATATGATCAGAGGAAATGATATAATATACACAAAGCCAAAAAAATAAAAAAACCGTGTCATCCATGTCCCATTGTTCCAGTCATTTGTACCGTGATGATACCATCTCCATTCAGGCTAAGGTACCTACTGAGGTTTCTGCTGGTACCTCAGCCCGACTCCTCTTCCTCTCCCTCATGAGATGCCACCTCCTCCCTCAGGGAGAGGGCAGATGCCACAGTCTGCCTCTTACTCCAGCTGCGGGCACACCTGTCTCTACCTTGTTCTCAGTGCCAGAGGAAATGACACCTGCTAACCCAGCCCCTTCAGGTCCACGCCTCCCAGGTCATCACCGACCTTGCCTGTCTGTGGCTCCTATCTCCACAAGCTCAGCCATGTTTCAGAGCACCCGCCCAGACACGTGCAGAATCGACAGAGAAGGACACGGAGCAGAGTGCTAGCCCCCCACAGAAAGGCAGCAGGGACACGGATCGTGCCACTCTTGACGTGTGAAAGTGAGCACTGAATCAGAGTCTTGGTTGGCTTGGGCTGCTAAGCAGAGACAGCCACAAACCCTGCAGCCTGTAAACCGCAAATGTATTCATGGGGGCTGGGACCTCAGAGATGAAAGCAGCAGCAGATGCAGCTCTGGCTGAGGCTCACCTCCTGGTTTGTGAGTAGCGCCTTCCTGCCCTGTCCCCACATGAGGAAGAAGAGAATGAGATCCCTAGGGCCTCTTTCATGGGGGCACTAATGCCACTCACCAAAGCTCTTCTTCCTTCAGTGACCAGATGGCTTTCCTAAAGCCCCAGCTCTTCATGTTCCCACCAGATGATCGGTGTATAAACTAGGAAGGTCATGCACATTCAGTGGCCGTAGAGGGAAAGATTTCTTAGGCCACTGGAACTCCCCAGTGACCAAGTAAGACGTGAGCTGGTCTGACATTGAATCACACAGGGACGCAGGAACACACAGCCATGCCGTTGTAGCAAGGAGGAATAAAATGAGAAAGAGAACCCTACCCCCCACCCCTCCAGTGGGGTCTGGCATCCTCCGCTCTTTGTGGAAAGGGATGCTGAACAGGCCAAGGATGTCAATCACAGGCAAGGGCCCACTCTCCTCAGTGCTTGCCTCTGCTGGCTTCTCCGGAGCAACTTAAGCCTAGGACTACCTACCACACAATGTTCCTGTCCATAAGATGCCCTGAGTCATTAAACTTGGTAACATTAGCTTCCTCAGCACGCTCCCCTTCTCATCATCCCCAGCAAACGGTCCCAGCAATGTCACACACCCTGAAATCTGCAAGAACCAAACCCCAACATGCCCAGCTACGCACTTCCCCTCAGCCCAAACCCTGGCCATGAGTCTGTGGCTTTGATCCCAGAGCCACCTCTGTGTGTAACCTGCCTGGAAAGTCAGGAGCCCGCTAAACTCAAAATTCCCAAAACTGAACAGCACCCCTCTTCACCAAAACTCTAACCTAAACTCAATGACCCTCAAACAGATTTTAACACAACCGGCACTTCTCACATACTCGGGTCACCTGAGTCACTTCCTACCTGCCCAGTGAGTCAGCCCTCCCAGATTTTACCCTCACTTTTTTTTAAGATTTATTTATTATGTATACAGTATTCTCAGTACTCTGCCTGCAGGCCAGAAGAGGGCACCAGATCTCATTACAGATGGTTGTAAGCCACCATGTGGTTGCTGGGAATTGAACTCAGGACCTTTGGAAGAGCAGGCGGTGCTCTTAACCACTGAGCCATCTCTCCAGCCCAACGAATTGAGTTCTTATCTCAAAGTTTTAAAAGGGCTGGATGTGGAGTCAGGCAGTAGAGTAGGCTAGCGTGTGTGTGTGTGTGTGTGTGTGTGTGTGCACGCGCTGTGACAGATAGGCTCAATTCCTAGTGCTCCGAGGTAAGAACAGGAGTGAGGATAACACAAAGTCCAGTGATAGCCTCTTCAGAAACTGCCATCCCAAACTTTCTCTTTCTAACCAGCACATAAAACCACCTCTCCCCTCTCTCTGT
This sequence comes from Alexandromys fortis, assembly GCF_014885135.2. Taxonomy (NCBI): domain Eukaryota; kingdom Metazoa; phylum Chordata; class Mammalia; order Rodentia; family Cricetidae; genus Alexandromys; species Alexandromys fortis. The sequence continues at coordinate 2,543,255 of NW_026068064.1, read as the reverse complement.
GTGTCTTTCTCTATAAGAAGAAATTCAGAACTGCTTCTGTTTCCATAAATCAACCCAGCAAGCAAAATATAATAATCAAGGCATATCAGTTTAATTGAACTTGTTACAAACTGATCAACCCGTGCCCACCACCCCCGTCCCAATACTCTCTTGCCTTGGTTTATTTTGTTGCTCTAACTGAACAACTATAGACAGGAGAAATTTTGAAGAATAAAATACTACTTGCCTATGCCTCTGGTGCCCGGGAAGCCCAGGAACATGACGTCATCATCCGGTCAACCTCTTGCTGCCGCATAACAAGGTGTGGGCATCACATGGGAAGACAGAGCAAACATGCCAGCTCCAAACTTTCTTTCCCTTTCTGGGGCCTTGCCTTATGACCTCACCTGGCCCTAATTACCACCACTTAAAGCTTCCACTTCCAAATCCCATTAAAACACATTTGAGCATTACATTTCCAGCATGGGTATTTTTAGGGGACACTGTAAAAACATAGCATCCATTCACTGCCTAAAAAATCCCTGCTGTTTCTTCCTGGCTCCTTTGCAGCCATTTAACACACACAGCAGAACCTGTCCTATACATAGGCACTAACTCGTTTCTCTCCCCGTCCCCAACCCAGGGATTAGACTTCGTCTCCGGCATCTTTCTGTTCCCAGGAGCAGGAATAATGACACACCCCATTTACTTGTACTCATTTGGAGCAACTGGGGCAGCCTGAGAACATTCATGCACAGAACAAGATAAAACGGCAGACATGCCTAATGGAGCTGAGGGAAAGTGATTACTTAAATCTCTGCAAAAATCACTGACGATGCCTGAAGAGGTGGCTCTGGGGTTCAAGGCCACTACAGCACAAAGGAAAAACTGACTGGTTTTAAGCATAGGTGTCGATCTGCTGAGATCAGCCCTGCTTTAGCTGGTACTGAGGACTGAGGCTGAGAGAAAGTGTCACAAAGAGCCACTGAGTCCACCAGGAAGCCTTTGCTCAAGAGACATTTGCAGAAGGCTCAGTATGCAAAGGACTAGAGCTGCTTTTAATGGACTGAGTCCTTTCTACTTTGAAGGCCCTTGCGAGTCAGTGCCACCCTACTGGGGTTAGAGGAAGATTATCTAGTGCACCTAGACCCATCACAGCCTTCTGGTCATCTGCCTTTCAGATCCTCAACTCCTTTTGGTATCCCATATTACACGCNCCCCCCCCCCCCCCCCCCGCGTTCCATCCTCCCGATGAGTCAGGTAGGTAAGTCTCCCTAGTCTGAGGGTACCTAGAGCTCACGTCTTCTTTATTCCTGGTTTATCCTATGTCAAAAGGTCTTGACATTACCCTCACTTTTATAATCAGACTGTTTCCTTTAAACCCATTCAACGCGCTACACCAAGCTTTCACCAGCATTGCCAAACTACCCAGGATCTGCACTTTCCCTAAGCTGGAAAGTCCTAGAGACTGTGGCATGCAGCTCAAAACCAGGGTATACTGTTTGGCTCAACTCAATGAACCAACCATGCCTTCCCCAGCAGAAGGGAAGCTCCCAGGAGGAAGTGGAATCCTTGGTCTTCAGCCATATCCCTGGACACAGCACTAGACCGAATATACGCTCAGCTGTGTCTTCTGAGAACCCAGGTCAAATAGAAACAGGATGGTGTCTTTCTATTGCTGCAGGGAAACAGCATAAGCAAGGCAAGCCATGGAAGTGTTTATGTTCATTTGTTCCATGGCTTAGTTTCTCCAGTAGCGGGGCGAAGACACTGCAGCAGGGGTGGCAAGCTGAGGACTCACAGCTTGAACCACAAGCAAGCAGCAGAGTGGGCAAACTTGAAAATGGCACAAATCTCTAAACTCTCAAAGCCAACCCTCAGTGACATACCTCCTCCCACAAGGTCCATCTCCTAAGTCTCTCAAACAAGGCCATCAACTGGGGACCAAATATTCAAATGTCTGAGACTATGGGGAACATTTCCTACTCAAACCATGACAAGAAATGAGAGAGGAATCTGGACTGGACCATGAATAAACTGAAAAATAATCCCTACTGATGCCGAAACGACGACCTCCAAACAACGGTGTCTTCATACAGTTCTGAAATCACTAACTGTAATGCTGTAATATCGGAAGACATGACTCAAGTTGTCTCATGATATTCTTTTACAGCAATGGAGTAGAAAAAAAAATGCTGAACCTATGAAATCACCAAGAACTGTGTGTCTAACAGGATGGCCACCAGCCACATGGGACACTTTACATTTAAACTAAGCATAATTAAAAGTACATTTATAAAAAAAAATACATCTATCAAGGGGCTAGAGAGATGGCTCCGTGGGTAAAGCGCTTGCTGGATGAACATGAGGAGCTGAGTTCAGATCCCCAGCACTCACAGGTGGTGTCTGCCTGTAGCCCAGCGCTAGAGGACAGAGACGAGCACAGCAGATCCTAGGGACTCAGCAACAGTCAATCTAACTAAAATGGCAACTCCAGCTTCAGTGAGAGACCCTGCCTCAAAAACTAAGACAGAGAACGAGGAAGGAAGACACCCAGCATGGACTTGTGACCTCCACAGACAACCTCACAGTGACTGGAAGAATGCACACACCGTGTGGTGGGGAGGGGCCGGCGAGGGAGAGGACACACTACATGTAATAAGAGCTCTCAGCCACTCCAGCGCTGTGGTTCTCAACCTTCCCAACGCTACACTTTAATACAGTTCCTCACGTTGTGGCGACTCACAGCCATAAAATTACTTCATTGCTATTTCATAACAATAATTTTATTTAAAAAAACGACTCATAAATGTCCGTATTTTCCAATGGTCTTAGTCGACCCCTGTAAAAGGGTCATTCAAGGATCGTTCAACCCCAAGGGGTCATGACCCACAGGCTGAGAACCATTGTTCTGCCACATTTCAGGTGCTCAGTAGCTCCTCAAGAACCAACTGGTCACTGCAATGCCCAAGGCAAGTGCAGAATCATTGCCCTCATGGCAAATACTCTACTGAGCAGTGCACAGGGAAGCCATCCTATGGCAGATACTCTACTGAGCAGTGCACAGGGAAGCCATCCTTAGGAGTTCTGTTCACTTCAAAGGGCCTTAGTTTCCTTTTGTATAAAATGAAGATAATACATATAATAAATAAGATGTAAATAAAGAGCTAATGTGAACATTTTTTATAATAATTATAATCACTAAATTTTGATGAGCCACCAAAATTGTAGCTTTCTGACTATTACAGGCGAGACTTGGATGCTGGTGACTTCAGATATAAGATGCAACCATAAATCAAGGTAAGGATTTATACTAGCTAGAGTCATCCAGCAATAGAAATGGTATCTTATGGAGAAGAGGGCACACATCTCCAGAAAGTGCTCAAACGTAAGTGTGTCGAGTCACCTGGAGAGCTGGAGAGACCTGGACATCTCCATCCTACCTCCAGAGATTCTGGTTCCGTAGGCTTGGGATGTGCCTGGGTTTCTGCATGAGTGACCGGCAGAAAATACTGCTGCTGGTCCACGCTCACTCTCCCCAGGGCCCTGCTCCACTGCAAGCTGGAGGAACATCAGAGCAGAGGAAAGAAAGGGTCCAAGGACCCCTGCCAGGTGTGTCCCTGTGTAGCCACCTCAAGAACACCAATTTACTGTTCTTTAATAGTTCCACAGGTAGGAGGAGGTACAGTCACATACCCCTAGACATGAAGGAAAACTCCTCCATACAGACTTTTAAATGCCATGGTCACCAACAGTGAGTTCAAAGCTTGATCCGAGCACCTTTTCAAGCTGCAGAAGCATGTGACTCAAAAGAGAAACTGCATCAAAAGTTATTATATTTCAGAATCATGTCCAGCAAAGAGACCTGGAAGATGGGCATTTTGTTCCATTCCTTCCTGATCCAGGACAACTATCATGAGTCTATCATAAAATCCAGAATAATACCACTTACCACTCCCCTTTACCCAAAAGAAACGCTGCACACACATCCCGCTGTACCTGAAGCTTTCCAATAACTCTAACAACAGGAAATAGTAATAGGCGCACATGCAAATTCTTTATGTGAATATCAGCTTGCAAATGGATAAATCAATCAGACTTACTCCTCCAAAGCTGCTATTATTATTAGCACTCAGTAATAATGATAATAATAATAGAACAAATAACTGATGTACATAGCGGGAATGAAGCTTAAAACTTAATTCAGGCTTTGGTTTAATCAGACACAGAAGACAGCATGTCATGTGATACCACTGTGTGGGACTTTAGAAAAGAGACCTGACATCAGGTTAGAGCACACAGACTGAGGACTGACGGGAAGCAGGCCAAAGTGCCCCTTTAGGTGGTAGTGGCTGGGGTGAGAATGGCCCCACAGGTTCATCTAAAAAATGCCCTGTCCAATGCTGGTGGGACTGTTTCGGGAGGGTTAAGAGGCGTGGCCTCGTTGCCTGCCTGCCTGCCTGTTGCCATGTACCCCACCATGACAGTCATGGACCTGTGAGCCCCAAAAAATGTTCTCTTCATAAGTCGCCTTGGTCGTGGTGTTTGTCACAGAAAGAGAAAAGCAGCTAAGACACAGTTGGGAGAATAATTTAAATCTTGTCATTGTAGTCACATATCCTATGTCTCTACACAGACACACACATACACTCACACACATCTCACTACGTATACACAATATCTACTTTTTAGTGTAAATAAACCACAAAAAGTTGATTCCTTGAAAACGAAAATATCCAGCTAGAGAGGTGGCTCAGCGGTGAAGAGCATGGTTGTTCTTGAAGAGGCCCTGAGTTCAATGCCCAGAACAGACCTCAGATGACTCCCAACCTCCTGTAACTCCGGGGCCAGGGCATCTAGTGACCTCTGGCCTCCAAGGACACTTGCAGGCACATGCACATACAACCCACACGCACACTTGGAAACCCAAATGCAAATCTTTTAAAAAGAAAGCTGTCATTTCTGTTCACTGGTTCTCTTCCAGCTGTGTTTTTAAAAGAGGAGAGGGAAGGAGGGAGGGAGGGAGGAAGAGAGGGAGGGAGGGAGGGAAGGAGAGAGGGAGGGAGGAAAGGGGGACTGGGAATAAAGATCATTTGATTAGAAATAAATTGACTTTTTTTTTTTATTTTAAACTTTAAAATTCTATTTTAGCCCCAGAGCTACAAATAAGGAAGATTTCAAAACAAATTCTGTCATTAATAAAGGGATTATAAAGTCCAATGGATCATAACACAAAAGCAACAAGTGCTTCAGAATTCAGAGAGCAGGGTGGCTGTCTGTCAGAGGAAATGCATGCACGGAATCCAGCTACTGCAAACAGAAACAATAAGGCATTCTAAGGAGGCTCAGAGCCTGTCCACTATTTGTTTTTCCCTCAGAGTGGCTAATAAAATGGATGGGAGACAATACTCACATGAAAAATATCAAATATACCTTTTAATTATCTATTTAAAAACATTAGTTCAAACATTGCTCTTAAAGAATATGTCTTAGGGAGGCTACAGAGGTGGCTCAATCAGGAATGTGGCTGCCACATAGCATAAGGACATGAGTTCAGATCCCCAGCTCTACAAAAGCCAGGAGAGATCCATGCATCTATAACTTCAGCATGGAAGGGTTAGAGGCAGGCAGATCCCTGAGCTCACGGACCAGCCAATCCAGTCATACTGATGAGCTCTAGGTTCACTGAGAGACCTTAGGGGGCCTCTGGCTCTCCTATATGCACTCACACAGGCGTGGACCTGCAACACACATTCACACGAGAACACATCCTAGGAATAATGCTTGCCGCACGTTACATTATTATGCTAAAAATCATCCGATAAAAAGAACTTGAGAAAGTCAACAAGAAGAAGGGCAGTGTCTACAGCGAACAGACCAGAGCTGTGATAGGTAAACAGGCAGTGCAGAGAACAGATAATTACAGTGGCCTTGAACACAAAGAAAACAGTCTCAGACAAACACAAACTTAAAACCATACCAAAGTGCCCTCTCCACCTACTAGATTTACAAGATTAAAACGTTTTTCAAGATCTTCTTGGCAAGAGTATATAGCTGGGCAAGCAGTCAGTCACACTGTTGATGGGCAAATAGTCTGGTAGAACCCCAATGACAATACAGTGACAAGGGCACATTCCCTCTGACCCAGCGGTTTTACTTGTGGGATTCATCCCTTAAAATGTCTTCATTATATACCAAGTGATATATATATACAAGACTCAGCTATCACACTAGAAATGCCAAGTGCTGGGAACTCCATCTGAGCCTCCTTAGGAGGCTCAATACTCTAAGCATCTTACAAAGGAATTCTATGCATTGGAAAAGCAAGGAAGTAATCAACAAGGCATCCGCCCTTAGGTGAGGAATCTTTACTATGCCAGCCAACAGTCTGCACAGAACACAGTGCTTCTGCTTAAACAGGCACTGTCTGAAAAAAAAACAAAAAATGGTACAGAGAACTAGCAGCCCTGTGGCCTCTGGGAGGAAGCTGGGGAGCTGGGGTTGGGCGTGGGAAAGAGATTTTTCAAAGGGAAAAGATTTTCAAAGGGAAAAGATTTTCAAAGTGTTTACATTTTTGTACCTTCAAACTTTGGAACTGTGCTGTTCTTATCTAAATAAAATTTAAAACATGCTGCTTATTGGTAACTAAGTGAGACATGGCCCTAAGTAAGACTTGGCTTCCTGTCCCAGCCTCGATCAACATAACCTCTTTATTTAAGGGCTCAGGTAACTTTACAACAGGATGGAGACTTGGGATAAACTCCAGAAGCAGCAATAGCTGAGAGGCCCAAAGTTAATTAACATCCTCAGACAGCAACAAGACACAGCTCGTTTTCAGAGCAAACCAAGACTAGCAGGGATCTAAAGAAAACCATTCACGTTGCTCGGATTAATCTAGAAAAATGACAGGCTACGTCTCTCTCGTGCATTTATTTCCCAACTTTGGGGTTCAGAAATCTTTGTCCTATAAATAGGTATCTGTTAGTGAAAGCTTATTCTGCGCTGCGAGGGTCATGTTTGTTATGAAAACAATCAACAGACAAAGGAGGTTTTTCTCTGCCCTCGAAAAGCTAGTACCAGATGACAGAGCACATCCTTCGGGGGATGGAGCCAGACACTCCCTAGTGCTTACCTACGCAGAACACTTTCTGGTGAGGCAAACCTGTTGATTGGGGGGCTATTCAAAGAGCATTCCTGTCCAGTCCCTATGGAATAATTTCGCCTGAAATTACTACCGTCCCCACCCCCACCCCGCTGTGCAATCCGGGGGCGGGGCGATGTGCCTAATCCACCTGTTTGTTTACCTCCTGCTTTTTCATCTGGGAGCAAAGACAGTAAACCCTACCCTCCAGGGGAAGGAAACCATCTCATTCACTGCCCTTCTCCGGTGGCTGATGAAGGGCAGCAGTGTAGAGACTGTGTACCTAAGCTGGCCCAGATATGCCGTGGAAACACAGGTCAAAGGACCTGAGAGATGACAATTACCAGGGCCGAAGTTTTCAAGAGCTCTGGGACATCCCTAGATACAAGAACACGTGGGCCAGCCGACCATCACCTCTCCTTGGAGGGTGGACACCTGCAGCCAGGGTGATAGCCATTCACAGGGAAGTGCGTCTGGAGGAAAGTTGAAGTGGTGTTTCAGACAGGTGACCGAACAAGTGGGACGGAGCTGTCACTTCCCCCGCAGCGCCCAGCTCACCCCGGCCAGGCCACATCCGGCCCCGGGCGCCCCAAGGTCACCTGCCCTCCGGGGCGCCCCCACCCAGCCCCAGCACTCACCAGAACAGCAGGTTGGCACCCAGGAAGGCGAGCAGGCTGCGCAGCGGCCTCTTCCAGCTCAGCAGCTCGTCCGCGCGGCAGCCCAGCCACAGCACGGGCTCCCCTAGCAGCCAGGTCAGGGCGGCGGCCACCTTGCTCGCGGCCTCCTCCACCTGCGGCCCCGCGTCTGCCCGCTCTGCCTCTGGTGCAGCCTCCTCCCCGGGAACCCCGGGCCGCGGTGCCTGTTCCTCCGCAGTCGGAGCTGGGCATCCTTGCGCGCCGCTCTCCCCGGGCGCCGGGCTCGCCATCTTCAGAGGCGCTTTGCTGGCGGGGACAGGGACTGGGACGGGGACGGGGAGGGACGCAGGCGGGCGGGCACGCGCGCGCCTGGCGGTGAGCGCCCGGAAAGCAGCGGCGACCGGTCGGGGCTCGGAGTGAGCACCGCGGGGCGCCGGCGGCTGGGTGCCTTGTGACGTCAGGCCCGGCGGCGCGGGGGAAGAGGGTGCGGTCAAGTAGTTCGCGTAGGGGCGGGGCCGCCCTGGGCCTGGCTGCACATCCTGCACTCCGCTCGCTCTGGTGGATGCGAGCTGGGCGGCGTCCCTGGGTAGCTGGGGACCAAGGGAAAATACTCTCTTTCCCCTTCCAGCTGAGGAGGCCAGGGAGAGAGGACTCATCTCGAAGGGACTCTGAGCTTTGGATTTTAAAAGCGGGGAGGGGAATGAAAGACCATTGCTGCCTCCAGGAAGCCCCTGGGTTAAAGTTTGTGATGTTCACCCAAACGGCCAGTATAAACCTCTGTGCCTACGTATGCAAACATCTACACATTGCAGGCTAGATGGAGACAGTTACCTGAATGTATGCCTTGGTTGAAGGGAGCACATGTCTAGAGCTCACACAGAGGTTTGTTGACCACCTACTCTGTGCTTGGTTCATTGCTAGACCCTGTGCATACAGCTTCTGCCTGTTCGAGACCTCACAATCCAAAAGGTACCACTTGAAATGGACCAATGTAGTGATGGAAACCCTCAGTGCCAAGAGATTCCTCGCTTAAACTGTATCCAGAATCATGTTTCAGAAGGGTTTGTGGGCCATAGATGGCATCTTTTGGCTTGTAAAGCCCAGAGAGGTGCCGAGGGGGTGGCAGAGGAAGCAATGTTGCCAGTTCTGCTTAGAAGATGGCCTGGAGGAGCTGCAGGTAGAAACCAGGTGTTGTATTCTCTGAGGGCCTTCAGTTATTCACCAGTGACAATGGTTCTTTTGTTGTTGTTGTTGTTTATGTTTGTGGTTTTTGTATCTGTTTTAACTGAAGGCAGTTTTGCAACCTTCTGGCATTTTCAAATTGCCAGAGGTACCCTGGTGACACCTCCATGGATAGAGGCCCTGGAAGTAAGGAAAAAGCAGTGTGGAAGCAATTCAGTCACACACACACACACACACACACACACACACACACCTGACCTAGTCCAGTGTGGGACTTCCTTGGCCTTGGTGGAGGAACTCTGGGTAGATAAAGATGCTTTCTGGAGTCATTTGAGTTCTGTTTAGTACTCCACAGATCTGAGCTGAGAAGCCAGAGCATTGGAATTCCAGAACCAGTAAGAACCAGTATCCCTGTGGTCCAAACCCAGTGTTGATAAGCTTTCAGAGACAAGTTTACAAGATCCTTCACATTCCTCCTCCCCCTAAGTTCTAATTGCTGCCATCGGTCTCTGTGGATGCAGCAAAAACTGCTGACAATGGAGTCACCAAAAAGCTAAGTTCTGGCTGTCTGTGAGCTTTACAGCCTTCATTGTCTCCCCAATGACAAATCTTCCCCTAGCAGGTCTGCATTCTGAAGGGTTGTCTCACCCCTCCCAAAATCACTATGGAGAAAAGGCAGCTCATACAGCGTTGTATTACAGACCGGACTAATTGCGCTCATTCTATCTTCTTTGCCTGTGACCTCTAATAATGACTGAAAACCTGTAGGGTGGAAGTAGACACTACTACTATAAATACATTCATCGGTACTACTGGGTAGTTTTTCTCTGCCTAATTATCCACACGGTGCCTGGGTAGTTTATTCAGCCCCGAGCACAGTAAACTATGTTGGGTAGAGGCAATAAGTCTTGTTCACTACTTGCAGCTTGTGTGATGTTTAACAGCACTCTAGTGCAAGGGTGGTGGTGCATGGCTTTAATCCCAGAGCTGGCGACACACAGGCAGGAGCAGGAGCAGGCCTATATGTCAGGCCAACCTGGTCTAGGTAGCGAGCGCCAATCCAGCTGAAGCTACACAGACCCTGACTCGAAATAAATAACTGAAAGGAAGTCCTGTGGGTTCCTTTTTGAATGTGTCCTTGGTGTTTGTTGGGAGCACAGCTACAAATACTAAGGAGCTACACAACTAGACAATAGATACCAGAAAAGGGCAAGGAAGCTGGAAATGTACCCCCTCCAAAAAAAAAAAATCAGAGGCAAAAAATTGTAGCTGCTGGATGGAAGGAAGAACAGTTCAATAACTAACAGCTCTGCAAGGGCTGGCACCAAGCACGCAGGAACTCCTGGAGGCCACTCGTCCTTCTCTTCTAAAAGTAGGTAGTAAATCCCTAACAGAAGACAGAAAGAACAAATAATTAACTCCCCGTGCACTGAGTCCCATTGGGCCTAACCAAGCTGGGCCGCAGAAGAGCCGGAAGTACACCAGCAAGACTGGCTTTTTCGACTCTCTCTTTTGGAATCCCATGGCGGGTGCACAGACCTCAAGGAAAAGGAGCCATTGAGCGTGTTGTCTGTGCTATGGTTCCTGCAGGTAGAAGTTCTACAGCATGCCTAGCCTGTCTTCTTTCGCATGCCTTCTATTCCTTATTCCTAACAGTCTGACACCAGTCACTGGGTCAAGATGCCCAGTAGGTCCCTCTAGGCACAGATCAATAAGGACACCGCGTTAACAGTGACAACGGGGAAGGAGATCTGATGCCACTCACATCTTCCTCTGACCCCCGTTTCCCAGTCTGAATCACAGAAGCCATTGTCGTTCCATGTCAGCTGAACATCTGTGATGCTTGCAAAATACAAGACTGTCCGAGCCGGAAGTGTCTGTCTGAGCAATGGTCCCTAAAGGACATGTTCATGGCAAACTGCCTCGTGTTGAGTGCTGGCCTCTCACACACACCTGTTGGGGTACTCGGTTTGGGTACCACTTCGAAGACCAAAGTGGGATCATAATTTTTCTTTTCTGTCCAAAAAGAGGTCATATCTGCAGATCATATGAGCATAGCAACACAAAAGCTTTGGCAAGTACTTCGGGGTCCTTTTGGGGACTACTGGGCATACATACAGTGACTGCAAATTAGGAAAGACACCCCTATGTATGACATTGGGAGAGAAAACTGCTTCAGGAAGGAGTTGGTTTCATTTGGGCTATCTTTTTGGAAATGTCAGGTGAGTGGTCATAGTGACTGTAGCTCAGAGGCCAGCGGGCATCTTGAACAAGACACAGACCCAGGCACATGGAGTATCTTGTATGAGAACCTGGTGTGGCGATCAGTTTATAGTCCAGCTAGTGTGGCTGCTTGCAGCAGTGTGCTGACAGTCCCTGCTTATGCTAGCTCAACTTAAAAATCGATGACATTTCGGATGGCATAAAAGCAAGGCACACTCTATAGAAAGCACCTGGAATTTTGCCTTAGCTGGTGGTGTAAGGAGCCTGTGCTCCAAGGGTGGAGAACTACCGCTAGCTACATCTTCCAGCCAACTGCATTATCACGAAGGCAACCACCAAGATGGTCCAGTGTGCTGTGCCTGAGCCAGGATGTGCAGTAGGCAGAGAGTATAAACTTAAGGAGTTTATCCACAATTAACCCTTTTTTAGGCTGAGGAACTGCTATGTGCGCAAAGACTTTCAGATAAACATCGGTGAAGAAAGCGTTGGCGCTGTGACCGGGGTCATGTGGGTAGTGAACTTTATCCAGAGAGTGGGTTTCTTTGCTGTCACCGTTTTTTCCAATGGCTTTTGACAAAGAAGTGACAGAATCAAAACACCTGTCTCCAAAGGCCCCAGCTCAGCTTCTATCACCCAGCAAAACCAGGGTGTCATTATCTCCAAATCCAGGTCTCCAGTCTCCTGTGCATTCTGTGTGCTAAAGTTAGATCCGAGGCTCATAATGGAAGAGCTATGAAAGCCGCATCCCGCGAACAAGCCTTTAGAGTGTGCACTTGGTTGTCACCTGTCTGGTGACTGCAGACCCTGTGCTTCCCCGTGATGTGTGTCACCACAAGCCATGAATAAACGCACAGCCAGTGCTAACCAAAGGGCTAGAACAGCACAAGACTCAAGGTATCTGTACCACTAAAGCATTAGTATTAAGATTCTACCCTGCTCATGGTTCTTGGCCTTGTAGGTCATTTCACTAAATACTGATTCTTTCTCTCTTGGGCCACCACGATGTCACGCTCACAGCACTTCTGATGTCAGAATGTGGATTTCTCATACCAGGGTCAACACAAGACTGCAGACGCTTATCCAGGGGCTAGCATTAATGCCCCTGGCTTGGCCGCACAGTCTTTAAGACCCCCATTTTATTGGCTAATACAAGTCCTTGGCCTGTCTTTCTTCTGACTCTCCACCTGCAAACCACGGATTCCCACAGCCCACCCCCTGGTTTGACAAGTGGCTGGGATGGCGCTCAGAACTGGAACCCATTTCAGTTACTGCTGCCAGTTTATTGTACAGGATATTATAGGGGGCACAAATGAAATTCAGAGGGCAAGGTCCCAAGCTGCTCTAAGCAGGAGCTTCTTATCCCATTGGGGAGTTGGTGTGTACCATCATCTTGGCACAAAATAGCATTTGTTCACCAACCACAAACCTCCCTGTACCTCTTTATTTAGAGGTTCTTATTGAGGTCTCAGAGGTAGACGTGTGTGTGGTAGCCATTGGCTATTGGTGAGTAACCCAATCTCTATCACCTTGTTTTCTCCAGAGGTCCTGAGTGGCACACAGGGTCCTCCATTCCAGTCATATGATTGGCTCCTCTGGCCACCAGCCCCTACCCTGAGGCTATGTAGGGGTCCATGAAGTCACTTGATTAGCATAATCTCAGGCATAGATAGATGTGAAGATTTCCTATGAACACAGAGGTGCGCTGACGTCACTTTCAGCACTCAGGAACTTCCAGGAGACAGAGATGCCGATGCCCTATGCTGGTGCAGAGAAGGAAGCCAGAGCACAGACTTCTTACTCTTACTCATAATGCCACAGGGTCCCACTTGTACCCTCACTCCTGTCTATTCTTCTCTAAATGGGATATTCCACCGCCGCACAGAGCAAACCTGCCCCCCACCCCCACCCCAAATGGCCTCATGGATTCACTCAGTTACCTAGATATGGCCCTAAGGAGAATGAGATGCTCTTGAAGCTAGGACCCCACAGCCTCAGCGGTTCCTTTCGTCAACCAGTTTCTCACTGACCCTCAAGTTCTCCGAGAGTGGGCAGCTGGCTTCTCCTGGGCAACTTATGCTAATCATTGGCATTGAACCTCCTTAGAGGATCCTTCTTCCACAACCATGCTGTCCAGGAAAAAGGAAACACCAGTGAGTTGGATGGAAGTGTACCTGTCTAGAAAAGTCCACCCCAGTGGTCCCTTACAGCATCCTGGTTGGCACACCCTGCTCTGCGTGGTTGAGACGAGTGTCAAGATCAAGTATTGAGAAGGCCAGCGAGGAGGGGAAAGGGGCTTCCAAGGCCCCAACCCTAGTTGAGGAAGGATTGATGGGACCAGCTTTCCCACAAGGCACCTTACCCATTAACCCAGTGCCAAAAGAAGGACTTCTCTTTGATGTCACTGACCTTGCCAACATTACAGTTCCTTTATTCATATGTGTTTTTTCCACATTACGTGGACTCCTGTACCTTGCCTTGCCAACCCTTTTGCTCTGCTTTTTGCAATTTGTTTTGTGAGATGGGTGTGAATCTTCCGAATCCGGGAGCAGAATGTCACTGCTGGATTCTGAAACTGTGTGGTAGACCAACATTTTGGACACTCAGTCCCTAGCCTTAGGCACTGCTTTAAAGGTCTTGGAGCACTTAGGAGGTGGAGTTTGAGCTGTGGAAATCACTAGCGGTGGGTCTTTGAAAGTTGTAGCCTGGGCTTGTTTCTAGTTCTTCTGTTTATTGATCTATCAAAAAATAAGAGGACTCCATCACCATATGATGAGAAGACCCCCTGCCACCATAGATACCATATGATGCCATGAAGGGGGGAGAGAGAAGAGAGAAGGAGAAGGGGCGGGGCAAGTGGACCGAGAGAGGAGCTGTGGACTAAACAATAGTACAATAGCAAGCCAGGAGAGCAAGAAAGCTACAAGGAACCAAGAGAGCACATAGTCAAAATGGCTGAGTTACATAGAAATCAGAACCGGAGGAAGAGAAGCAAAGCCCAGCCCCTGAGCAGGACAGGCTTAGGGTAGGGGTGAGGTGAGAAGAGCTGAGAGGAGCCACATACTGAGTGAGACTTGTCTCGGGGGTTGAGACCTGCTACCTGCCACCATAGATTCCACCCCTCCCACCCTAGATAACCCCATACTACCATAGATGATACCACCCCGACACCACAGATACCACTATGCCTTCCATAGCACAGCTGAAACCTCCCTGAAACTATAAACCAAAGCAAATCCTTGCTTCCCTAAACTCTGCTGGGTAGCTTGTCACAGCAACAAGGGGAGTGACTGATATGACCCCACCTGAGTGCTCCCGGTCCCTGAGTGCTCACAATCCCCGAGTCCTCACAGTCAGCCCCTTCTAGAACCACAAAGCCGCATAGGCAGAAGCGGCCTCCCAAAGTCTTGCTCTCTGACCCATCTCTCTGGAGGCTCTTCTAGCCTGAGCACCTGGCCAGAACCAGTCTACCCTCCATCCGCACGCCAGAGAAGCTTCTCACCTGTGCTGTTGCTGAAACCGTAAAGGCATTTTCTGGCTTCTCAGCCTCTTCACACTCCAGCCATTCTGTCTTCGGTGCAGTCCACGCCTCTTCTGTAGATGCTTAAGCAAAAGGGAGGCTTGTGGGCTTCTTCGGGAAAATGTGATTTGCTGATAAACAGCCCATTGACTGTTAGACTTCATTGACTCCAAGAACCACTTCTCTTCCTCCTCCTCATTCTTTCCTTGCTACTGCTTCGTGTGTGTGTGTGTGTGTTCATGTTCAGATGCATGTGTGTATGTGGGTATTCATGTACACATGTGAATGTGGAGGCCTGAGGACAGCCTCAGGGGTCATTGCTCTGGTGCCAGAAGTTACAAAGAAGGCTGAGCCCAGTTCTGGGATTATAAGCACATGTCACCACACCAGCCCTGGGGGAATGGGACTGGGGTGCTGTGGAGATCACACTCAGGTCCTTGGACTTGCAAGGCAAACACTCTAACAAATGGCCTCTCTTCCCAACCCAAGACGATCATTTTTCTCCACATTTGAGTGGTCCTAGAAATGGAATGTACCTTGAAAACTAAGGCATCTCAGGCTCCACAGAGCGCAGTAGCTCTGTGGCTTCTCGCTGCCACAGCCTCTCTGAGACTGCTCTCCTTGAGTTTATGATAGAGAAAACAGCATCCCCGACTGCTGCAGGAAGGGTGGAGCCCATCACAGCCAGTGGGGGCTGGAGTCTCTGCAGCAGGAAGGGTCAGAATAAGCTCCTGGGCACAGCTTAGCCACAGTGCTCCACAGAGCACGCAACTCATAGGCAAGAACTAGGAGGTTTCCCCAAACACAATGGACTCAGTTACTCTGTGCTGGAAGCAGGTCATCCTCATGGCCAGAGCTGCAAAGGCTACCCTGTCCTGAACTAACTCTCTGGTAAAAACAGCCCAGAAGCCATTAGGAGGAAGTCCACAGTAGGCCTCTTAAGAACCTAATTAGGCAACTATCTCCCTTGGGAGACATCATCTCTATGATTAGTAAAAGTCAGCCTATCCTTGAAGACCCATTGGGAATACCTGTAGCCTGGGTGCATTCTAGCAGGCTCACAAGGGAACTGAGTGTGATCGGGATGTATGATGTGAAATTTCCAAAGAATCAATAAGCATTGTGTTGAAAATAATGTATGATTTTTTTTAAAAAAATCATGATTTAGAGTGATTCTCAAGGGTAGGGAAGGAACTGGTTCTAGTAGTAGATTAAATACACAGGCTAAGTTTTACACCATTTTGTAACTCTGTGTAATAATTTATCTACACCAGTAGTTCTCAACCTGTGGGTCTGGGTTCCCTTGGAGATCATACCATCCTTTCCCAAGGGTCATATATCAGATATCCTGCATATCAGATATTTACATTATAATTCGTAACAGTAATGAAATTACTGTTATAAAGTAGCAATGAAATAATTCTATGATGGGGGGGTCACCACAACATGAAGAACTGTATTAGAGGGTCACAGCATTTGGAAGTTTGAGAATCACTGATTCAGACAGTGATAATTAGTGAATCACATAATCACTGAGAACAACCCTACAGAGGCAAAGGATATTCCGACAGCCTCACAAGTTACTTGTGAATTCCAAAGGCAATGTGGCTTTTACATTGAGGAAAGCTGCCAGCATCCACTGGGTCTGCATCCTGTCGTGTTAACATTACCAGCACGGACAAGCTGACTCTTAAGCTCCTGATCTGAAGATGCCAGGGGAAGGGTACCTCAGGCCAAAATATCCTGGAAACATTTCCCTACATCAAATCCTGATGGAACCGATGAGAATGTGCCAGTTAGTTGTAGCAGGAGACCGCTTGTTCGTTTCCCGGCCAGCCAGACTCCCCAAATAACCACACAGAAACTGTATTAATTAAATCACTGCTCGGCCTATTAGCTCTAACTTCTTATTGGCTAGCTTTGACATCTTAATTTAACCCATTTCCATTATTTTGTATTTTACCATGAGGCCCATGGCCTACTGGCAAGGTTCCATGGTTTCTCTTTGGCTCTGCCTCCTTTCTTCCAGCATTCAGTTTAGTTTTAGTTTTTCCTGCCTAGCTCTACTCTACCCCATCACAGGCCTAAGACAGTTTGTTTATTAACCAATGATATATACAGCATACAGAGGGGAATCCCACATCAGTTAGTTTTTTGCTCACTTGGTACAAACTAGAGACACCCGGTATGAGAGAAACCTCGTCTGAAGAACTGCCTCCACCAGATTGACCTGTAAGCAAGTCTGTGGGGCATTTTCTTGTCTTCTAGTTGACAGAGGAGGACAACTCCTCTAGTTGACAGTGCCATCCTGGGCAGGTTGGACTGGACTACATAAGAATGACAGCTGAACATGAGCCTAGGAGAAGCCAGGGAGCAGCCTTTCTCCACTGTCTCTGCTATAACTACTGCCTCCAGGTTCCTGCTTGAGCTCCTGCCCCAACTCCCCACAACGACTTGGAAGTGAAGCCGGTCAACCTTTTCCTGCCCCAAGCTGTTTTGTTCTGTGCTTTATCACAGCAATAGAAAGCAAACTGGGATGCAGAGGAATCCAGGAAGTGGGCATTGTGCAGATTAACGGGGCTGGGTTTTCTGAGTCAAGTGGACCTACTGACAAAGTGTGTGGGGAGATGAAGAAGCCAGACCCGTGTGCTGGATTTGACAGGATTCCTGGTCAGGACAATGGGTGCAGTCAAGGTTATTTGGAGGACAACCGGGGAGAGCAGAGTCCAGACAATGGGAGAAATGATCTTGTGGCATTGATTCCCTTCGGTATAACAATGATTGATTGGCTCTAATCATTATTATTCTGAAAAGAATCAAGGTTATTTTTTTAATGAGTCAAGATGCAGGCAGGGATCAAACGCTATGAGGACAGCTGAGTGCTGTTGCAGAGAGAAATGAGAAGTGTGTGTATGTGGGTGGGTGGGGATACAAAAGCTTGTGTGGAAAAGACGTTACTGTGTGTATCTGAGGGGATCCGGAGGTTGTTTGTGTCAGCATAGAAATGTCCTCTTTAATGTGGGTGTAGATCTTCCCCAATCAAAATGTTTTTCAGAAGACTGAGAGAATAGGAAATAGAGTAGTTCTAAAAAAAAACAATTTAAATAATTTCCTTTTACTTCCTGTTCCCCCAAACAGTGCCTCACAGGTGACAGCAATTTCTCCTTCTTGTGAACTGTTGCTTAAGATCATGGTGACAGAACTTAGCTGGGAGTCTAGTAACACTGGCTTTTTGTTAACAGGAAGAAATGAAATGTTTACCTTCTCCAAGAAATCTCATTTCTTAAGCTCCATATTTTTTTAATTGAGCTTCAACTGTGCCCAAGAGCCTGGGAGGAAAGTAACACACAGATGAAGCCATTCCCTGCCATCAATGGGTACAGAATCAAACTTATAAAGATGGACTCAAGAAACACTTTGACAGTGGATAATATGAGCCAAATGAACGCTAGGAGGAAGAATTCCACTGCCAGATAGAAGGGCCATCAGGGACCCTTGTCTAAATACATACCAAGATAACTCAAATAAATCACACAAGGTTGATGAAAAGACCTTTACCATTTCCAAAAATTATAACCAAGGATTTGCAGCAAAGAATATTTCTGAGCCAGAGTTTAAAGACCGTGCTGGCATTCTTGGTTGTCAGCCTGACTACATCTGGAATTAACTAAGACCCATGACCAAAAGCAACTGGAAAAGGAAAAAGGTTGATTTCATCTTACAGTCTATAGCCCATGATCCAGGGAAGTCAGAGTAGGACCCTGGAGGCAGAAACTGATGCAGAGGCCCTGCCCACTGTGTCTACAGTCGAAAGCAGAGCAATGAATTATGATATGCACGCTACTGCTCAGTTTACTTCCTTGTCTCTGCCCAAGGAATGGCGCCACCTACAGTGGGCTGGTCTTCCAACTCAATTCACATAAAGACGTGCTCACAGTCCAACCTCATCTAGACAATCCCTCATTACAATTCCTTTCCCAGATGATGTCAAGTTGACAGTTAAGACTAACTAACTACTAGCCTACTGAGATGGCTCAGTGGGTATAGGTGCCTGCCATAAAATGTGACAGTTTGCGTTTGGTCGCTATGACCCTCTCTGCACCATAGAAGTAGAGAACCGGTGCCTACAGCTTGTGCTCTGACTTCCCACATAGTCCATGGCCTGTGCACACCCATATATATGCGCTCTCTCTCTCTCTCTCTCTCTCTCTCTCTCTCTCTCTCTCTCTCTCTCTCACACACACACACACACACACACACACGTGTGTGTGTGTGTGTAATATAAATACAACAAATATATGAATAAAAACAAATGCAAATTTAGAAAGAAACTAACCATCACAATTGGATTTTGTTGTCCCTACCAAGACATGGAATAGAAAGACAAAGTCAGAGAGATAAACAGGTTTTGGAGATGTTGCATTTCAGCCAGCCATGTCCACTAGGACAGACACTCAGGATACATCTTGCTATTGGGTCGATTTTAGCCAAATGAATCCATTTGGTATTTGAGGGTGTGTTAGGGCCTTTGTCACTAAGTAGCAGAAGCTGGGTGACCTCATTTATGTCTTCCAACTGGTGCCTTAGTTGTTCCCCATGTGGCACCTCCCAGCTCACCCTTCCTTTCTTATGGGTGGGGTTCCACAAGGACAAGACCTAGTCCTCCAAACTTCTTTAGTTCTCTGCTTCAGTCTTGTTTCCCAGAGTCCTGATGACCATAGCAAATCTCGCAGAGAAGCTCATGTGTAGACGTGGACAACACAATAACCTGGAGTTCACTGGGGTCTATTGACAGCCTAATACGTGTACGTAAGTGCAATGAAGGAGACTAAGGTGCAGCAGAAGGATGGACGATTGCATTGAAAGAGAGGTAGGGTGGTCAATGACATTTTGAGTAGAGACCTAAAGTAATGCCGACAGATACTCATGGGACATTCAGGAGTCAAGGCCAAGGCAGACAGAGTGAATGGGGAGTGTAAGAATCATAAGGCTAGCATTAGCTTTCAAATATGTACTCAAGAAACCACCAGAGCACTATACAGGTGAGCAGAATGGACAAGGGCTGAATGAGGAGGAATGACAGACACACGGCTGAGGATCGAGGGGAGCACACTCAAACAAAGCTCGGCAAACCGTGGCAAATTTTATCCTAAAAAATGGTAATTGAAAGCACGAGGGAATTAGTGATGATGTGTCTGTCAGTGTGACAAGCCTCTGAGAAAGCCACCTTCAGGGAGGAAGGTTTCAGTCTGCCGTCAGCTAAGCCCATTGCTTCTGAGCTGAGGAGAGGCAGTGCTTCATTCCAGAGAGTGAGCTATAGCAAAGCTGCTCACCTCATGGTGGCCAGGAAGAAGGCAGAGCGACAGGGACGCCTTTGAGAGCACACGCTCTACTGACCTACTTCCTCTCACTTGATCCCACTTCCTAATTGCCACCACTTTCCAAAGATGTCTTTAAATTACAAATCATCAACAGCTGACTTCACTAACGACCTGAAGCCCCTCCTTCTGCTTCCCCAAAGCTCCGCCTCCAAACACTGTTACATCCAATCAACCGCCATCAACACAAGAGTGATTAGAGGACCACCTCATCCAGCCAATGGGTTTTCTGCAAGTGACTTCATCTGGCTTTCGTCTTTAAAAGACTGTTTTGGTAACTGGTGAGAGGACAAGCACGGGATCAAAGATACGGTCCAGGGGCTGGAGAGATGGCTCAGCGGTTAAGAACACTGACTGCTGCTCTTCCAGCGGTCCTGAGTTCAATTCCCAGCAACCACATGGTGACTCACAACCATCTAACATGAGATCTGGTGCCCTCTTCTGGCCTGCAGGCATACATGCAGATAGATGTAAATAATAAGTAAATCTTAAAAAAAAAAAAAAAAAAAAAAGGATACGGCCCATCTGAATGGAATATGAGGAGTTGGGAGAGAACACCGAGTACATTCTGTTTTGAATTGGACTTTCCTGCTGTTGTAAGTGGGTACTAGGTGCAAAGATTTAAACAAGGAGAGTTTTAAGTCGGGTTTGTGGGTGCAGGACACCATGAGAGGTGAATTCACTAGGGATACTTTTGATGATGAGTGTGGATGGGGCTAGCAAGCTTCTGAAGACTGAGGTCATGAGCTTGAAGTGAGGGTTGACCTGGCATGACCCAGCTACAGGGGAGGCTTGGGGAGGAGGACTGCTCAAACCGAGAAGTTTCGGGCCAGCTTGAGCACAACCCTATCTCACAATATCGAGTAGTCTGATTGGGTGTGGTAGCTCACGCCTGTAATCCTAGCGTTCTGGAGACCAAGGCAAGAGAATTGTAATTTCAAAGACAGCCTGGGCTTCATAGTCAGACTCTGAACCTTTGAGAGAGAGAGAGAGAGAGAGAGAGAGAGAGAGAGAGAGACAGAGAGAGACAGAGAGAGACAGAGAGACAGAGAGACAGAGACAGAGAGAGACAGAGACACAGAGACAGTGACACAGAGACAGAGAGAGAGAGGAAGGAGGAGGAGGAGGAAGAAGGAGGAGGAGGAAGGAGGAGGAGGAGGAGGAGGAGGAGGAGGAAGAAGAAGAAGAAGAAGAAGAAGAAGAAGAAGAAGAAGAAGAAGAAGAAGAAGAAGAAGAAGAAGAAGAAGAAGAAGAAGAAGAAGAAAGGAGGGAGGGAAAAAGGAAAGCGAACCATCATGTTTGTTTCTCCAGTAACCTTCAACTGCTCAGCTACAGAATGTTAGTGCTGCCCACACAGACAGAACCAAGAGACCTGTGTATATGTATGGCAACTGGAAATTCGTACATTGTGACTTCATCTAGTTACGAAGGCTGGGAACTCTTGCAAGTTGTTGTCTCTAAGCTATAGGCTAAGGAAAGGCAGCAGGATCTGTCAAGGGTCTGAGGTCCGGAGAACTGGGATCCCTACAGCAGCTGGGCTTCAGGTCTGAGTCTCAAGAGCTCCCAAGGCAGGATGCCAATGATCCTGCTCAGCCAGGCAGAGTGACCTCAACTTGTCCCTGCTTTCTGCTCTGTGCAGGCCCTCGGCAGACTGGGCAGACCACTCCGGGAGCACCAGCCATTCGCTCAGCCACCAATTCAAGTGTTAATCTCCTCTGGAAACTCCCTTCCAGACACACCCAGAAATCATGTTTAGCCAGCTGTCTGGGCCTCCCGGGGCTCAGTGAAGCTGACACATGAAATTAGCCATCACGTATGAACTTGGAGAGACGGTTTGGTCTGTGGGTGGAATTATTTCAATACAGGGGTGAAGGGAGGAAGTGGGAGTTGGGAGCATATAAAAATAAAAGTTATTGCAATTCTGAACTGGAAAGGAGAAGGGAATGGAGATTGAAGCAGGTGGTGACCTCTCTGGTCTAGAGGTAAGGTGGGGCTTGGTGAGGGATAGTCTTTGAAGATGTGTCTTCAGGTGAACAAGTCTGGAAGAGGTGGGGATGGAGCATTTGAGAGCCGAGACTAGACTTTGAAGGATTGAAAGAGGTCAAGGAACCAAGAAGCCGGGTAACTGCATGGATTTTCACCAGAGAAAAGTCTCTATGCAGAGTTCCATTGGCAGCACCCAAGCTTCCATTCCGTGGCTGTGACAAAAACACTGATGATCAGCGGCTGAGGGGAGTGCAGAAGCTTAAATGACAAATGTCCCCAGTAGGTTCCTGTATCGATCACTTGGTCTCTAACTGATGATGTGTTAATCCCACTGGCCAAGAATAAGACCACCACCATAGTTTAAAGCCAAATTTGAAGCAAGCTTTAATTAAATACTGGCCAGGTGAATGAACTCTGGCCAGGTCCGTACCTGGGTTCCCAGGAAATGGCCGCGAGTCACATTTTGCAGGGGCTTTTTTTTTTTAAATCTATTTATTGATTTTATTATGTATATAGTATCCTGTCTGTGTGTATGCCTGCAGGCCAGAAGAGGGCACCAGACCTCATTACAGATGGTTGTGAGCCACCGTGTGATTGCTGGGAATTGAACTCAGGACCTTTGGAAGAGCAGGCAATGCTCTTGACCGCTGAGCCATCTCTCCAGTCCCCTTGCAGGGGCTTAAGAAGGCAAAACCCATAATTCAAAACCCAGAAGGTCCAGTCAGGGAGAGGCATACATCCCGATAGACTTCCTGCCTCCATACCATTTGCCTATATCCAATCAGGGGCAAGTGTACATCATGACATATTTCCTGCTCACATGCGATCAAGTACATCTGGTGTAGTTGGGTCAAGCAAACTTGTTTAGGAGAGTGAAGACGTGTGGCTTGTTATCTCCTCCCATAAAGAGCAGCCTCCAGCACTTCAGGACTGTCTGTCCTTGGGCAAAGGGCTTGTAAATCAGAGGCATTTTCGGTCGGAAGTGTTCAAGGTTGGTCCTGTTCACGTCTACCTGACGTGAGGGCCTGTCACTGCCCCTTTCTTTCTCTAAATTGGCCAACTAAAACCAGGGAAGGGGGATGAGCCCTATGCCACCATAAACAAATGTTTACCAGTAGTTGTGACCATATCCATTTCTCTTGCTTGGTTTAAGTTGACTTACACAAAGTAAGGGGAAGGGTACCTATTTCAGGTCACCAAAAATACTTAAAAGCCAGAGTTCACCAGGGGAAAATGGGTTTCGATATCATAGTTCCATCTATGCTTTACAGAGAGTCTTTTTCTCTGTGTGCTCTGCTCTCTCTCTCTCTCTCTCTCTCTCTCTCTCTCTCTCTCTCTCTCTCTTTCTGTGTGTGTGTGAATGCACCTTCACTTTTAATAAAAAGTTCATTACCTGTGTCTTCCTTCTATACCTAAGATTTTTCCAGCCTTTTAATCAAGAGCCCTAAATTATGATAGTATTTTGTCACAGCGACAGAACAGTAACTAACACAGGGAGGAAAGACTTTATTTGACTTTTACTTCCAGGTCATAGTGTATCATTGAAGGGAGTCAGGGCAAGAACTCAAGGAGGAGCCTGAAGCAGAAACCACGGAGAAGCAGTGATTGCTGACTGGCTCACTGACTCATGCTTTACTAACACAGCCTAGGACCACCTGCACAGGAAACAGTGCCCCTCACATATCAACGAGGGGCTGTCTTGATTAGCCTTGTTGAGGTGCGAAGAGCAATACTATGGAAGGACAATAACACTCCTTGATCTGGAATACTGGACTGTATAAAAATACAAAACAAAGCAACAACTAGCTGAGCAACATGGCTGGGTGACACGTAACCAAGCCTCATGCGCTAGCCCCATGCTTTTCCCCATTGTGATGGATTATACCCTCGAACTGTGAATCAAAATCAACCTTTTATGGTGGTATGTCTTGTCACAACAATTCAAGGAGCAGTTGACACAGTCATTGTTAAGTTGGGAGCTTAGGCCCCAGCCCCTTGCATCTATCCTAGCCCTCTGACCCTGAGAATAAGTACTCTGGACTCCAAATCCCAGCAGGCCAGGTCCTGACCCCTCCCTGGGGGAAGGTCAGGACCACTAGTAAGAATTTTTAAGTGAACTCCCAAAGGAGGAACACGTGGTCTCCTTCCTACCAGCTTCCTGGTTCCCCCTCTGGGCCACCCATTAAACCTGGGTATCTCTTAATTTGGCTTGTTTTGATTTGGCTTGATTGGGAATTTGCATGGATCAGGTGGAGAGCTCGCGCTAGGAAATATTCCTAACAGTCATTGATGTTGGTGAGGACTTGTTACACAGCGAAGCTAACTGTTACAGCAAGTTCAACAGTTTCACTTCTAAACCTCAGAATCCTCCCTCTAAAGTAGAACCTGCATCATGGCCTCTATGATGACAGATAAAGACGATGTGTTTGGTACTAAGCCTGACACATGTGTGGCGAACACATTGGAAAGAGACAGTGGAATGAAAGACACCAAGAAGGGAGAGCGAAGGAATCACCTTAGACAGCCTGGCCATATTGTCTTGAGTTTTCTTGATGCTTGTTCCACTGTACGACTCCAACTTCGCAGTAAATATCACGGACCTGCATCTGTTTTGGCGCAAAGTTCCTTGTCACGCTTCCTTCCAGAGCCCTTCCGCACACAGCAGCCGGCTCAGACTGGGGCTCTCACTACCGTCCTGCTCCTTATCTTTAGATGTTCATCCAGCTAGGCTCTGGGTAGCTTAACAAAATTCTGTGTCCTTTGCCAATCCCACTTAAGTAGCGCTGATGTCTTGCTTTTTTAATCCAAACAGTAACGCGACAGTACATACTTAATAAATCATGATTAATTAATTTCTGTTGAAGTTTGGGGTTTTTCCTTTTTCTAACGAGGAAGCCAATTAAATTTCTCCAATGTGAAGCCATGTCTTGAATCTGCAGGAGATTCTAGGCATTACTAATTTAATTCAATTTAATTTTTAAAATTACCTTTTTACTCCATGAGGGAATGGAAAGAGTCATTTAGCAACAGGCAGCTACCTACCAAGCAAATCCCCCCCCCCCCCCCCGTGTGTTGGTATTTATGGGTCCTGCTTCTGCATCCTACTGTTGACCAACTCTAGCACCGCTATCAAAGGAATGAGATGCAGCCTTGGAAAACAAGAGCTAGGAACAGAGCTGGTGATGTGGCCCATCAGTTAAGGGCATCGCCTTCGCAGCTGAAGGAGAGAGCCGGTTCCCACAGGCTGACCTCTGATCTCCACACTCATGCTGTGGTACATGGACGCGTGCGCACTCACACACACACCCCTGGTAAGAATTCTACCCGGTGAAAATATCTTTCATTTTTCCATGCTAATTTAGTGGGCTCCCCCATACCCACTTCTCTCCCTCGTCCTCATGATACCTGAGAGCACCTGCACCACTGTCCACCTCCTCTAACAGGTCCGTCCGTTCTACTGTTCTTTGTGACCCTGCCTTTTCCCCTTCTTGTGGGCCACTTTTTGTCCCTGATCACACTCACATCTCCATAAACACACACACACACACACAGACACACACACACACACACACACACACACAAATCAGAAGCTCAGATGTGCATGAGAGAGAAAGTGCTGGACCTTATCTCTTTGAGCCTGGGTTCGATTGATTTATTTTCTTTATATTTGTGGTTGTATAAAATGCCTCTGTGCATCCCGGCTGCAGTTTTGCTGCCCACTCATCTGCTGGTGGACATCTGGGTGGATTCCACTTCACTATTATGGTGCATACAGCGGCATAAACAGAGGTGATAAGATACCGAGTTGTGCATATTAAACGTTTTGAGAAAAATGGCCTTATGTAACTCAATATAGTAAAATTTAAAAAAACCTAAAAATAAAAACGCCAAAGTCACCCCCCTTCACATGGCTATTAAAAACTATCCAAATAAAGTAAACACATCATGTTAGCTAATATCTTTTATTGTCAGACTTTGTGAGTCAACAAACACCACTTTCATATAGCTGTCCACAGGGATAAGGCAAATTAAACTTTTCTTTGTGAGTAGACTCATCTGGCCCACCTTTATAATATTTCCATATAAAAATAAAAGTCCAAGTCCAGATTCTTCTTCTTCTGGTCATAAACGCTGTTATTTACAGGTGCTGTGTTCAGGCCACCATCGTGAGCTAGGGACGAAAGAACGAGTAAATTTCATTGACGTCTTGGCCTCAGCATTCAGAGTCCTTTAGAGGTCTGCTCGGGGGTTACAGGGTTTGGGGAGGCAGCAGCTCTCCCCATTTTCAACATGGCTATGATGTCCGGAGAGATGATACAAAACCACCCTTCGGAGGAGACAACGACAGAATTAACTTAACTTTTAGAAATAAACGACTCCAAAGTGACTTCATATTGTTCTACAAACAGCACTGGGGCCAGCAGTTTAAGAGTGGTTTATAAATTATCTCCACGGGCCGCGGACCTGCTGGGATACAGCAGTCACAGGTCGCAGCCCTTGCTACATGTAAAATGAAACCGAGTCAAAATGTCTCTTTCCAAAATACAGCAAAGACAGGAACATCCAGGGTCCTGATGTGTTAGTAAAACCACCTTGGAGCCTATAACTCTGAACTATGAAAATATACAGACAGACTGTTTACACCATTGCACATCCTCTTCCCTTTGTGTTTAATGCGCACGCAACAACGATTAGAGTGTTGAGTGTATGAACACATGCTCGGGCAAGCACAGACGTTTAAATGAAACAAAGCAAACTGTTAATACCCGTCCATGAGGAAGGCTGCCAGCAGCGCTCCGACTAGGACACACTGTCCCCTTCCGCTCTGTCTCCCCTCCCGGCTCCCTCACCTTCCCTCACAGTCGGGAAATCAGGCGGGGAGGTTAGTGCACAATCAAGCTCTGCAGATTCTCCCAGAAGGGAAGTGCATTCCCTCAGTAGCACAGTTAAGGTCGAGTAGGGTTGATTCTGCAAGTTAAGGCACTTCTGGCTGCTTTGGTGGCAGCATGGTTTTCTCCCCTTTCTTTTTTTAAGGCAAGTATCTATGAATACTAAAGCTTTAGAAATTGTGCAGACGGTTAAGGTTGACAGCTTAATACGTGATCACTGAAGTGGATGGGGGGGAAGGAGTCCCGAAAACTCCTCCCTCTGACGACTGGTTTCCGAAGGCCTGGGCAGCTGTGTTTCCAAAGCTGGGTCAGGACCTGGCGCTGGCCTGGGCACATTCAGATCTGAAAATGACATGGGCTTGCTTGTCTTCACCTGGAGCTGCCCTGGCTGCTCACGGAGCGTGTGGTGCTATAGCGCTTCTTCACAATCATGCTGATGTAGGCTTTCATGAGCTTGGCCACATCCACCACCTGCCGGGGAGAGCAGAACCGCACAAGGTAGAGACCAGATCCAAGCACCTAGCTCCGCGACATCCTCTGACTGTCCTCCATGTAAGAACCAGCAGCTGCTACGCTAAGTCTGGGCTTTAGACTCGCAGGAAGACAAGGGTTCTTCCTGACCATTTCTAGCCAGAGAGAGTAACGTGGAGCTTTTCTAAATAGAGCATGCACCACCTGGTGGCTCCGGCACAGAGAAGCATGCACCACCTGGTGACTCTGGCACAGAGAGCAGGGGTTTTATTTGATGCAAGCTGTCTGGCTTTGCAGTCAGTACACCACAAGTACACTGGACAGCAGAGTTTGTACTTTCACTGAAAATGGTGAAATTTGGAAACCACATCAGCCTTTATAGGCTACAGTCACTAATTCCAGTCCATTCATTTGGAAGCAGTGGAAGAAGCCGAAGGGAGCTTTGGGGGCCAGGACAGGGCTATGACCAGCTGGCCCGATGCCTAGCCCACTTCCATTGCAAACCACACATTTTCCCGAGCTGGGATCGTTCATCAGCATCTTCCAATGATGTTGCCACCCCTGTTCTCCCTTCCCTGTCTGTCAGCCTGGGCAGTGCAAAGGCATCTTACTAGGCTGCTATATCTCCTCCCGCCCTTCCAGTCTCATCCCATACTGACACTGGTAAAGCCACTGCTGTATTGTATTACAGTCCCAGATTTCACGGTAGGTTCCTACCTTCCATGGGATTCGACTAAATGACACAGCCCAGCAATGGAACCCTCCCCTGTCACAGAGTCTTGGGCTCTTTCTTCTCTCTGCATACTTTCCTCAACAACCCACTTAAGCCTCATCCTCCGCTCCATCTCAACAGCTCTTCAAATGCCCTCTGACCCACCATCATAGGCACCGTACAATTCATCCTTTTTGGTAGCAGCGCCCTTTGTGGAGGCCTCATGTGGCCTCTTCATTTATTACTACAGCTACTCAAGTTTGGAGCTGCTAGCATACAGATTCAGTGGCTTTTTTGAATATGATTTTGTGATCCATCAACTATGGCTAGGTGGGAGGTCCCTCAGGTCCCCTGTTCTGTGGATGCCA
Organism: Alexandromys fortis; assembly: GCF_014885135.2. Taxonomy (NCBI): domain Eukaryota; kingdom Metazoa; phylum Chordata; class Mammalia; order Rodentia; family Cricetidae; genus Alexandromys; species Alexandromys fortis. The sequence continues at coordinate 2,514,774 of NW_026068064.1, read as the reverse complement.
TTGTAGTATAATCATCTCTGTGTGTGTATGTGTGTGTGCATATATATGTCTTATTTGGCTTATTTTATGTGTTTTGCTTGCATGCATGTTTGTACTCCATTGTTTTGCTTGCATGCACATTTGTACACCACTGTTTTGCTTGCATGCACGTTTGTACACTACATGTGTGATTGGAGCCTGGGAAGGTCAGAAGATAGTTGTGAGCCACTGTGTGGGATTGAACCAGGGTCCTCTGCAAAAGCAACACGTGCTCTTAGCTGCTAAGCCATCTCTCCAGCCTCCAGAGTAGAGTCTGATTGCTGTGGTCCTTTGCCTTATCTCCTAGTCTCTGCAAGGTACCACTGCCAACTGAGGAGACTCGGTCAAAGGTGGCCAGGAGATGGGAGCGCTGCTCTCCTCTTTGACAGAGATCCTGAATGAACCCTGTCTACTCTGCTTCTGCCTCTTACCTCACTCGTTTCAAAGAGCAGCTCCCGCTCATCAACCACGATCTTGTACGTGTTGGCCAGGGGTGCCCCGAAAGAGAGGATGTGCTCATACTGGAAGACTTCTAATGGTTTGCCCTCTCCACGCTTGTACACCGACACGGCGTCCGCACTGACGCCCAGCCAAAGTTCCTGGGGGAAGCCGCCTTCCTTGCACTGTAGGGGCAAGAGAGTCACTGTGAGTCAGCATTGGACAAGGCAGGGCAGAACATGTCCTAGAAGCTACAAGACAGGCATTGAGGCCAGTGCTTGGTAGATGATGCTGACCAAAGTCAGCACGCCAGCACAGAGACAGGAGAAACTGAACCTCAGTGCACACTGGTTGATCTCTGACTGGCTAATCAATTTTAGGGTTTGCAGAAAGCCAACTGGTGCTCTACTTCTTCAGAAGGCCTCTCTCCACCTTGAATTAGCTCTTCTATTAGAGACCTACCACACCCAGAACAGCATTCTACCAGAAGCAATTAAAGCGTTTTGGAACATGTAATCAGTACTTAGATTTCTGTAGAGCTTCTACTTAAAGTCATCAAAGACCGTGCTAAATTGCTGCAGCCATAAGAAATCTAGAAGCCCATCTGTACGGGGGCTGGGAAACTCAACCACTTTTGGGGGGGGGTGTCTCGGGTCTTGCAGGCCTTGTGATCTCTGGCACTGACTAGGGCCTCCACAGCTGTAGAGGGAACACACAACGCAGGTGGCGGGATTTGACACGCAGGCCAGTTTGACAAGCATCCCTCTGCTCTACACCACTGGTTACACTTCCTTTCGGGCAGGGATCTTCAACAGGGGAATCGGGAATTAGTACTGGGTTGAGGCGGTGGCAAATTCTACTTTCTAAGATGCCGTTCCTTCAAGCAGACATCACGAGGCAAGGGCAAGCCCGTCGTTTCTAACCTAGTTATCCAGAATTGGAAATGTCTTAAAATCTGTGCTGACTTGAAGGACTTGGGCACTAGGGACTCAGGATGTCACTCAGTGGTAGGGTACTCACACGGCCCTGAGTTTAGTCCCCAGAATTCAAAAAAGGAAAAGTAAATATATTTTTGAGAATTTGGATTTTGCTGCTGGGAGGTGGTGGCGCACACCTTTAATCCCAGCACTCAGGAAGCAGAGGCAGGTGGATCTCTGAGTTAGAGGGCGGCCTGCTCTACAAAGTGAGCTCCAGGACAACCAGGGCTACACAGAGAAACCCTGTCTCAAAAAACCAAAAACAACAACCAAAAACAATGAGGTTGGATTTTGCCTTTAATCTCAGCCCTTGGGAGGTGATCTCTGCCCATCTGAGGTGAATCAGGTTTACAGAGTTAGTTCCAGGCCGGCCACAGATACACAGTGAGACCCCATCTGGAAAAAGACGAGTGAGGAGATGGGGTAACGTGAATTTTGGAATATTCTAAATTATCAGACCAGGGATGCTCAAGCAGAAAAATTTGTGTATAAATTCTGAAATTAGAAAAACTGTTAATCTGGGGAGATTTCCCCAAGTATTTTAGATAAGGAGTTCCTAAATTTGCATGTATAAAGTTCCTAAGTGAATATATAAGTCTAAAAACAAGGCTTTAAAAAAACCACAGATTTTAATAAATATTTTAAAAATTAGATCAACAGCTTGTATTAAAAAAAAGTTATTTAAGGCCTGGGAGGTGGAGAAAGGAGTTCAAAACCATCTTCAGCTACAGAGCAAGCTGGAAGCCAGCTGGGTCAGGTGTTAGTCTACCTCAACACCAACAGAAATCAAGCCAGACAGCCAACCAGACACAGAGATAGAAGTCATTCTAATGATGATCCTATTGATAGAAACATTTGCTACAAAGGAAGAGAAAAAAACCTTGGTGGGCCAGCAACACGGCTCAGTGGGTAAGTGGGTAACTTCAGTTCAGTGGACTCTGGAGCTTACACAGGGGGTCGGAGAGAACTGACTTCGATAAGTTGTCCTCTTCCACATGTGACACACACACTAAATAAATACATGAATAAAGTTGAAAACAACAAAATAAATCAAAAAGCGCCTTTGGGAGTTGAAGAGGCTAATGGTAAAATCCAGGAAGCACAGGGCCAAGAGGTCCATTTTTTGTCCCTCTTCCCCCCCCCCAGTATGAACCTGGCAAGGTTCAGACTCTGACACGGTGTGGTCAGGACGTGGCACCTGCCTGCTCACAATGAGACATTACAATGACCAGCGCTCACCTCCACATCAAAGAGCGTGGATCCGTAGCCAGGCCACTCCTTGATCAAGGCCATGTACTTGGCCATGGCTTGCTCCTGGTTCATTCCCTGCAGCTTCTTCCACTTGTCAATGATACTGGCTCGAGCCGAGCAGACTTCTTCCTTAATCCACATGTCCAGCATCTGCTCCTCCTCTGCTTTCTGCCGAACCACGGCCCCGGTCCGGAAGCTGCGCCTCAGTGTCCCCTCCAGAAAGCTGGTCCGCCTCTTCTCCAGGCGTTCATACGGGGTGAAGGTTTTGGTCGACTGACTGATGCGAGCTTTGAGTCTCTGCAGGGAGTAAACCTCCTCTAGGGGTGGGACTGAGGTGTGCAGGGTATAATCCCCCTGCAGGTACTGGAGTCTCAAGGCAGCCAGAACTTGCAGATTCTCTTCAGGGGCTGGGTGGTGGCCATGGATGACGGCTTCATGGGCCTGAACAAGGTGAGAGGAACTGCGGTCAGATAGCTGCTGAGTATTACAGGAAGCTCCAAGGCCAGCTCCCTCATGCCCTGTGGACTGTAAGCTGAATTCCACCCCAGCGGAGCACAGCCCACCACTTTCACGTTGGATTTCTCTCCAGCAAAGCACGGCCGACTGCTTTCAAGGCAAATTCCTCCCCTTCGCAGGTATCCTCCAACACTGCAATACCTTTTATTCCTATGGCCAAGTGTGTAAGGTTTCCTTCTACAAAATGAGCTGCTAGCTTTTCCTCGCTGGGAAATCTACCGCCCTACCTAATCCCAAGGACCTGAGCAGTTAATTTATATGGCATAGTAATGGGCTTCACGCCTGCCTCAAACAAAGGAATCGGTTTCTCAAAGTTCCTTTTACCTGTTCAAACATAAACGCAAACTCCACGCTGTCTTTTGGCACGCTGTCGGTGTCCAGGAAGCAATAAAGTTTGAAGTAAAATTTCCATGGCGAGTCCCCAGCTTCTGACGTGGCTGCGAGCCTAAGACAGAAGCCAAAAAAGACTCTGAGCAAAACTGGAATTGGGCCGCTGGTGACCCACAGCTCACTCTGAGGATACAGACGTCCTACCTATGGTGGTACTGGCACGATGTGGGGGAGATGACATAAGGGACAGTCACACAAACAAAACAGCAAGACAGCACGTGTCAGAGTTCCTCAGCGCTTTAACCAGAGGGAAGGTCCAAAGAGAAAGCCTTCAGGCAAAGCCTGCTGGCAGGGACTCACTGAGGGTCCCAGCTGAACTGGTACCATCGAATCTGTGCTTAATCCACAGAAATGCTACTTGTTCACTTCCTCTAATAAATCTCGACTGAGTTTTCCCAGTTAAAATTGCGGTGAGTACTCAGTAGACTGCCTGCCTTCAGATGCCAAGCGTCTTTGCCGAGTTAGGCAATCTAAGTCTGAGATCAGGGATGCACTGTTGAAGGGACATGAGAGGCAGTTTCAAGAGCTGGGGTGCCGGCGTGAGTCTACCATCATTTCGAAGCTCATTGGTAGTAAGTGAAAACATCAGTGTCTAAGAGACACGGAATACAGGGGCTGAGAGAATGGGGGTGAAGGGCTGAGGATGAGCTAAATCAGCATTGAGATCATGGTTTTGTCTCTGAGTCAGGACATATAGATGGCAGAGAAGACAGGTAAATAGATTAATACAGGTTAAAATAAACAAACAAACAAAACCTAAAGGAAGCATGCGACGAGGCCAAACAGGGAGCATCAAATGTTCTTCCAGCACTGGGAGGAAGAAGAACTTACTTCTCAAACTTGGCCAGGACGTCGGCTACAATGGTCCGGCTTTCAATGGCCTTGTCCACGAGACCATTGTACTCAAACAAGGCAAACATGTTCCTACTGTCCTCCATGGCGAGGCCCCGGATCAGCTTCTCCACCACCTAGAAGACATATGAGGAGGCCCTCACTTCAGAGGCTGTGTGCACTTCACGAAGCACACACACAATGTCGTGAACTCAGAGAGGGCTGGTGGCACGGGAGAGTCCACACAGCCTCCTGAAACTGCTGGCTGCTTGCCGGCCCCGGAGCCTAACACGCACCTCTGGCTGCGTGCTGGCCCTGGAGCCTAATAGGCACTGCTTTTTCTCTTACTCTCTTGGCAAAGTTAGCTTTACTTTCTTCTTGCTCCCCCTGTGTTCCCCAAAATACTCCCCCTTAGGGAGAGGATGGTAAGCTACTTTTATTAGTAGTATTTTGCAAAGCCACAGTAGTTGGGAAAATGGATGAAACCCCTAAGTCCCATCTTTTATTTGACACAGTGATAAAGCTTGAGAAACAATAGTGATTCTGGCTGAGGAGTCATCCATAAAGGCTCTCCAGGCTTCATTAGCAATACTGCCATTACCCCAGCTTCCACTGGGCTAGTTTAAAAGGACCGGGCAAAACGTGTTCATTTGCTGTGGTCCTGTCAACAGCCTGTGGCCCAGACGACCTGACACACCCTCTCACAGTGTTTCCTCTGTGGCGGATCTCTGGAGACAACCGGTAGGATTACACATCAGAGACCTTGGCTCGAGCGGAGCTTTGTGTTTTCCCACATTTAACTGCACGTTTATCTCTATATCTGTAAGCTTGCTGTTGGCGGCTGGTTGTATTTACTTCCCATTTGTCATGCAGACCCGCTGAGCATAAACACCACCGTGGCTATGCTCAACCTGGGAGCCACGGGTGTCTGGGCAGGCGAGCATCAGGCACAAGGGGCTGTCAGCGCTCCTTACCTCCCCAGCTGTGGTGTGTGAGTTGATGGTGATCTTGCAGGACCCTCCGCCATGGCAGTACACCGTGGACGTCATCTCCTGCCGGTGGATCAGAGCTTCAATTTCATCTCGGGAAGGCACAAACTCTCTGCATTTGGTTTTCTTAAGAGATTCGTAGATAAAGAGGGCATACTTTTCCATCTCGGTTCCCGGGAACTGTTCCCGTATCCTAGGAGACAAAGGGGAACTGTGAGTTGTGCACAAAGGCTGACTGGCTTGAAGGAGCTGGGCTGTGGGGAAGGCTGGGCAAGGAGAGGTTAGGAGGGAGGGAGGCTGCCTCCTAGTGGTGACACGAGCAATTGTTGGGAGCAGAGAGACCCCAGATCCTGGATTTCTTGTAAACAACTTGTTTTCCCCTGATCTGAGTGCCTACAGCTGCTCTGAGCACGAGACCTTTAGGAGTTCCTGATGGCAGGAGAGTGGTTTCTGGTGGGTTTGGCTGGGGCGTGGCTATCTCTATATAATCTGCCCCTGAACACAATAAAGGGGGCATTCTTGGGGCTCTTTGTATCAGTGTTAAAAGGTCCTTGTGTCGTCTATCTCTGTGTGTGTGAGTTTGTCTCTGCGTCTATATGTTCAACCTCCAGGCCCCTTGCCCAAAGCTCACGAACTGAGGTCTAGCGCACTGAACTCAGACACGGGGGTGCGGTGCGCAGCAATTGGAGGTTCCCACCAAGATATCGGGCAATTGGAGGTTCCCCACCAAGATATCTGGAACTAGGGAATGCTGAGAGGTCGTCCTCAGAAAGTGAGAGTGGATTGGGGTATGTGTTAATCCTGACGTCCTTCGCTCGATTTGGCAGCAAGTGGAAGTCCAGCCGAGAAAGAGGGGTAAACGAACAGGGTTGTCCCCGGCCGGAGGGGACGTATGTATTGGGAAAAGATAGAACGTATGTAGCTCAAAGAGATGAATGTGTACAGATGTGTGATATGTTGATTGTGTTGTCTTTTGTGCTCTGGACAGGAGAAAGACATTTGATTCTAGGAACTGCTAAGAAAGGTATTTTGACTTTAAAATATGGGCTTAAGAATTTGATGCTTTGGAAAGGAGGTTCTGTTTTTGTCTCCACAGATGATGAGAGCCTAAGGATTTATTCGATGTTCATGTGGTTTGAATCCCCGAGACCTCCTGAAATGTAGCAGTAGAGTGTGAGCAGCGGTGGCTCCAAGGCCAAGCGGCTCCAGGTGTCAGGCGCTGAGGGGCTGCGACCCGTGCAAACCCCGGGACCTGCCTCAAGGACTATGGAGGTCTGAACGCTAGGCCTGCTTCCAGCGTGGGCCTCAGGCGCAGAAGCACAGCACTAGGGGACAAGGCCCATTGGCCCGCTGCTCAGCCCCACTGTGCCTCCACCTTCCAGCTTGGTGGGGAGTGGGGAGGTGGAGCCTCCCCCTCTTCCCTGTCACCGCAACACATCAGAGTGCAGCTGGAAAAAGTCAGTAAATTGCAGTAAATACCCCCAAGAATGCAGTGTCCCTGCTCAGCAGGAAGTAGCCAGATAGACAATGCCCAAATTCCCTAAAAGATAATTTAAGTGGGGCCCCTTCAGTGGTTGCAGAGCAGCAAGCCTGCTTCCCTGAGTTCTGCTCCACTTCATGCGCCAGTTTGGACCCAGAACGAATGCAGTGGGGGCTAGAAGGCAGCTGGAGCAGAGCTTTGCTAGGTGGCTGTGGTGGAAGGCACATTGCCTCAGCCCAGTCGGTGCCTAGCCTGGCGGATGCCACAGCAGTGCCAGGAGTATCAGCAAACGCAACAACAAGTGCTGGAGCTGAGACAAGCTGGAGCACAGACCCCATAAGGAAAAGGCAGTGGCAGTTCCAGGCTCTGCACGCTGAAGAGTCTGCCGCAGAGCGAATTTAAANCCCCCCCCCCCCCCCCGTGTGTTGGTATTTATGGGTCCTGCTTCTGCATCCTACTGTTGACCAACTCTAGCACCGCTATCAAAGGAATGAGATGCAGCCTTGGAAAACAAGAGCTAGGAACAGAGCTGGTGATGTGGCCCATCAGTTAAGGGCATCGCCTTCGCAGCTGAAGGAGAGAGCCGGTTCCCACAGGCTGACCTCTGATCTCCACACTCATGCTGTGGTACATGGACGCGTGCGCACTCACACACACACCCCTGGTAAGAATTCTACCCGGTGAAAATATCTTTCATTTTTCCATGCTAATTTAGTGGGCTCCCCCATACCCACTTCTCTCCCTCGTCCTCATGATACCTGAGAGCACCTGCACCACTGTCCACCTCCTCTAACAGGTCCGTCCGTTCTACTGTTCTTTGTGACCCTGCCTTTTCCCCTTCTTGTGGGCCACTTTTTGTCCCTGATCACACTCACATCTCCATAAACACACACACACACACACAGACACACACACACACACACACACACACACAAATCAGAAGCTCAGATGTGCATGAGAGAGAAAGTGCTGGACCTTATCTCTTTGAGCCTGGGTTCGATTGATTTATTTTCTTTATATTTGTGGTTGTATAAAATGCCTCTGTGCATCCCGGCTGCAGTTTTGCTGCCCACTCATCTGCTGGTGGACATCTGGGTGGATTCCACTTCACTATTATGGTGCATACAGCGGCATAAACAGAGGTGATAAGATACCGAGTTGTGCATATTAAACGTTTTGAGAAAAATGGCCTTATGTAACTCAATATAGTAAAATTTAAAAAAACCTAAAAATAAAAACGCCAAAGTCACCCCCCTTCACATGGCTATTAAAAACTATCCAAATAAAGTAAACACATCATGTTAGCTAATATCTTTTATTGTCAGACTTTGTGAGTCAACAAACACCACTTTCATATAGCTGTCCACAGGGATAAGGCAAATTAAACTTTTCTTTGTGAGTAGACTCATCTGGCCCACCTTTATAATATTTCCATATAAAAATAAAAGTCCAAGTCCAGATTCTTCTTCTTCTGGTCATAAACGCTGTTATTTACAGGTGCTGTGTTCAGGCCACCATCGTGAGCTAGGGACGAAAGAACGAGTAAATTTCATTGACGTCTTGGCCTCAGCATTCAGAGTCCTTTAGAGGTCTGCTCGGGGGTTACAGGGTTTGGGGAGGCAGCAGCTCTCCCCATTTTCAACATGGCTATGATGTCCGGAGAGATGATACAAAACCACCCTTCGGAGGAGACAACGACAGAATTAACTTAACTTTTAGAAATAAACGACTCCAAAGTGACTTCATATTGTTCTACAAACAGCACTGGGGCCAGCAGTTTAAGAGTGGTTTATAAATTATCTCCACGGGCCGCGGACCTGCTGGGATACAGCAGTCACAGGTCGCAGCCCTTGCTACATGTAAAATGAAACCGAGTCAAAATGTCTCTTTCCAAAATACAGCAAAGACAGGAACATCCAGGGTCCTGATGTGTTAGTAAAACCACCTTGGAGCCTATAACTCTGAACTATGAAAATATACAGACAGACTGTTTACACCATTGCACATCCTCTTCCCTTTGTGTTTAATGCGCACGCAACAACGATTAGAGTGTTGAGTGTATGAACACATGCTCGGGCAAGCACAGACGTTTAAATGAAACAAAGCAAACTGTTAATACCCGTCCATGAGGAAGGCTGCCAGCAGCGCTCCGACTAGGACACACTGTCCCCTTCCGCTCTGTCTCCCCTCCCGGCTCCCTCACCTTCCCTCACAGTCGGGAAATCAGGCGGGGAGGTTAGTGCACAATCAAGCTCTGCAGATTCTCCCAGAAGGGAAGTGCATTCCCTCAGTAGCACAGTTAAGGTCGAGTAGGGTTGATTCTGCAAGTTAAGGCACTTCTGGCTGCTTTGGTGGCAGCATGGTTTTCTCCCCTTTCTTTTTTTAAGGCAAGTATCTATGAATACTAAAGCTTTAGAAATTGTGCAGACGGTTAAGGTTGACAGCTTAATACGTGATCACTGAAGTGGATGGGGGGGAAGGAGTCCCGAAAACTCCTCCCTCTGACGACTGGTTTCCGAAGGCCTGGGCAGCTGTGTTTCCAAAGCTGGGTCAGGACCTGGCGCTGGCCTGGGCACATTCAGATCTGAAAATGACATGGGCTTGCTTGTCTTCACCTGGAGCTGCCCTGGCTGCTCACGGAGCGTGTGGTGCTATAGCGCTTCTTCACAATCATGCTGATGTAGGCTTTCATGAGCTTGGCCACATCCACCACCTGCCGGGGAGAGCAGAACCGCACAAGGTAGAGACCAGATCCAAGCACCTAGCTCCGCGACATCCTCTGACTGTCCTCCATGTAAGAACCAGCAGCTGCTACGCTAAGTCTGGGCTTTAGACTCGCAGGAAGACAAGGGTTCTTCCTGACCATTTCTAGCCAGAGAGAGTAACGTGGAGCTTTTCTAAATAGAGCATGCACCACCTGGTGGCTCCGGCACAGAGAAGCATGCACCACCTGGTGACTCTGGCACAGAGAGCAGGGGTTTTATTTGATGCAAGCTGTCTGGCTTTGCAGTCAGTACACCACAAGTACACTGGACAGCAGAGTTTGTACTTTCACTGAAAATGGTGAAATTTGGAAACCACATCAGCCTTTATAGGCTACAGTCACTAATTCCAGTCCATTCATTTGGAAGCAGTGGAAGAAGCCGAAGGGAGCTTTGGGGGCCAGGACAGGGCTATGACCAGCTGGCCCGATGCCTAGCCCACTTCCATTGCAAACCACACATTTTCCCGAGCTGGGATCGTTCATCAGCATCTTCCAATGATGTTGCCACCCCTGTTCTCCCTTCCCTGTCTGTCAGCCTGGGCAGTGCAAAGGCATCTTACTAGGCTGCTATATCTCCTCCCGCCCTTCCAGTCTCATCCCATACTGACACTGGTAAAGCCACTGCTGTATTGTATTACAGTCCCAGATTTCACGGTAGGTTCCTACCTTCCATGGGATTCGACTAAATGACACAGCCCAGCAATGGAACCCTCCCCTGTCACAGAGTCTTGGGCTCTTTCTTCTCTCTGCATACTTTCCTCAACAACCCACTTAAGCCTCATCCTCCGCTCCATCTCAACAGCTCTTCAAATGCCCTCTGACCCACCATCATAGGCACCGTACAATTCATCCTTTTTGGTAGCAGCGCCCTTTGTGGAGGCCTCATGTGGCCTCTTCATTTATTACTACAGCTACTCAAGTTTGGAGCTGCTAGCATACAGATTCAGTGGCTTTTTTGAATATGATTTTGTGATCCATCAACTATGGCTAGGTGGGAGGTCCCTCAGGTCCCCTGTTCTGTGGATGCCATTGTAGTATAATCATCTCTGTGTGTGTATGTGTGTGTGCATATATATGTCTTATTTGGCTTATTTTATGTGTTTTGCTTGCATGCATGTTTGTACTCCATTGTTTTGCTTGCATGCACATTTGTACACCACTGTTTTGCTTGCATGCACGTTTGTACACTACATGTGTGATTGGAGCCTGGGAAGGTCAGAAGATAGTTGTGAGCCACTGTGTGGGATTGAACCAGGGTCCTCTGCAAAAGCAACACGTGCTCTTAGCTGCTAAGCCATCTCTCCAGCCTCCAGAGTAGAGTCTGATTGCTGTGGTCCTTTGCCTTATCTCCTAGTCTCTGCAAGGTACCACTGCCAACTGAGGAGACTCGGTCAAAGGTGGCCAGGAGATGGGAGCGCTGCTCTCCTCTTTGACAGAGATCCTGAATGAACCCTGTCTACTCTGCTTCTGCCTCTTACCTCACTCGTTTCAAAGAGCAGCTCCCGCTCATCAACCACGATCTTGTACGTGTTGGCCAGGGGTGCCCCGAAAGAGAGGATGTGCTCATACTGGAAGACTTCTAATGGTTTGCCCTCTCCACGCTTGTACACCGACACGGCGTCCGCACTGACGCCCAGCCAAAGTTCCTGGGGGAAGCCGCCTTCCTTGCACTGTAGGGGCAAGAGAGTCACTGTGAGTCAGCATTGGACAAGGCAGGGCAGAACATGTCCTAGAAGCTACAAGACAGGCATTGAGGCCAGTGCTTGGTAGATGATGCTGACCAAAGTCAGCACGCCAGCACAGAGACAGGAGAAACTGAACCTCAGTGCACACTGGTTGATCTCTGACTGGCTAATCAATTTTAGGGTTTGCAGAAAGCCAACTGGTGCTCTACTTCTTCAGAAGGCCTCTCTCCACCTTGAATTAGCTCTTCTATTAGAGACCTACCACACCCAGAACAGCATTCTACCAGAAGCAATTAAAGCGTTTTGGAACATGTAATCAGTACTTAGATTTCTGTAGAGCTTCTACTTAAAGTCATCAAAGACCGTGCTAAATTGCTGCAGCCATAAGAAATCTAGAAGCCCATCTGTACGGGGGCTGGGAAACTCAACCACTTTTGGGGGGGGGTGTCTCGGGTCTTGCAGGCCTTGTGATCTCTGGCACTGACTAGGGCCTCCACAGCTGTAGAGGGAACACACAACGCAGGTGGCGGGATTTGACACGCAGGCCAGTTTGACAAGCATCCCTCTGCTCTACACCACTGGTTACACTTCCTTTCGGGCAGGGATCTTCAACAGGGGAATCGGGAATTAGTACTGGGTTGAGGCGGTGGCAAATTCTACTTTCTAAGATGCCGTTCCTTCAAGCAGACATCACGAGGCAAGGGCAAGCCCGTCGTTTCTAACCTAGTTATCCAGAATTGGAAATGTCTTAAAATCTGTGCTGACTTGAAGGACTTGGGCACTAGGGACTCAGGATGTCACTCAGTGGTAGGGTACTCACACGGCCCTGAGTTTAGTCCCCAGAATTCAAAAAAGGAAAAGTAAATATATTTTTGAGAATTTGGATTTTGCTGCTGGGAGGTGGTGGCGCACACCTTTAATCCCAGCACTCAGGAAGCAGAGGCAGGTGGATCTCTGAGTTAGAGGGCGGCCTGCTCTACAAAGTGAGCTCCAGGACAACCAGGGCTACACAGAGAAACCCTGTCTCAAAAAACCAAAAACAACAACCAAAAACAATGAGGTTGGATTTTGCCTTTAATCTCAGCCCTTGGGAGGTGATCTCTGCCCATCTGAGGTGAATCAGGTTTACAGAGTTAGTTCCAGGCCGGCCACAGATACACAGTGAGACCCCATCTGGAAAAAGACGAGTGAGGAGATGGGGTAACGTGAATTTTGGAATATTCTAAATTATCAGACCAGGGATGCTCAAGCAGAAAAATTTGTGTATAAATTCTGAAATTAGAAAAACTGTTAATCTGGGGAGATTTCCCCAAGTATTTTAGATAAGGAGTTCCTAAATTTGCATGTATAAAGTTCCTAAGTGAATATATAAGTCTAAAAACAAGGCTTTAAAAAAACCACAGATTTTAATAAATATTTTAAAAATTAGATCAACAGCTTGTATTAAAAAAAAGTTATTTAAGGCCTGGGAGGTGGAGAAAGGAGTTCAAAACCATCTTCAGCTACAGAGCAAGCTGGAAGCCAGCTGGGTCAGGTGTTAGTCTACCTCAACACCAACAGAAATCAAGCCAGACAGCCAACCAGACACAGAGATAGAAGTCATTCTAATGATGATCCTATTGATAGAAACATTTGCTACAAAGGAAGAGAAAAAAACCTTGGTGGGCCAGCAACACGGCTCAGTGGGTAAGTGGGTAACTTCAGTTCAGTGGACTCTGGAGCTTACACAGGGGGTCGGAGAGAACTGACTTCGATAAGTTGTCCTCTTCCACATGTGACACACACACTAAATAAATACATGAATAAAGTTGAAAACAACAAAATAAATCAAAAAGCGCCTTTGGGAGTTGAAGAGGCTAATGGTAAAATCCAGGAAGCACAGGGCCAAGAGGTCCATTTTTTGTCCCTCTTCCCCCCCCCCAGTATGAACCTGGCAAGGTTCAGACTCTGACACGGTGTGGTCAGGACGTGGCACCTGCCTGCTCACAATGAGACATTACAATGACCAGCGCTCACCTCCACATCAAAGAGCGTGGATCCGTAGCCAGGCCACTCCTTGATCAAGGCCATGTACTTGGCCATGGCTTGCTCCTGGTTCATTCCCTGCAGCTTCTTCCACTTGTCAATGATACTGGCTCGAGCCGAGCAGACTTCTTCCTTAATCCACATGTCCAGCATCTGCTCCTCCTCTGCTTTCTGCCGAACCACGGCCCCGGTCCGGAAGCTGCGCCTCAGTGTCCCCTCCAGAAAGCTGGTCCGCCTCTTCTCCAGGCGTTCATACGGGGTGAAGGTTTTGGTCGACTGACTGATGCGAGCTTTGAGTCTCTGCAGGGAGTAAACCTCCTCTAGGGGTGGGACTGAGGTGTGCAGGGTATAATCCCCCTGCAGGTACTGGAGTCTCAAGGCAGCCAGAACTTGCAGATTCTCTTCAGGGGCTGGGTGGTGGCCATGGATGACGGCTTCATGGGCCTGAACAAGGTGAGAGGAACTGCGGTCAGATAGCTGCTGAGTATTACAGGAAGCTCCAAGGCCAGCTCCCTCATGCCCTGTGGACTGTAAGCTGAATTCCACCCCAGCGGAGCACAGCCCACCACTTTCACGTTGGATTTCTCTCCAGCAAAGCACGGCCGACTGCTTTCAAGGCAAATTCCTCCCCTTCGCAGGTATCCTCCAACACTGCAATACCTTTTATTCCTATGGCCAAGTGTGTAAGGTTTCCTTCTACAAAATGAGCTGCTAGCTTTTCCTCGCTGGGAAATCTACCGCCCTACCTAATCCCAAGGACCTGAGCAGTTAATTTATATGGCATAGTAATGGGCTTCACGCCTGCCTCAAACAAAGGAATCGGTTTCTCAAAGTTCCTTTTACCTGTTCAAACATAAACGCAAACTCCACGCTGTCTTTTGGCACGCTGTCGGTGTCCAGGAAGCAATAAAGTTTGAAGTAAAATTTCCATGGCGAGTCCCCAGCTTCTGACGTGGCTGCGAGCCTAAGACAGAAGCCAAAAAAGACTCTGAGCAAAACTGGAATTGGGCCGCTGGTGACCCACAGCTCACTCTGAGGATACAGACGTCCTACCTATGGTGGTACTGGCACGATGTGGGGGAGATGACATAAGGGACAGTCACACAAACAAAACAGCAAGACAGCACGTGTCAGAGTTCCTCAGCGCTTTAACCAGAGGGAAGGTCCAAAGAGAAAGCCTTCAGGCAAAGCCTGCTGGCAGGGACTCACTGAGGGTCCCAGCTGAACTGGTACCATCGAATCTGTGCTTAATCCACAGAAATGCTACTTGTTCACTTCCTCTAATAAATCTCGACTGAGTTTTCCCAGTTAAAATTGCGGTGAGTACTCAGTAGACTGCCTGCCTTCAGATGCCAAGCGTCTTTGCCGAGTTAGGCAATCTAAGTCTGAGATCAGGGATGCACTGTTGAAGGGACATGAGAGGCAGTTTCAAGAGCTGGGGTGCCGGCGTGAGTCTACCATCATTTCGAAGCTCATTGGTAGTAAGTGAAAACATCAGTGTCTAAGAGACACGGAATACAGGGGCTGAGAGAATGGGGGTGAAGGGCTGAGGATGAGCTAAATCAGCATTGAGATCATGGTTTTGTCTCTGAGTCAGGACATATAGATGGCAGAGAAGACAGGTAAATAGATTAATACAGGTTAAAATAAACAAACAAACAAAACCTAAAGGAAGCATGCGACGAGGCCAAACAGGGAGCATCAAATGTTCTTCCAGCACTGGGAGGAAGAAGAACTTACTTCTCAAACTTGGCCAGGACGTCGGCTACAATGGTCCGGCTTTCAATGGCCTTGTCCACGAGACCATTGTACTCAAACAAGGCAAACATGTTCCTACTGTCCTCCATGGCGAGGCCCCGGATCAGCTTCTCCACCACCTAGAAGACATATGAGGAGGCCCTCACTTCAGAGGCTGTGTGCACTTCACGAAGCACACACACAATGTCGTGAACTCAGAGAGGGCTGGTGGCACGGGAGAGTCCACACAGCCTCCTGAAACTGCTGGCTGCTTGCCGGCCCCGGAGCCTAACACGCACCTCTGGCTGCGTGCTGGCCCTGGAGCCTAATAGGCACTGCTTTTTCTCTTACTCTCTTGGCAAAGTTAGCTTTACTTTCTTCTTGCTCCCCCTGTGTTCCCCAAAATACTCCCCCTTAGGGAGAGGATGGTAAGCTACTTTTATTAGTAGTATTTTGCAAAGCCACAGTAGTTGGGAAAATGGATGAAACCCCTAAGTCCCATCTTTTATTTGACACAGTGATAAAGCTTGAGAAACAATAGTGATTCTGGCTGAGGAGTCATCCATAAAGGCTCTCCAGGCTTCATTAGCAATACTGCCATTACCCCAGCTTCCACTGGGCTAGTTTAAAAGGACCGGGCAAAACGTGTTCATTTGCTGTGGTCCTGTCAACAGCCTGTGGCCCAGACGACCTGACACACCCTCTCACAGTGTTTCCTCTGTGGCGGATCTCTGGAGACAACCGGTAGGATTACACATCAGAGACCTTGGCTCGAGCGGAGCTTTGTGTTTTCCCACATTTAACTGCACGTTTATCTCTATATCTGTAAGCTTGCTGTTGGCGGCTGGTTGTATTTACTTCCCATTTGTCATGCAGACCCGCTGAGCATAAACACCACCGTGGCTATGCTCAACCTGGGAGCCACGGGTGTCTGGGCAGGCGAGCATCAGGCACAAGGGGCTGTCAGCGCTCCTTACCTCCCCAGCTGTGGTGTGTGAGTTGATGGTGATCTTGCAGGACCCTCCGCCATGGCAGTACACCGTGGACGTCATCTCCTGCCGGTGGATCAGAGCTTCAATTTCATCTCGGGAAGGCACAAACTCTCTGCATTTGGTTTTCTTAAGAGATTCGTAGATAAAGAGGGCATACTTTTCCATCTCGGTTCCCGGGAACTGTTCCCGTATCCTAGGAGACAAAGGGGAACTGTGAGTTGTGCACAAAGGCTGACTGGCTTGAAGGAGCTGGGCTGTGGGGAAGGCTGGGCAAGGAGAGGTTAGGAGGGAGGGAGGCTGCCTCCTAGTGGTGACACGAGCAATTGTTGGGAGCAGAGAGACCCCAGATCCTGGATTTCTTGTAAACAACTTGTTTTCCCCTGATCTGAGTGCCTACAGCTGCTCTGAGCACGAGACCTTTAGGAGTTCCTGATGGCAGGAGAGTGGTTTCTGGTGGGTTTGGCTGGGGCGTGGCTATCTCTATATAATCTGCCCCTGAACACAATAAAGGGGGCATTCTTGGGGCTCTTTGTATCAGTGTTAAAAGGTCCTTGTGTCGTCTATCTCTGTGTGTGTGAGTTTGTCTCTGCGTCTATATGTTCAACCTCCAGGCCCCTTGCCCGAAGCTCGTGAACTGAGGTCTAGCGCACTGAACACAGACACGGGGGCACGGTGCACGGCAAGCAATCATCTGTGTCTTTTAAGGTCCAGCTTTCCCTGCCTGAGTTTACTTCAAACAGCAGAAAGAACGACGCTAATACAGGAAATGTTTCAAGCCCCCTTTAACAACAACAACAAAGACCATGGCCTTGAACTCAAGAGGCCCACCTGCCTCTGGCTCCTGCAGTGCCAGGATTAAAAATGTGTGCTACCAGGTACCCTTGCCTTTTGTTTTATTGAGCTAGGGGTTGGTTCACTCTGTAGCCCAGGCCGGCCGTGATCTCTTGTTCCTCCTGCCTCAGCCTTCTAAGTGCTGAGCTTACTAGAATGAGATAGCTTGTCCAGCTTTAAGCAGTGTGTTTGCCTGAGTTAAGTAAAATGAGATTTTAACTGCTTTTGCCATAAGGGAAGCACGTGAGATGCAGGTCCAGGGCTACTGAGATCCACCCAGGTAATCATTTTGTTAACTAAATGTTTCCATAGCCTCAGAAGAAAACCCATTAACAACTAAGTATATATATATATATATATTTATCCAAGTTGGGGTTTTCTATATTTAGAGTAGTAGCAACCAAATGCACCTAATGTGAATGTATTAGAGTGCTGCACCAATAGTTGTTTGGATCCCTATACAGTTTTGTAAGGCTTAAAGGGAGAAGGGGCACCTAAGTCATACTAGCTTCTGTAAGGGCCTGTGGGTCTGGCTGGAGGCCCCTGCTGCAGCGCTCAGTGCTGTAATCCAGCCCGTTATGGCACAAGTTATGGCACAAGCTTCTTTCAGAGTGTCCGTCCCCCCACCCCCGTGCCTTCTTTACCTTTTCAGGTGGAACTTGAGGTACTTGAGGATTCCTCGGCTCGGCAGGAAGGTACAGCTGAGGCACGTCAGAATCTGCCAGCTGTACAGGTTGCCCACACTGCCAGGGTGGGGCACCTTATTGGTCTGCTTGATGAGCTGACAGTACAGTTCATCCCGCAGAGGCCGCAGGTCGTGGCCCGTCTGCAGGATGCCCTGGATGATGGGGATGGGGTCGGACATGGACTCCAGTTGCTGGAGTGAATTGAATATCTTGATAGCTTCATCCTGGAGGGTTGTGTAGCCTTTGTCTTTGAGCACTAGAAAAAGAAAATCAACAGCCATTGCTCAAAAGGTTGGAAGTACAAAAAAGGAAGGAGTGATGTGGGGGGCAAACAGCCCCTTCCTAGTGCAGTGTCCATCCTATTCCCTGTGTATTTGAATCAGCTGAGCAAAGCAGTAAAGAGGGGTGAAGGGGGCTGCCCTGCTCTGTTGTGCAGCTGAAACTTGAGCGCACGAAATGCTCACTTGAACTGGAACTCCAGCCGGGCAGCTTCCTAACTTAATGCAATACTGTCTAGGACCTCTTGACCTTGATTTAATCCATTACAGCTTAAATCATTGTAAGTCAGAAATGCATTGAATGCAACAAACACCACAAACTCTAAACCCCAGAGCTTTTGCCTCGTGTATCGCAGATTTGATCTGCACTTCCCACAGGCCGCTGCTGAGCAGCATCGTGCTACAGAGCCATTTCAGGGTGAAGGAATGAACACACAAATAACTGGACACTGTATTGAGAATTAAAGATAGAAGGGATGTAATGCAGGGAGGGCTGAATGGGTCCAGCTTCACACCACTGTGAAGCGGTACTCTATACTCTGAACTCATGGAGAGCGCTAGCATTCTCTGATGTCCCTTTGAATCTTGACTTCAGTCTATTTTACTGACTCTTTCCTGCCTATGATGACCTAGGAACTCCGCATAAGCAACGCTTCTGTGTTAAGAGCTGAAGTTGACAGGAAAAACCAAACCACAGGCTCTGAGGATCCTAATGGCTTCCTGAACTCACAGTTGAGATTTATGTCCCCGTAGGGGAGAGGCAGGAGCGGCGAGTGCAGGGGATGATGCGTGTATCGAAGGATCGGGTTCCGCTTGTAAATCTGCTCCACCACGTCGGAGTTCAGGCAGTTCTCCTGGAACGTAAAGCTGTCATTTAATGAAAGCAAGAGGCTGACTGTGGGAGCCCACACTCAGCGGATCCCACCATGCGTCCGCACACAGGACCGACTTCCCGAGAAGAGAAATTTAGTGTTAATTATTTCCAGCCAACACGAATCCAGGATTGTGAGCAAGGTTGGTGGCAGCTGGTTAAGCATTGGTTCTTTCAAACAGCATACATTTACTGAACAACTAAGCCTACAAGCAGTGAATACCAATTTAATGAAATCAATGAGATTGTTGTTTCTGGCTATTTCGAGGTAGCCACCCAGTGATCCTGTGCGCTCTGGATCAATCTGGGCTCTTTGTTTTCGGAGATTGGCCAGGGCCTTGTACACACCAACAAGCACTCTGTGGCTGAGCCTATCGCCAGCCCTCCGCTCTGGGCTCTTTGTGTATTGACTTCTGTAGCCTAGGACTGAGCACTGAGAAGTGAATTACTGTCGCTTCTAAGAGGTCCCCAACTGGGGCTGAGGTGACCCTGGGATGGTTCGGGTGGTCCCTAACCAGTTCACACACAACCTTCTGTCTATATATAGAGTGCCAAATTCTAACACTTTTTTTATAGAGACAAACATTTTTAATGTAAAATCTCACTGCGAATCTCACTGAGACTCAACTGAAAAATATGCAAGCATGAGCGAGAACTGAACTGGTGAAATCCTGCGGTCTTTTCTGCCAAGTGAAGACTTCACAAGGAGCTCTTGGGCTTCTCTTCTCACCTTAATATCTTGGATCAGCTGCTGGGTGGGCGTGTCGATTGGAGCCTTGGTATCAGTCACATTTTGAATGGCACTGGACCACCGAGTGGCCTCATTGAGCAGTTTGGTGTAGAGCCGGTAACAGTGTTTGCGCCCATACACGGTGACGTTCCAGTAGCCTGCAAGGCAGTGCAGCACACACACGTCAACGACACCCTCTGGGACCAAAGTTTAAATCCCAACCAAGGCTTGTACTGGAACCCCGGTCAGCAACACAAGAAGCCAAGTCTTAATCAGTGGTTTAACTCAGTAAACACTGGCGTTCTACACATGCTGTGTCTGGCACTAGGCATCCAGTGACAGAAAAACAAGTGACCCTGGCCCTGTGGAGTTTGTAGTCAAGAGCAGACAAATACTAAAACAAAAAGTCCAGAATTAAATACTTTAACAAAAGCGGTCTCTCTCAGAGAGTGGGTGCAGGCTAATGCCCTGCTCTTGGGACTGGCACAAAAGTCAGATGTACAGCTCATCCTAACATTCCTTCCAGCCCCTGCTTCAGCCTGTCCCTCAGCAAAGAGCGCTGCTAGATACTGCATGCCCAGACAAGATTCGTGCTATTGCCCACACCTGACACAGACGGAGCAACTGTATTTTAAGGAGCTCCAAATCCTAACTAAGAGACAGAAATCAAACTCTTACAGTGCCACAAATTAGGGGAAGAACCAAAACAAATCCGCCTACTTAGCTGTTTCTTATGCACTAGGCTAAAATACAGTGATTTGGAAAGCCTATATGTATATTGCTCTTACCAGTATCTTTCTGCATCGTGCCCCCAACAAACTGTCTTCGCTATAGCTTCAAATACAAAGCATTCAGAACCAACCCCAGCCAGCCTCAGGACATAGATCAAGAACAGAAACTTCTTTTGGAGAGGAAGAATCCACACTACACTACGTAGACATTTATCCCTTCCCACTGGAGCAAGCCCCGGCCTCCTGAGACTTGTCACCCTATGTCTCCAGCCTGGCTATGCTTCAGCCTGCGGCCTTAGGTACCTGTCTCCTTGAATATCTTCTCGTCAGGGGGCACAACAGAGCACAGACTGTTGAGGACCAGGGTGCCCAGTTTCAGGGCATTCTTCTCCGAGCTCTTGTAGTAATCCAGGGAATTGTGGGTCAGGACGAACCAGCGCTTCTTCAGCTTCAGAGAGGACATCTTTGGACTGTTCTTCACTTCCTTGTGCAGCCACCCTGGAAGGGAAGGTTCAAGTGGCTGTCAGAAAACCATCAAGATGGGCTGGAGGTAAAGAATAGCAGCAGAGGGCTTTAGGGATGGACATACTTGAGGCCCTGGGACCCGACCCTAGAAGCAACAAACGTGAGGCAAAACCCTAAGTGTCATGCCATCATTTACATCTGTAAAAAAACATTGGCTTCAGTTTTACCTATTGGCTAGAAAATGGCCATAATCATTGCCTATTTTTTTCTTCAAATTTTTTCAGACCAACTTGGAGAAGGTATTTGAAACCAGGGGATGGCTCTGTCACATAGCACTTGCTGCACAAGCATGGGAGTCTGAGCTTGCAGTCCCAGCATCCATGTAAAGAACCTGGGCACAGCGGTGTGCACCTGTTATCCTAAACAGGAGGATTCCCTGGACCTCAGTGGCCATATAATCCAGCTGTATTGATGGTTGAGTGAGAGACCCTGACTTAGAAAGACACGGAAACACGGCTGGCAGTCACCTCTCACGATGAACTCCTGGCCCTCCACCCTGGTGTCGCCCTTGGACCTCTGCAGCAGTGTTATCCAGTGATGCATCTCCTCCGGCGTGTCCGCGTTGCAGTGCAGCACCCGGTTGGCCGTAATGATCACAAATGAGTTAGGTCTGAGAGACGAGACGGGAAGAGAAAAAGGCGGAGCCTCTTAGACCCAGTGTGGGCATTACCACTGTCTGCACCAAGGCTTCGTGGCCGTTCCCGTGGCGTAGGGGTCCCTGGGAGACACTGGCATGCTATTTATATTTCGTATTAAGGCAGACCTTACTCATATTTCCGTGGCATTTACTTTATGCATCATTAACCTTCAAATTTGGAGCAAAACACTCATCCAGAGAAGTCCTGAGAGAGAACATCTCTTCCCTTAGACTTTCCAGAACAAACTAGTCCCGGGGAGGCAAAATAAGGCGGTCATGGGGGATTTTTTTTTTTGAAAATGCATCTCCAAACCAATTTCTTCCTGCCTCCAGATATAGCCTTGGATAATACTTCTGTGGGTTGAGAATGAAATACCAGACAGTGGTAATGGAGGAGGATTAGCAACTCAGTGTCGGAAGAACATCTTATGCCCTTGGTTGTGTCTGGCACAAAAAGCTACTTGGGTCCATGTTTTCAAAGCCACCCAACAGGGGCTCATTTCCCAATCAGGGATAAAGTGATAATGGAAACTCGCTTTGTCCCGCAGCTCCTGTCTGTCAGTGCTCAGCAGCTCTCTCAGGACTGTGCAGACACTAATTTCATCAGCTACCTATCCTACTCTGAATTCTCCTGTCTTGTGAGCCTTCAGTGTTCACTGTACCGAAGCACTGCCAGAGTTCATGAAAGAAAGGTTAACGAGACGGCCTGCCTGCCTCAGCCAAAAGCTGTAGCTGAGCCAGGCAGGGGTGGCGCACATCTTTAATCGCAGCACTCAATTGGATCTCTGGGAGTTCGAGGCCAGCCCAGTCTATAGAGTGAGTTCCAGGACAGGCAGAGTACACAGAAAAACCCTTCTTAAAAAAAAAAAAACTAAATGAGCCGGGCGGTGGTGGCGCACGCCTTTAATCTCAGCACTCGGATGTCTGTGAGTTTGAGACCAGCCTGGTCTACAGAGCTAGTTCCAGGACAGGCTCCAAAGCCACAGAGAAACCCTGTCTCGAAAAACCAAAAACAAACAAAAAAACTAAATGAAACCAAACCAAACCCCAAAAAGAAAGGTGGGAAAGCTAGAATATCAGAATGCCAAGTTTTCAGGATGGGTCATCCCGTGTGCGGGTTTGAAAGAAATGGCCCCCAAAGGGAGTGACACTATTAGGAGTGTGGCTTTGTTGAAGTAGTTATGGGCTTGTTGGAGGAAGTGTGTCACTGTGGAGGCGCGCTTTGAGGTCTCATATATGCTCAAGCTACGCCAATGTCTCAGACCACTACCTGTTGCCTGTGAGTCAAGATGTAAGAGCTCTGTTTCTTCTCTAGCACCATGCTTGCCTTGCTTACCACCATGATAATGGACTGAACTGTGAGTGAGCCAACCCAATTAAATGTTTTCCTTCCTAAGAGCTGTGGTGGCCGTGGTGCCTCTCCACAGTAACAGACAACCTGATGAAGACACCCTCCAGGCTTGCTGGGGCGGTGGATTTGTAAAAAGCAAGAAGCAGGCTTAGTAAGGTAAAACTTAAGAAACCCGAAGAACTTGGGTCTTTGATGCGGACAGCATGGGTGTGAACACTCACTCCTAAGCCAGGCGTAAGGTAGGCGGTGCAGGTTGACTTCTGGAGACAGACAATCCCCGTCTCCCAAGAGTCTCAGAGACCCCAGAGTTCTCACTCTGCCTGGTAGATGCTATTATTGTTATTTATTACTATTATTTTATAAGTTTTAACACACTCATATTTACTTTCTGGCTATCTTAACTGGGCAGGAGTCGGTTCTAATTCTGACTCTGGCCCTAGAATAACTAAGTCTGCCAAGGACCAAGAAAGGAATTTACAAGCGGCAACAACAGACAGAGTGTCAGTCAAGCCAACCTGAAGACATTTGCCTGGAAGGTCAAACAGGGAAAGCAGAAATGTCAAGGACAAGGCTTGTGGTTGGATTTACATCTATTATGTCTATGTTACACGAATAAATCATCAAGGTCATCAATTTTTAGA
The DNA here is from genome assembly GCF_014885135.2 of Alexandromys fortis. NCBI lineage: Eukaryota > Metazoa > Chordata > Mammalia > Rodentia > Cricetidae > Alexandromys > Alexandromys fortis. Next base: position 2,491,400 of record NW_026068064.1, on the reverse strand, counting down.
GAAAGAAACACTAAGACTCCGTATGTAGGAGTGCTATTGTCCTAAACAGTCGTTTACTTGCTGTAAGAATTTCAAGACAGGCTGGAGAGATGGCTCAGCAGTTAAAAGCACTGGCTGCTCTCCCAGGTCCTGAGTTCAATTCCCAGCAACCACATGGTGGCTCACAACCACCTACAAGGAGATCTGGTGCCCTCTTTTGGCATGCAGGCATACATGGACACAGAATACTATATACATAATAAATAAAATCTTAAAAAAAAAAATAAGAATTTCAAGACTTTTAGGTATGGTGGCTCACACAGGTGGTCCAAGAAATGGGGAGGCTGAGACTAGAGGACTGTCCCAAACTTGACTCCACCCTAGGCTAACATAGCCAGGCCCTGTGTCAAAAAGAAAAAAAAAATGAAGATACCCCAAGTAGATCTTTCACTTAAACACCATGCTCCTCTTGGGCTGCAGTTGGCATTTGAAAATGGAATGTCAAGATCTGGCTTCTCACTGACCTTAGCCACCAAAGTCACCTTCTGGATGACTGCCCGAGGGGTTGCTAAGGGTTCATACCGATTCTGGCACAGGCAGCAGCGGCAAGGCTGCCTCTGGGGACGTGCAGATGTTCTGTGTCTGTATTGAGCTTACCTATCAGGGCTGTCCGAGGCGCACACAGAATCAATCAGCCCCACATCCAGTGTGCCCTGGAAAGGAACAAAGGAGATGGTGAGGGAGGAGCCCGAGCTGAATGGCATCCCACGACATCCCTAGAACATAACTCCTCAGACCACAAAGCAAAGAAATGCCTGCTTTTTTCGGGCGAGCATCAAAATGACAGTAATTTTGAAGAAAGGTTGCCACCCTTTAGTGAGTTCTGACAGTCTCTAGATGGGGCACGGGTGATGGATGGTCCACACCTCAGAACACACGGTCATCAGTCAGTCCCTCGGGTTAGGAAAATGTTTTTACAGAAGACACTCATCAACTTTTCAAGTGTAAATTTACCGATCCTTTACTAATTTAATAATTACTCTGCAAAGAAACTTTGGATTTTAAAGATTTCTCGGCCCGGGGATTAAAGAGTATGCCACTCTTGCAGAGGAGAATTTACTTCACAGCACCCACACTGGGTGGCTGACAATCTCGGAAAACTGCATTTCCGTGGGGATCTGAGGCCCTCTTCTGTCCTGACAGCAACTGTAGCACACATGCACAGTCTAGCCTCTTAAATACAACTAAAAATAAACACATTATAAAAAAAAAACAAACTGCATGATAAAAAACCTTGAATAGTTAAACAAAAAAACCTCATCTTTAATTTTTAAAAATTACCATAAAATGTTTAAAAATTAAAATTTCTTTAAAAAATGTATTGTTTCCTCATGGGGAAATAAATATTTTTAAAAATAAAGATCTTATATAATTTCCTGTGTGCCCAGAATACAGACAAAAACTATTATTTGCAATTCATTTGATTCTTTATAAGTTTTCCAGTGCTTACGTAATATCATGAAAATTTTGATTTCTTTTTTAAGATTGAGGTAGAGGATGAGGAATGTTGCAAAACTCACCTGTGATTTGTCTTTTTCTATGCAAGATTTTAAACAGAATTTAAGGGTTTTAAATAGTCCTGTTTTTCTCCGTAACCATTATTCTTTTACTTACAAAGATTACCTAAATAGATCCAGTCCCGCCCTCTTGTCCAAGCTGACCTTTTCCCATCATCATCTCTGGACACCCCGCCTCCTCCAGTAAGTATACACTCAACCACGGCATTCTGGGGGTTCACTACCTCTGGACACCCCACCTTCCCTAGTAAGTTTACACTCAACCACAGCATTCTGGGGGTTCGTCACCTCTGCACACCCCACCCCGTCAGTGTTCACTCACCACGGCATTCTGGGGGTTTGCCTGCTCATCATGCATCTCCCTGATCTCCTGGTCTGTGGATGAGTGGACCTGACTAAGCACGCTGAACCACTGGCTGTGGAGAGAGAGAGGGCAATGGTCAAGGGTGGCCAAGCACAGAGGGGCACAACAATGCTTTTCCACGTTTTCTGCCCACAAGACAGCTCTTCTGAGCAGCTTTGCTTGCAGTTTGTCTGTTTCTCACAGGCAGGTGGAGGTGCGTACTATCGCAAGCAAAGTTAAGAAATCAGCCAAACTGCCTTTAGCAGGATGTATTGTTACAGTGAGTCTCCCCCCTACCAGACTCAGACATCAGTGAGGACCAGGCTCATGTCCTACAGGACACCAATCAAGAAAGTCAACAATGGAGGATAAACCGCCTCAGATCAAGTGCTTTCCGTGGCCGGACAGGACTTCCAGCCAAGTGAATAAAAGCACAAGGGAGGTGGGAATTAAAGCAGGGGCTAAGTCAAAAGCAGAAAACTATTTCGATCAAAATTCTTCCATCTTCACTCCAACTGGGTCTTCTCACTTTCAGTCTCACCATGGTCAGAAAGAGGAAGACCATGAAAAGCAAAAGGCATGCCAATTCCAGAGAAACCCAAGCAGGACAAAACTCCTGCTAGAACCGAAAACTGAGACATACAGAGAGAAAGTGACCCAGAACAGACAGACAGACAGCACTGATTACACACACACACACAGAGTGGGAGGGAGCGGCCACGGCACCCTTCTCCTCTCAAGGCTATTCTTACATGTAATAAACACACACTACTGCTAAGCAGGGCACGGAAGAAAGACTGGGTGTGCATGGGATATTTAAGTGGGAAAATAACATCTCCACATAAAGCTAGCCATATAAATCATTTACAGCAAAAACTAAACCTGCTTCCTAAAATCCCTGAAGGAGAATCCGTTAGAGTACAAAGCAAGACCTCCTCATGTGCCCTTGCGGCATCTTTCTTTGACCTTGCAGTCATAACCTCAAAAAAAAAAAATCCCCTAAAGCAAACACTGTAACATACGTAATTCAGGATATATGCCATATCAACCACATACACATGTACACACGCACACATAGCAAAGAACAAAACTGGCGTGCTTTCCATTTCTATTGACACTCTTACAATTTACAAAATTTCTTATGAATCATGTATAACCTAAAATCTGTAAAGGGAATTGTTTTTTTAAAATGTATTCCACTGGATAGGGGAAAAAGGTTTTGACTCAAACATTCCAAATGTTAAATTTAGCAGGTTCACGATGGCACAGAACAGAGCAAGCAGCTGCCAGATGACTGGCCTGTAATTCAGCTGAGCACTTGTGGGCAGTCTCTGGACCACAGAGAGCCACACGTGGTCTCTAGGAGTCCCAGACAGAAGGTTAGGGCTGTAATTTCAGGTTTGCTTGTTTCTCCAGTTTGTGCTGTAATTTATGAGTCCAGCTAAGGCTTCAGTTTGTTCTCTTGGGAAGAACTACTTTCTGGTGCCTGCACCCTTCACGTAGCTGCCACGGTGTTACGGCAACTTAAAAACACTCCACGGGTGGCAGGAGGCAGTGAGTGATGGGTCTGAGAACACAACAGAAAGCTCTGAACACAGGAGCGGAGCCCCTTGTTGTCTTACCCATGGAGGACCCCACACTGCTCAGAGAAGATAACAACCTCTCCCACCAGAATCCTCGAGTCCCACAAAGACCCCAAAATGTGTCCTAGACACTACATGACCATGTGGCATTTTCTCGCTGAAGAGCAAATGTCACTTTTCCCCAGCTTCGTCCCCTCCCTACACTCAGTGTTCCTGCACAGAAGCTCAAGGTCCAAAGATGGCAGCTTGCACCAGCCAAGAGGGGACTCCTCACCTCAGCCAGAGATTTAATGAAGCTCCTTCAGGAACAAATGCAGGGAGGGGGGTAATGCATCCATTCGACAGAACCGAGCTCACATTCTATTACAGTGTGTTCGCCTTTCTCTGTCACTCAGTCTGCACAGTATAAATGATACCCACCCCACAGGACTGACGGAGAAAGGAAATGAGCTCATACTGCCTGCAGTACAGCTGTGAGCTAACAGTGGTTCACTGACACCTTCAAGGTAGAGCCTTTCAAACCCTTTAGTAGACAATGGCTACGGCAACCGACCACTCTTTACATCTCTGGACAAATTCTTTGCTTCTGAGGCTCAGAAATGTCCAAAGCGGGGGCTTCCAGTTTCATCTGTACCAGACGCTAGCAGCAACAAAAGCTCCAGTTTCTGTCTCGTCTAATGACACCTAAAGCTGGAATAGGCCAAACTGCTGTACTTAAACAAGAGACCCTAACCTCCATCTCCTATGCCTCCTCAACTGTCCTGATTGAAAACCTAACTAGAAAATGAAAACCCCTTTCACGGCAACAGAGTAAACAGAGTTCACAGGGGGCTGGTGCCTGAACTCGGGAGAGGATGGAACGAGGAGGGGAGGCCATCCCGCGGCCCTCACCTGGCATCTTCAGGGGACTCTGCGATGAGATGGAAGGTCCTGTCAGCCATGATGATGTCGATGCCGTTCTCTTTGCTTGTGTTGTCTATGATCTCCCTGCAAGACACAGAGGCAGCGGGTGGAGAATCAAGCACTGCAGAACGACCGAGCTGGGAAGTGTTTAGAAATTACATACCATGCCCCACTCCCCTATTCATGCAAGATTTCTTCTGAGACTCCTAAGGGGTACCCGAGACTGAGGACAGTAGTAAACCTCACAAACACTATGGGACACCCTGCCCCCGATAGTGTTGAGTGTCCGTGGCCCAGAACACCCGAGACCAAGTGTTTTACAGTTCAGAATGGGACCTGACTCTAAACATGAAATGCATTTACATTTCATATACACACAGCCTGCAGGCATTTGTTTTACGCGAAGCAGAGGGCATACTACGGTGCTATGCTCCGGCTTCCAGAAGGCAATGTCACATGGTGTTTTCCACACGCCTGAATTCTGACTGTAATTCATCATGCGAGGTCAGAGTGGAATTCTCCACACGAGGTATCACAGCGGCATTCAGAGTTTGGAGACCTTCAGATTTTGGATTTCCCGAGTGGGGGCATACAACCCACCCAAGCATCTGAACTGGAAAACTTGCTTCGTAAATTAGACACAGCAAGGGTAATCACCAGCAGAACAGATGCTATATCCCAAGCATCTCCATTTCTCTCCCACTAAATAGGAAATGTTTCTAATTGGTGTCTTTTGACCACAGGTAACTGAAATCATAAACATGAATGAAAACAAGGCCAGATGAACAGAGCACATTGTCACCAGCCTTTTTTTAGCGACCTCTAGAGGGAACCAGACTCCTCTGTGTTCCTAATAGTGGGTCTCCAGTGGGGTTAGGGATGGGGTGGGGAGGGAAAAGGGTTAGGTGTTTCCCCAATATCTCTGCAGAGATCTCTTATCACAGAGGACATCCAATGTCTAACTCTGCTCAAAGCCTAGAAAAGCCTTCCTCTGGCTCCCATCTCTGATCTACAATAGGAGGAAACCCAGAGGGGAGCCTAGTATGGTGTGAGTGCTTTCCCTTGATCTCAGCTGCTGCGGCTTGAGGATGCCTCTCCCAAGCTCCTATGTCAGATACGTTATCAACCTTCTTTTTGTCCCCCACCCCTTTCTCTGTAGCTCTGGCATTGCACACAGGCCCTGAGCAGTTGGACAAGCACTCTACCACTGAGCTATATCACATTGGTGTTTTTACTGAGACAGGGTCTCACTAGACAGCAAGGCTGGCCTCAAACTGGCAAGTCTCCTGCCTCTACCTTTACAGTGAGGATTCGGGACATGTGCTACCTGGTATATTCCTTACTCCCCGCTGAGAGCATGCATTTTGCCACTTTCCCAAATATTTGTGGTTTCCTGATTTTAAGCAGTATGGGTACAGGTTCTTCCAAACAATTATTTTTTTTTAATACTTAGAACTTATTTAACCAAAAAAAAATAAAAGCTGCCCCTAAGCCCCCCAAATTTTCTAGACACTTTAAGTTTTAATAATAAGAGTCCCTTGACAGTCCAAAGCTTTGGTTCTAAAAGGGATTATTGGCAGGAAAGAAGGTTGTGTGGAATTCATATTCCAGCTCAGTTCTTCTACTGAGGGGAACCACAGGCGGGGAGTTAGTAAGCACATCACAGATAGATGTTAAACGATTCATTTCAAAATGTACCTGTCAATCAACTCTCCATTTAGCTGTTGGCTGGCAGCCAGAGTGAGGAAGAAATAGAAGGGGCGAGCTGACCCGCAGGAGGGCTCTCAACCAATCACCTCACATACATGGCTTCATGGCTTTATTCTTTCCTAGTTTACTGAGATAGGGTCTTATCATATAGGCCAGGCTGCTCCCAGACTTTCTAGTAGTCCAGGCTGGCCTCAAATTCGATTTTCCTACCTAAGCCTCCCCAGAGCTGAGTTTAGAGATGTGTATTATAACTGGCTTTATTCAAACCAACTTTCTCTGCATACACATCATTATATTTCCAGTCTCTCTCTCTCTATGTGTGTGTGTGTAT
>NW_026068064.1:2375160-2484890 GCF_014885135.2 Alexandromys fortis | reverse complement strand
AGTCAAGGGTCTATCTTCCAAGTGAAAATCAACATCTGGGTATAATTTAACCTCAAATAAAAAAAAATAAATGATTCACAGATTACCTCGTTTCCTAGTTCTTTCACAATTTAACCCACTAAAGTGAGTTGTTAAGTCTGTCTGAGAACCTATGCTGGCCCACTGCTGCAGAGAACTCGTGGGCTGGGGACACACACAAAGGTTACATAAAATGTGTCAACGAGAACAGAGAGAACTGCCACACTACAGCCCTAGGCATAGCCTATCTTTCCTTTAGATCCCTCACATGGCCTGCGGTCACCTTGACAGCGTATTTCTGTGTCTGTGCTATTTATCAGTGCTTCCTTTTCCTTGCTAGTTGTTGGTGGTGTGGGGACTGGGAACTGGGCGCATTGGCACACATTAGCAATCTCAGAACTGGGGAGGCGGAGACAGGAGAATCCCTAGGGCTTGCTGGCCTGCCAGCCCAACCCAATGCTCCAGGCCCCAATGACAGACTATCTCTGAAGGAAAGCTTCTGAGGAATGGCATCCCACACTGATGTCTGGTTTCCATATACACACATGCATGAGCGTGCGTGCAAACACACACACACTTTCAAAAATGAAAACACATGCCCATCAGTACAATCCAGAAGCCAGGCTGCAGGAACATACTTGGCTGTCCGGACTTCCACAGTGCCCTTGAGCTTCTCCTCGCTGTCGTTTTCAAAGTACATCAGCTTGGACTGGCGCAGGACAAACCAGCGCCGCTTCCAGTTCCTCCTGGACAGCGTGGAGGAGCCTCCACCTTTCTTGTGTAGCCAGCCTTGCTTGAGGGCCTCCTGCTTGGAGCGGAACCACAGGAAGGTCTCATCCTTGAGGACACACCAGCGGCGCTTCCAGGAGTTCATTAAGCCACCTGTTCCCCCAAGAAGGAGCAGGGAAAGGGTTACGGAGTCAATAAAACCAAGCGACAAAACCTATAGCCCATTCTGAGCCTTGCCTCAGCTGACAGGCACTCATAGACCCTTCCAGAGTGGAGGAGGGGCTTCTGGTTTCTGTCCAGTGGACAGAAGACCATCCAGCAAAGACGGGACATCCTAGAATGTTGCTCCTCCTCAGTTAGCTGAGAAATCTCCTTAAGCAGCCCACATAAATGTAGTCCGTGACTGATCATCGGCCCAGGAATGATTTCTGAAGTGCCCCAGAGAAGTCAATCTCCCCTTACTTGGCAGATGTAGGAGCAAGCATTGTCAGTTCTAGAACTCGTGATGGAGTCTCAATCTAGAGACTATGAAAATACTGTGTTTTGGGCATGGTATCTTCTCATAGAAAAATATCATCACCTGAAGATGGATTATAGGTGAGAGGTAACAAGCTGAGACTATCACAAACAAGCAGGCATGGAGAGGGACGTGCGTCAGACTAGGAAAGAGAGAAGGGGCAGGTGGAACTGGATCTAGCCTACCTGCCTTCTTTCCTTCCGTTCTTTTTCTGTGGGACTGGGGTCTAACCCAGGTACCTATGCATGCTAAGCAAGCTGGTATATTCCACTCCAGCTCACCCCATTTTTCAGTCTTTATTTTGAGATAGGGTTTCATTCCGATGCCAATGTTGCCCTCCTGCTTCAGCCTTCTGAGTAGAGGAAATAGCACTACATACCAGCACGCCTGGCGGGAAACTTTCTTGAACTGAGATAACATAAGGAGAATACATACATGGCTATCTTTCATAGGGTGAGGTGACCTTGGCAGCCAGGTTCACTCACAGATATGCAACTGGCACCTTACTAGCCACACTCAGAAGTCTTTCACAATGGCACATGGGAGAACACAACCTATTTCTACCCCTCACTATAAAACGGTTCATACTATCTTCTTTTGATCAAACCGTGACCAAAGCCAGGGACACATGACATGGAGACTTAAGGCCCAAACAACAATGTCTTCCTCTTCAGTCAGCAAACGCATCTAACAGACCCTTTCCTGGAGCGAATGGAGAGCCGAGAGAGCCCCTTCCCCCACAAAAATACCCACTCTCCCTCCTCAGACTTTGGAAGTTCTCCACTCAGCTGGCTGAGACGGCTGGTGACTAAGCCAAGGCAGAGCTGTTTCTCTGCGCAAACCTGCCAAGGACTCTCACGACGAAGCATGATGATTGTTCTGATTTGTGACTTTAATCTTCATCGTTCAAAACAGGCCCGGAAGAAACCTCAGCACAAGGCTGTTCTGTTGTCGCTTTATCTTTAAGTGATAAATCTTAGTCAAATGTGTCAATAGTAGTCGCTGTGCGGGCCTCCCTGCAGCTGCTCTTCTGCTCAGAACACATGACTGTATGTATATGATTTCAGGGTGACCACTTGGCATTGGATAACCAACAGGGAGGCTCTTCCCTGGAGAGGACAGGGCCTCTACTCAGTGTGGCTAGTTTCCTATAGTTCTTTGTTTAGGATTGGGCCCTAGGAAACTCCCTGCTGTGTCCACTGCACTCAGGCGTGCAGGGGGCCACGTCCTTGAGACTTTCCTGCTTGGTCAACACTCGCTGAGTGCTAAGTGTCTTAGGAATTTCCCAGCATTCATCTTTCCAAACAGTGACTTCAGGCAACAGAAGTCTTCCCCAAGCTAAACCCGGCAGGAAATTTATGGGCACTTTGCAGATATTTGGCTCACAGTGAAAACTGAAATAACTGAACATGGTCATTGGACTCATGTTTTAGAAAAGGCAGGCAGGCGGACACACACGAATTTGTGTGTGCATGTGTGAGCGGGCAGGGAAGAAAAGGGCTGGATATAACAAAATCCTTGCTGATAGCGAAATCAGCAGAGCAAGGCTTGCAGAATCAGGGATGAGTGCTTCTCTTGTCATTCCGAGGCCCCGTGCTCTACTCCCCGCTCCCCACCACCCCAGCCTAGGACCCTACAAGAAACAGTCCATCTATATTAATCTGCCAGCCAATCCCGATGACGACTGGTTTCTCACTGTGCTTGACTCTGTGTGAGAACCCAGCACCACACATGATCCTGAATTAAAACAGTTCCTAAGTGGTAGGCGCCTCCAGGTTTTTTGATGCTTAACATTTAAGTGCAGCACATTTGATATTGAACAGCAACTGGAAGAGATGCCCAAAAATCTCATGGTGCAGCAGGTGTGAGCTCCAGTTATGTTCCAGGTCTTGTGTGTGTGGAGGAGGGACACAGAGCGGAGTTTTCATTAAACTCGGTCCCAGGGCCTTCACGGCAGTGACCGAGTTCACATCTGAGTGTGAGTGAGAAAGAGGTGACACAAGACAGGTGAAGAGTGGGATGAAAAACGGACGCTGCACGCTCGCAAACTCTGACCTATCACCCGGAACCAATTCAGAGGAGTCAAGGCCACATTCATCAGGCAGTAGCAGCCACACTGCCCCAACGCGACCCAGGGTTCTTCATTCACCTAAGTGGCCCGTCACTGTTGACAGGTGAGGGTTGTGCTGACTGATTCTCCATAGCTTTACCCCAACCCAGGGTGCGGGGGCTGTGGGCTGTACCTTTCATGTACAGAAAGCTGTGGAAATAGGGCAGAGTGACGCAGCTGTACACAGAGTCTCGCCGGTAGGAGAGCTCGTCGTCCGTGTCGAACCTGGAGTCGAAGTCCTCTTCGCTGTCTTCGAACTGGACCAGGAGACAGAGAGGGAGAGGCAGCGGTGAGCAGGGTGTGGGAAGCAAGCCCTGAAAACACCCACCGGCTAAACATCAACATAACTGGAGCACACTCCCTATCCAGGCCATCACAGTTTGGGGCCATCTGAGGAATTCAGAATTACAGAGTACTCAGCCCTTAGGGTCAAGCCGTGAGCTGACCTGATACCTACAATACAAATTGACCTCAATTTGAAGGCTCCACGCTAAAAAGATGTTTAGCCAGGAGGTAGTGGCCCATGCCTTTAATCCCAGCACTCAGGAGGCAGAGACAGGCAGATCTCTGTGAGTTCACGGCCAATCTGGTCTACAGAGCTAGTTCCAGGACAGCCAGAGCTGTTATACAGAGAAGCCCAGCCTCTAAAAACAGGGCAGGAGGAGATACTTAAGGGTACCATTCTAATCGAGCCATGCCAAAGTTACTCTTCTTTAAGTTGTTATACCAAAAACATGGCCAAGTCTGAGAAAGTAAAGACAGTATTTAATACATAACAAAAAGAAAAAACCTAAGAGCCGGGCGATGGTGGCGCACGCCTTTAATCCCAGCACTCGGGAGGCAGAGGGAGGCGGATCTCTGTGAGTTCGAGACCAGCCTGGTCTACAGAGCTAGTTCCAGGACAGGCTCCAAAGCCACAGAGAAACCCTGTCTCGAAAAACCAAAAAAAAAAAAACTAAGAAAACTTAAAAAAGAATAAATAAAAAACCCAGAAAATGAAAAGAACATTCCTCCCTCATCAAGATGATAAGAAATACACTGTTTAGTACGGACTATTAAGTTATGGTCAGGAAATTCTTCAATACAAGGGACTCTGGGGCCAGCTTAAGCCAGGTATGTCTGTAGCTGGCTTGGATGAAGGTCAGTTCTGGGCTCCGCACTGACCCCATTTTGAAAGAGAAAGGAGTTGAAGAGTTTCCCTAAGAACACAACTGACATCTTTAGGGGTCCTGTCTGAATGCAGCAGTGTGGTAGATGGTGGGGCACTTCCACTCTCAGTGACAAGAGGACAGATACTCACCGAGGACTGGGCCCCTTCCGAGCTGAACCGGTACGCTCCAGAACTGTTGTAGGTGCCCACAGAATACCTGTAGTCTGGGGACCACTGGCTCCCATAGGAGTTGGAGAAAGTCACGCTGCTGCCGGAGGTGATGGCTCCGTCCTCGTAATCGTCCTGATCATAGTCATAGTCGCCATCGGGGGAGGGCAGGTCCCCGTTGTTTTGGGGCATACAGTAGGTAGACTCCCCACTGGAGGAGTTGTGCAAGCTGGCAGAGTCCTGCACGGACGGAGCAAGCAGCACCGTGCTGTCGGCACTGGGGCTGGTGGGCACCACCGTGTAGTTCATGTAAGGGTCCTCCTCCGAGGAGTCGTCGCTGGTCCGGATGCCGCTGGTTCGCTGGTCAGAGTGGCCATGCTCACTGGGGTTGGGCGAGTCCTTGAAGGCATCGTCGTCAGCCTCGAAACCTTCGTCCACCTCCTCCTCGGGGTAGGGCTGGCTGAAGTTGAAGTTTGGCTTCTGGCCGCTGGCCGTCTCCGCGAGTTCATTGAGCTCGCCTGAAATCTCGCTCCCCACGGACAGGGAGCGCTCGATGTTGCGTACACACTCGTCGATCTCGTCGAAGTTGAGGGACTCCAGGAACTCCTGGGCAGCACGGCAGGCCTCGTCCTCCAGCCTCTGCAGTTCCTCATCCCGCAGCTGCTGCAGCTTCTGCAGGGAGGCCTCGGTCAAGGACAGCTCCTGCTGCTCCTTCATGCGCTGGAGGTCCTCGATTTCCTTCTCCAGGCGGAGGATCTCCTCCACCTGCTTGTTCTCCCTCTGCTTTTCCAGCTCCCGGGTCAGCTCCGCTTCCCTCTGGCTCTTCTGCAAGGCTTCAAGTTCTTGCTGCCTCCTCTCTTCCTCCTCCTGGACATGGGGGAAGATGGGTTTTAGAATCAGCACCTTCTTCCTTTACACACATCGAACTCTAGCCCCACCCAACTGACATGCTGAAGTCCTATCCCTAACACCCAGGATATGGCTGTAGTTGGACCAGGGGCTTTTAATCAGGTGATTGAATTAAAATGGCGAGGGGTCAATGAGGTGAGCCTGTATCAGATATGAATGGTGTCTTTATGAAAGTGGAGAGCGGAACAAACACCAGGAAAGACACATCAAGAACCAAGCATGGTGTAAGGACAGTGAGGCGGCCAGTCGGTCACGGAGAGGCCTCAGGAGAAACCAAGCCTTGGAAATGGCACAGAATGTGATGGCATCCTAGGGCACTGCCAGGGCGATACCGTACTACAGACAGACCGTACTATTCACGCTGAAATCTCAAGCACTCTCTAAGCCCTGCACCACTGGGAGGGGCGGGTACCAGCAGCATCTCCCCAGCATCTCTGTTATTCCGCTACCTCCCGCTTGACTTCCATTCTAAACCCCAGTGTCAAGGGTTGCTGCAGGAAGGAAGTACATAAAGAGCCCCAGAGGTAGCCCTGGTCCTTACCTGCTGGGCGCGGAGGAGCTCGGCTTCTCTTTGTGCTCTCTCTCGCTCTCTAAAAAAAACGGAAAAGAAAAACAGCTGGTGAAAACCAAAATCTCCGAAACTGTTTTTCAATGGGACTATTTTTTTTTTTGGCAGTGCCGGTGCTTGGATACTAGGCAAGCACTTGACTGCTAAGCCCAAATATCTCTGCCAGTTAAAAAACAGGAAGAGTGCTGAGTAGACAGCTCAGTCTGTAAGGTCCTCACTGCAAGCATGAGGGCCTCTGTTCAGATCCTCTGCACCCATGCAAAGAGCCAAGCATGCGGTACATATTTGTAATTCCAGTGTCGGAGGAAACAGAAACAAGGAGCCCCATGGAGCTCGCTGGTCAGTCAGCCTTTCCAGATTGGTAAGCTTCCGGTTCAGTGGTAGCAGAGAGAAACTGAGGAAGCTCCCTGACATCTGCCCTCCACATCACACACCTACATGTATGCTTGTTTGTGTGTTGCATACGCACACATGCACACGCGCGCGCACATACACACACACACATACACACACGGATGGGTGTATTTACTCTGTGTATAAAGAGAACTGTTCACAGACCTGAGTCTTCTGGGCTGTCAAGAGCTACTGTTTCACAGGAGCTCTCCAAGTCCCCTGGGAATTCCTGACACCCGTGAGGGGTGGGTGACATTCCCAAGGTCCCCTTATGTCTCACCCAAGCAAGCACATACCTTTCTTCTTCCTCTCGCTTCTTCTCTTCCTCCTGCCTCTTCCTTTCCTCCTGCTCCTGCTTCTCAGCCAGCAGCTGTCTGTAAACCCGGCGAGCCAGCTGTCCTCTGAGTTGCTTCTGGAAGACGATGGCTGCCTTTCTCAAGAGCAAAAATCGCTTCCTCATGAGGAAGGCTCTGTAGTTCTTCTGTATCGTCACCACACCGCAGAGGACCTTTCTATATTGTTTCCTGCAAATGAGATCGGCCGTGTAGGAGATGAGGCTCTGGGCTATTCAGATGAGCTTACGTTAGGACGAGACAAAAGGAAATCACTCAGATTTAAGCCCGGATTCTCATTATGGAGACTGGCAGGCAGAGGAGGAAGTTTAGGCCCAAACAAAACAGAAGAGAAACAAAAGAATGATAATAAACAAAAGAAAGCTAGAATCCTATCATTATCTCGGCTAAATTAACAAGTAACCCGAAGACCAACTTTGAGCAGTCTGCCACAGGCTGGTGAACACAGCCAAAGAAGATCCCATATGTTTTGCTGTTCATGTGAAGGCAAGAAAACAAAATGCTACCACATGAAATGGAATAGCCAAGGGCTTCCTGTGGCCTGCAGAGTACACCTGACCAAATGACCATGAGGCAGAGTTGGTAGCACATGGCTTTTGTTGGTGGTGGTTTTGGTTATTTTGAGACAGGGTCTCTCTGTGTAGCCCTGGCTGTCCCTGGAACAAGCTCTATAGACCAGGCTGGCCTTGAACTCAGAGATCCGCCTGCCTCTGCTGGGATTAAAGGCACGGGGTTTCAGCACTTGGGCATGAGGCCAAGCTGACCAACACTGAGTTCCAAACCATCCACGGCTCATAGTAAGATTTTCTCACAAAACAGCAAAATTAAACAGCCATGAAAGAAAGAAGCAGTGAGAGAAAGGGTCTCTAGACAAAGCGAGGCAAGTTGAGAATTCTTCATCCCCAAACCTCAAATCTGCAATTTCTTGAATGCTAATAGGAAGCTTAGAAAATTTTAGATTCAAGCACTAGAGAAATGGTTCATCGCTTAAGAGCACAGGCTGCCCTTCCAGAGGACCAGGGTTCAATTCCCAGCACCCATACAGCAGCTCACAACACCCGCAGGCACATGGTACAAGGACATACATACAGGCAACAAACCCATACACATAAAATGAAATTAAGGGATGGAGAGATGGCTCAGTGGTTAAGCATTGCCTGCTCTTCCAAAGGTCCTGAGTTCAATTTCCAACAACCACATGGTGGCTCACAACCATCTGTAATGAGGTCTGGTGCCCTCTTCTGGCCTTCAGGCATACAAATAGACAGACTATTGTATAGTAAATAAGTAAATATTTTAAAAAATAAAAAAATAAAATGAAATCAAGAGATTTTCCGATTTCTGGGTCTAGGGATGATATAGCTCATAGGCAGAATGTATGCTTATCATATATGAACAAATATGGGAGGGGTCAATGTTTCACACAGTAAAAAAATATTTAGATTCTGGAGTATTTTTGTTTCTGCCTGTCAATCAGTAGAGACCAGGCAGATATTCCAATAAGAAGACTCCAGAATCTGAAATGCCATAAGAGACACCCTCAGGTAGCAGTGCCAAAGGACACCGCCACACCCCAGGGGTTTCAGGATATGCCGCAGAGCCAAGCGTGAGGCTTCGAAGTGCGCTCTGTCCAGGTCAGGCTTACTGGGTTGTTGCTGCGGCCACTTATCTGATGTCGGGTACCTCTCCCCTCCCACAAACCACTCCACTGGGGGTCACAGCCCTTCTACAGCTTCATGCCCCTCCCGTGGGTGGGGTTCTTACCGCGCCAAGTAGCCCAAGATGTGCGCTCGGATCACCATGGCTGCGCGGTTAATCTCCTCTTCCCGCCTTTTCTCCAGTTTCTGCTCCAAGGATTCCCGAAGGAAGACCTGCCCACGAGGGAGGCACGTGTCAGGGGAAAAGAACACGGTTGCAGAAGGAGACATCTGGGGACAGCACCCGTTCCTTTATCCTTTACTGCCGTCTGTTGCAAACTCCCACAATAGGGCTTTTCAGGACAGGGCATTTTACACGGCTCACCTGCCACAGACCAATACATTCTAAAATCCAACAAGGGTATATGAAAAGAAAAACAAAAAGGGGCAGACAGAAAGTCAAGTCCCACTTCTGTTGTTATTACTACAGTCAACAGGCATGAAGGGACAGTCAGATGGCCACCAAAGTTCCAAATGTCTTACTTAGGTCATTGTCGCCAGGGCACACTTACTAGCTCACAGACCTGCATTGGTCCTAGACTGAATCTGAGTGACAAGAGACACAGAGATCGGCAGAGAAAGAGGAGACACCGAGGAGTGAATTCAGGAGAGTCCTGAAACATCATAATTCTGCTATCTTGTGGGAAGCCACCTTCTCTCCATGCCTGCTAAGCAACTGCCACCAGAGTATCTTGGCTTCAAAAGTTTACACGTACAGAAAAGTACTGATACCAAGAAAGCATCTCGGGGCACTGGAGAGATGGCCCAGTGGTTAAGAACGCTTGCTGTTCTTCCAGTGTGATCAGGTGGATCACAATTACCCATAACTCCCAGTTCCAGAGGATCCCACATCTTCTGGCCTCCATGGGCACTTGTGCTCATAGGCATACTCCCATACACATAACTAAAAACAAAGTAATTTTTTTTTAGAGACAGGATTTGGAGCCTGTCCTGGAACTAGCTCTTGTAGACTAGGCTGGCCTCAAACTCACAGAGATCTGCCTGCCTCTGCCTCCCAAGTGCTGGGATTAAAGGCGTGAGCCACCACTGCCTGGCTTAATTTTTTTTTTTTTAAAGGAGGGTGAGGAAGAAATTCTGGGATCTGGGAACATAGTTTAGTGGCAATGAGAGCCTAGTAGACAGTATGGATGAGGTTCTGAGTTCAGTTCAAGCCCCCTCCTCCCCCACCCTCGGTAATTCTGATTACCAAGTTTGAAGTTGGAAACGAAGCGTATTGGTTCAGGGGTTACACACACACCAGGTTCAGAAATGAATAAAAAACTGCAGGTCCTTCCAGGCTCATTTTGGTTAAGGGTCTCGTTAATCTAATGCTGGTCAAGTTAACTGCATCTCATATGGGTCTTTAGCATTAGTATCTCTCAGTTTTGAAAAGATGCAGACATGAGGGCTTTCTCTCAGTAAAGGTACCAGCTCTCATCTGGAATAAGGGGCTAAGGACCTCTGCTCCAGCAGCAAGGCAGAATGTGGGCTTGGCTTTTCCTGTTCTCGGCTGAGGTTTTGGCACCCCACAGGGTTCCATGCTCTCTCCAATAGTTGCTGTGGTGGCTAAGAGGACACACACACAGCATTCAGATTCAAGCTGGAAGACCTTGGGGCTTCGCTTCCGAGGTGCTGGGAGCTGCCTTGCAGATTCACAACGCAAGGGTCTCATTTAATCAGCATTCCTGACTGTCTGGTATGTGTGCGTGCACGCACACATGCACACACACCCCACATCAGGATGTTAATAACAACCACCGAGCAGTGTCTGGGAACGCTACACCTTATGGACATCACCAGTCCCCAGGGCAGGTGTGGCGGTTTCCCGCCATTCTACCTTGGTCTTCCCCAGTTGCCACTCGCTGTTGGAGGCATCGTAGAGCTGCAGTAGCACAGTGCACTTCCCTCGGATGTCCTCAGGCAGGGCCAGGCTCCGCATCAGCACTTTGTATCTGCGAGAGAGGGCGCGCGGTGTTACCTTCTGCTCTCTCCTACCCCTTCTGGAGAGAGAGGTGGGGCGGGTGAGAGGAAAGGGAGGCTCCATTTAGCTCCTTCTTGCCTTTTGTAAAAATCCTGAAAGGGTCTCCGGACAGCATATCCTGCTTTTCGAATCCTCACGGTCTCCAGCATCCCAGAGTAGCGCAGCTGGTTTAACACCACCGCCTGATCAAACTGGTCTGGCATCTAAACCGTGAACAATGGGATGACATGGGATCGTTAGATGACACGGCGCTCACAAGGCCACCCTCACTGCTGTTTCGTGTGCATATACACACTGTAATTTTGAACCGACACAAAATACAAAACAGAAAATGAATGCCTGTGGATTTATCACCAGCTTCCCCAGTCCCAAGCCAAGCCTGCTGCGCCCACCAGTCTCTTTACTGTCCCCTCATACCTTTGCCAATTTAATCTCATTAGTAAAACGTTAAGCATATATACGACAGTTTAACATAACTACCATACCGTTACTACACCTTGAACGATACCATCAATCCCTTAAAATATCAATATCCATGTTCAAACACTTGATCATGTCACAAATACACCTCAAAGTTGACTTGTCACCGTTTTAAAGTCCACGGCATTATGTAAATACAGTTCTGAATACAGCTCTCTTTGTTAAACTTCTATTTAAGGATAGCGAGAGATATTTTCTTAGCTGAAAAAAAAAATACAGTAATCAATAAGGAACACACAGGACGGAGATTCTCTCTCACACACATACACACTCACGCGTCGGCGAGGCCAATACCTCACTGATTGCGAGTTCCCCCAGAGTGATCCCAAGGACACAGAGATGAGACAGAAAGCCAAGCCAAGGCACCTCCTCGGGTGTCTGCTCTCCCGTCTGCACAGCTGCCAGCTGGCTCTGCCGCTGGAACAATCGTTTTTTCAGGGGAAAGCAAAGCGGGTCATTTCCCACTTGCAGCTTTTTGGACGGTGATCCATTCTTCTAACCCAGGCCCCTAGTCCCTTTAATTAACTTGTATGCTGTTATCCTATAGAAGTCTAATAAAAGAACCAAAACCAGCCATACTGTGGAAAAGGCCAAAAAACACAAAGTAGTTTCCTCTCTAACCCTTAAAAAAAAAACCAAAACAAAACACAATTAGTCATGAACACAAAAGTAGGCTTAAAGCCAGGTTATTCTGCAGCTTCAAAAACTAAAATTAAAATGAAGACAACAGCGGGCGCGCACGCGCGCACACACACACACACACACACACACACACACACACTGCAAATCCCTCTGATGGAACAGCTGCCCCCATCTCCAGCAGGCAGACTCCTCTCAAGAATGCCTTACACAAACACTGTGGTCAGGTTGTCTTTACTTAGCAGTATTCTAACAGAGTGTAGCCAACAAATTAGGGCAAGCAGCCAGGGACCGGCGACTCGGATTTTTAGTCTCTGCATTTGAACTCTCCTTAGAAAAGGAAGAAAAGCAAAAGGCTCTGAAATTCAAATCCCCGTGACACACTTTAGCTCTGGGTTAAAGTTGGGAGTGTGAGGGTGAGTAGCTGCGCTGGAAGCGTTTGGCTGTCACGCTTCTAGCTTGACAGATTTAGAAACAAAACTTGAGCAGCAATGATCTACAAAGAATAGTACAGAGTGCATTTACAGAGTGAAGTATTTACAGACTATCAGACACCTTCAATTTTGTTAATACATTCAGTGGAAGCGGAGAAACTTTTAACTGGCGTCATCTGAGGTTCCAAGAAGTGAGAATTAGCACTCCTCCTCCAGTTATCGCTGTCCCTGACCCACATTCTGGCCCTGTCACCTTCTTCCTCCACATAATTCCTTAGCCTGGCACCCACGTTATTAGAGCACTCGAAAAGATAGGCCTCCAGGGGCCGCCCCTCTGAACCGCGATCAGCACTCACCATCTTCCTGCGTCTCCGAGGGACATTCCACCTTCTGCTAGGCTCTCGGGCCAAACTTCATACGGAAAACGACTGCCACCCTGACCTTTTCCCCACAGCTAAAGACTTGGAACAATAATGAACACCATTCCTGGGCTTTAAAAAAAAGTGCCCGGTCACCATGACAACCCTTTCCACTCCGGGCTAATTAGTGTGGTGTGGTTCTAGGATTCGATACAGCGCTGCGAGGGGAGTGAGGGATGCTGGGAGCTGCCGCTTTCTGCAGACTCCCACAGCCATTGTGCCTCGGCCCCTTCCCAGTAATTTAACCAGGGGAAGGGGGCTCTATAGGCCGATTGTCGCCCTGGGCAACCCGCCTACGGTGGTCACGAGGGGGTAGCCCAGGCTTTCCATTGGTGCTTCTCTTTTCAGTGGCAACTTCCTTTTCTGGTGAATTTAACTTTCAAAGATGTCACAGCTGGAGGCTGGACAAGAAGCATTTTGCTTTTCAAAGCCTGCCTAATGCTTGCTAGTCCTCGCTGGTAACCAGTTCTCCCGGCCTGGCTGCACGCAACAAAGACTGCCTGCGGGGCTCTAACAGCCAGGTTTTGATGGGAACAAATAGACTGGATTTTTGGAAGAAGCCGTTCTAACTCCCGGCAATTGCAGCCCTAGCGAAGTCAGTAACTGCACTGTTACGAAACACCTACTATGTACAAGATTTTTGTCATTCGGGCTCGTGGAAGAGTCACAAGTGGGGGCTAAATTTTGTCCTTACAAAGAAAAATTTTGTTTCTGACGTTTGGAAGGGTGCCATGGGTGTCACCACTGACTGGGAAAGATGGTCTGCGGACAAAGATACACCCCTGTAAAAACTGGGCACAGTGACACTTCTGTGAACCCTGATGCTGAGCTTCGTATACATGCAGATCTTAGGAACTCAGTAGCTAGCCTGTCTAGTCCAAAGCCAGCTTCAGTTGGAGGTCTTGTCTCAAAAATAAGGCGGTGGTGCATCCCTGAGTTGGCCCAGTAAAGGTGCTTGCACCGGGATTTGATCCAGGGAACACACACAGCAGAGAACGGATTCCACCTACAGGTGTGCCCCTTTCATAAATGAATAGAAGTTACTCGAAGTCAACTTCTGGCCTCCACATGCGCACTCTGAAGAAAGGACATACACACACAGGTGGCACACACACACACACACACACACACACACACACACACACACACACACATAATACAACAGAGAGTCTAAGTCTGCACTGCAGCAAACACAAACAGAAAGACAAGAATGGTCTTACTCATCCAGATGAACCTACGGGTCATTAGTGGCATTACTGCTATGCTCTCAGGAGGGAATTTCATGCCTGACGTATGAATGCAAAGGTCCAAGGCTGGGGAGGTCAAAGGCCCTGGGGGGTGGATATGGCGTGGGGGGGGGGAGGCTACTACCACTAAGTAAGTCTAAGTGGTCAGGCTGTCAAACTGCCTTCTAGATAATTTTAAACAATTAGTGCTGTCCTCAGCTTTGGTCCTTCTATCAATGAGCAGCGGTCATAACTGGTCAAATAGCTAAGGATTAGAGATTGTTGGGTGCTCATTCTTTTTTTTTTTAAATATTTATTTATTTATTATACAATATTTTGTCTACATGTACTCCTGCAGGCCAGAAGAGGGCATCAGATCTCATTACAGATGGTTGTGAGCCACCATGTGGTTGCTGGGAATTGAACTCAGGACCTTTGGAAGAGCAGGCAATGCTCTTAACTGCTGAGCCATCTCTCCAGCCCCCGGGTGCTCATTCTTAAATGATGTACCTACCCTTCCAAGGAGGAAGGGATGGAAGAAATGTTGGGGAGCGGGGAACGACACACACCTGTAACCCCAGCCCTCAGGAGGCAGAGGCAGATGGATTTCAGTGAGTTCAAGGTCAGCTGGGTCTACAGAGTAAATGCTAGGACAGCCAGGACTGTACACAGAGAAATCCTGTCATGAAAAGAAAGAAAAAAAAAAAAGAGCCTCGGGCACCACATGGGCTTGCACCAGTTTGGTGTCACAAGGGCCAAAGAGGAAGGTTGGCTGTAGTGGAAGGAGGAGCCCAAACAAAGGAGTGGGCAAAAAAACCCGCCTGCCATGGTCTAGTTTTCACATGGGGCAGAGACGAGATGCAGGGAAGAGACCCAGGCTGAGCAGGGACATAACATTCAGGACGAAATTGTTTGGGTTCAAAAGAAGAGGCCAAGTGTGGACCTTTGTGTGATCAAAGGACAACACTCAAAATGAGGCAGTCACCCACCATGGGAAGGCCAGCGGCCACCTGACCCCAGCACACCAGAAGCGGTGGCACCTTCTGCAGAGATGACTGAAAGCTCCAGCCACGGGTGCTCTTTGAAAATCGACAGCCCCCTTCCTGCAAAACTGGCCGTACCTGTGGCTGGTCACAAGGCAAGACACATACGAAAAACAAAGCAGGTGTAAGTGCAGGGAGACTGCTGAGGAAAAAGGGTGGGAAAAGGACCAGACTGCACTAGAGAAGGAACTAGTCATACAGACAACAGGTCTCCGTGTGAGTTTATCTTTAAAGACATTCTGGAACAGTACATCTTTGTGTGTGGTCATGACTGCGTGGATACACACACGTATGAGGAACGTATGTGCATGCACATATGTGACTAGATGCCAGAGGGACAACCGTAAGTATTATGCCTCACGCACTGTCCACCTTTTTTAAAAAAAGATTTATTTATTTTACTTTGTGTGTACGAGTGTTTTATCTGCATGTGTATATATGTACACCATGTTCTTGCATGCCCGTCCCCACAGAGGCCAGGAGGGTGCTGGATCCCAATAGTAATGACAGCAGTTGTGAGCCGTCGAATATGGGGTAGGTACCTGAATGCAGGTCCTCTACAGGAGCAGCAAGTGTTCCTAACTGCTGAGCCATCTCTCCACTCCCTAAACCCATAGTCGAGGAACTCAAGGATAAAAGGGCTGACTGTACATATTTTATCCCAGAACGAGCAATGCTATACCAACACGTTACCATACAGTCATGCTAAGTGAAAGAGTCCATCGCAGAAGATCACACATTCTATGATTCAATTCAGACAAAACATCCAGCAGAAGGAACTCTACAGAAACAGAAGTGGACTGACCAGGGAGCTGGGGAGGAGAAAAGGAGATTCTCTTTGGGATAGTAAATGTGGTCCAAACGGTGACTTTGATGATAGCTGCCTGAGCACCTGTGAAAAATTTAAAAGCCACCAAAACGTGTGCTTTCAGCAAGTCAGTCACGCGGTGCCTGAATTGGCTGGTTGTGGTGTGTGTTGTAGTTAGTATTACTGGGGAGACTGAGGCAGGAAGATCAAACAAGCTCAAGGTCAGCCTGGTCTACTTGGTGACTTCCAGGCCAGCTAAGGCTGCAGCAGGTATGACCTTTTCTCAAAGACAAGCAAAACAAAACGACAAAACCCAAGTAAAAAACTGTAAATAAAAGTCTGGGTATGGTAGTTATGCCTATAATTCGGAGTCTGAGCCGGGGAGTTGAAGGTAGAACCAGCCTGGGCTATCCAGTGGACCCTATCTAAAAAGGCAAGGCAGCAGAGAGGAAGCTGGGAATGTAGGTCAGTGGAGCACTTGCCAAGCACCCTCATGGGTCTAAGTTTGAGCCCCAGCAGTGAGAAAGTAATATAAGAAAGGACATTGAAGGCCCAGCAGGCCAGTAGGCTTTTAAAAACCCCTAAGGAGTGAAGGTAAGAGAAAGTTTGCATTCCGGAACAGGATGAAACAGTTTTCACTTATGCTTAACTGTAGCTAAGGAATTCAGTCAAATACAGAAGAAACAAAATAGCAACATCTCTTAGAATGTGTAAAAAAAGAAGAAAACAAATCTTTTCTTCAAAATGAAATAAGAAGGCAATATGAACTATCATAGAACAAGTTATTAGTTAAATAATGAGTAGGCAAACATTTGCCCCGGGAATTTACATACAAGGACATCAGGCGACCTGGCAATGTGGGGCAGAGAACCAGAAAAGGCTTCACAGTGGGACCAGAGACAGATGTGAGTACACTTCTAAATCGGATTGCCTCCAAATGTGACCCAGTCTTGGGTCAAACACATCACACAAACACAGCGTGTGCCATCTGCCTACGGTAAAGAAAGATTCCATCTGTACCTGGTAAATCTAAGAAAACCGAGTGAGTTTATTGTCTTTGGAACTTCTGTCTGTCTGTCTATAAGTGTGTCTATCATCTGTCTACTCACTTGTGTTCTGGACCTACAGATTACTGGCTAGGCTATACAGACTAGCCAAGGAGCCCTAGGGAGCCTCACCCCCCATCCCCACCCTGCCGCCTAGTGCTGAGAATACACGTATGCGCTAGCATGGCTCAGCTTTCTAAGCTGATTCTAGAGACGGAACCCACACCCTCCTGCTACCAGGTCAGGAGCCTTCCCAGCTGAGCTGCCCTCTTGGACCCATGCCCTCCCCTCTAGTGCCCGCTTTACCAGCTCAGCTGCCCTCTTAGGCTGTGCTATTAATGGATTATAATTTATTTCCAAATTGAATCACTTCTTCCTTTTTTGGAGATAATTTATGAGATCATGTAAACATGACATTTTTAATCAGTTGAAAAAAATTTATGAAAGGCCTCACCCACACAGCCACAAGGGAAGCCAACCTCTGTAGACTCACCGCAAGCCAGCCCTGCCTGGTCCAGCCTAGATGGTGCTTGGGACCCAACTGCTAAAAATGCAAAGGACAGAGCGGCCAGGCTCTGGAGATCCAGGAGACCTCTAGAGCACCAATGGCTACAGAAGCCAGACAAGGAACCCCAGTTGTGCTAACATCTCCTCTGCTGTCCTGCAGTCACGGTCTGCCACTGTCGGACAGACAGAACACCATCCGCCTCAACTGTGGGCACGAGCCAGCCTTGTCTTTTGATATTTAGAGATTCAATACCACAGGCATGTTAAATTACTCTAAAACTCGAGGTCACCAATATAGTCTTCCTGATCTTGCTATTCCTGCCGCTGACAGGCAAAAGCCAAAGCTGGCTCAGTCAGCCACAAGCTTTCCTGTTTTCAGCTGCCATCATCTCTCCAAGGCTGACAGGCGTTTCATATAGCTGTTGTATTCTTGCTAATTTTCACACGGGGGGGGGTTGAAGTTCATTTCCCCCCATGGATGGATGGATGGACGGGGCGGGTAGTCTCCCCAGGTAAGAACAGAAAGCCACAGGTGACAGAGAGGCCCACCTGGAGCTGTGAGTTAGCTGGAGGTTATAGCTTAGGGGAATTTCTCACACGGAGGAGAGCAGGTGAGTTAGTACTGCGACACAGGAAACCCTGTCCTGAGTTTGGAACTGCCCACTTTCTCCAGAGCCACACAAACCCGGGTGTTGCGATGGGAAAGGAAAACCGAGGATACGATGAAGACAAAGGGGGCAGCTTCACACTCAAGGACCCTGAAACAGGGCTCCAATCCCCCTTTTCATGGAAGGACACACACCTATATTTTTCCACACCACAGATAAGTCTAGTTGCTTCTCAACTAGCAAATGCACTTGTCTTTGCTGCAGGTGAAGCTCACCTACCCAACCTGAGATGATCCTGGATGCTTCCAGGTCTCCCTGTGCATGGGTCACCTCTCCTCCCCTCTGCGCACGCATGTATCTCACAGTCTGCACAAGTTACTGTCTACAATGACAAGTGCAGCGTGTGATGTAAGAGATGACCATCTGGGAAATGCTGTTCTACAACTTCCAAAATACTGCAGGTAAGCAATCATTTGCTTATTTCTCTTCTCTCCCCATCCCCAGAGGTGGGCGGGGCTGCCATGTGTCACTGAGTACCAAGTCCCTGGGGACGGATCCTGTGGACCTTCTCCTAGACTGCAGTGGTCTCCATGCGAGTGCCACAGCCATCCGCTGTGGGTCACTGTCAAGTGGACCCTCCTCTGTTCCAGCACCTGGATTGGTTTGCATTTAGGAGGAAGAGGGACAAAAGTAACATCAAAACTATTCATAATGGCAGCCAGAACGAAAGCTACCACGTCTCGAGGATTAGGTGCCCAGGCACCAATTTCAGCGATTCTATTGGATAGGCGTCACCGCTATCTCTGTTTTACAGATGCCATTCCTTCTCGAGGGTCACAGAGCACATGCCTGCCAGAGTCGGACAGAGTGACTGCTAAGGCCCTAGCTAGCCACACTTGCGTAAGTTCAGAAAGGGGATGGGGTGTTCCTGCAGCATCAAAACATGCATTACACAACAGCAGAGTTTATTTCCTGGTATTCCTGAATGAATTTCACCACAGTGGCTATTTTGGGAGTAGCTAAAAATAGAGACCCAATCTAAGGATTACATTGCAGTTGAGACAGTGACTTTAGTTAGAGCAGGGGCTAACAAAGTATAGCCTGTTTATATAAATAAAGTTTTATTGGAATACAGTTGTACAAGATTGGGAAGAATGGGGACCTCAGTTCAAATCCCCAGCACCTATATAAAAAGCTGGGCATGGTCAAGTGCACCCACAACCCCAGTGCTGGGGGGGCAGGAGACCAGGAGGATCATTGAGCTTACTAGTCCCCTGTCTGGCTCCACGTTCAGTGAGAGACTGTCTCAAGATAAGGCAGGGAGAGATAAAAAGGCTGCCCGATGTCTTCCTGTGGCCAGCTTATACACCAGCACTGAACTGATCACCATACACACATACACCACACACACAGCACACCCACACGCGCATGTGCACATGCACCCACAATGCCGATTTCTGAGTTCAAGAACAAAGGCCATGCCTGGGACTGAGGCACAGTTCAGGGGTAGGGCCCAGAATCAGGATGCAGGAAAGCTATACATGCTATTAAAAATCATCTTTATAAAGTTAATGTTCTTTATACTTTTCAATACAGCTATTGGAACGTGTTAGGTTCTGTACACAACTCACATCATGCATCTCCTGATGAAACAGAGCCCAAAAGCTCGCGGGGTAAGAAAACATCAAGTTTAAAATCATTCTCCTTTAGTTTCTAACACAAGGTTCATACATTTAGATAAACTCTCAGACGAACAATCTCACCAGCTGCTCCGATCAAACAAGGAGGAAGGCTGAGGCAAGAACGTGAACCAGCAAAACCAGCGAGGCGCGTGAAACATCGGGTACGGGGACCTTCCTCCAGCATCAAACACGCCACGTGAAAGGCTTTCAGGACAGAAACAGTGTTTCTCAAACATGGCAGCTTTCCCAACAATTCTGCATTTAGTTTCTGGAACACCACAAAAGATTGTTGCAGCAACTCTTTAAAAATAAACCTTGAAACACAGCGTTGTCAGTGCTCACAGCTGTGGGAACTTCTGTTAAGTGTGTACAGAAGCCGGGCCGGACAAAATGGGGTGCACACATGCTGAGATGGGGTGCACAAACAGCCGAGATGGGGGGTACACACGACCGAGATGGGGCGTACACACGGCCGAGAAGGGGTGCTCACACAGCCGAGAAGGAGTGCCCACACAGAACAGTAAGTGCTCGGAAGGACTAGGCCTACCAGGCCTCCAGTGTTTGCAGCCAGTCTTCCTCTCTCATTGTACCCACGGGACGTTCACACATTCAGACCTTAGCCACTATTGTCTCCCTGTCACGTACTGGTTTCCAATCCCCACACGGGGCCTGAAAACCACACAGGGAACATATGGTCAGATGTTTCCCTGAGGCATGAGAATGCCCGCCTAGCCTCCACCCCAGCTCTTCCTCCAACCTCGCTCTTCCAGCTTCCTGCTTCTAGCAGACCCTGACCCTACTGTAGACTTCCTTCCCTTCTCCAGGGCTTTGTGCTTAATACTGCCCAGGGACGAGCTTCCTGTTCTTCCATCTCCACGCTGCAATGTGGACCCCCACCCCCACACACACTCCCAGCACACTCCATAGCAAGGTGCTAGCTTGCATGTCAGCACAGGGATCCCTCCAGCAAGGCACGGAGTCTCCCCTGAAAGTGCAGAAAGACAACAATATGTTCCCTTGAACCCAGCAGAAAAGCCAGGCTAGGGGGATGTGGACAAACCCACTAAAGAATCCCAGTAATGGGGGTGGGGTGGGAGGGGGGGCTCCCAGGGCTCAGCTCTGACTCTTCCCAGCCTTTGTTTTTAAATAACACAATTAAAAAAAAAAATGCTGACAAACCTGCTTGATGATGCTCTCGGAGTTGTGACAGTTGCCATCTTACAAACCCAAGGGGTTACGGACGTGTTAACTGGGAGGCCTGGCCCCGTGGAAGCTCCCAACAAACACCTGCTATGAAGCAGAACATCTAAGCACACCAGATGCACAGGTCACTGTTGGCAGTTACCGTCTGTCCTGAAGATTTGGCGTTTGTG
Organism: Alexandromys fortis; assembly: GCF_014885135.2. NCBI lineage: Eukaryota > Metazoa > Chordata > Mammalia > Rodentia > Cricetidae > Alexandromys > Alexandromys fortis. The sequence goes on along the minus strand of NW_026068064.1, from coordinate 2,464,032 downwards.
CAGAAGGACACACAGAAAGAGGACTGCGTGCTGCACTTTCCTAGGTTGCTGGCAGACAAAGGTCTCCCAGGAAAAAGTGTTCTTCCACATAGGAAGACTGTCCCCGGTGAGGAACCCTAAATGTAAAAAATATGCTCAAGGCAAGCCAGCGTGGAGCAGCGGTCAGCATAGCAGCACAAGTCAGCCCAGGATGGTAAGCTAGACTGTCAAGTTCAAAGGTAGGGACTCAGAGTCAGCTGGGAGAAGAGACCAGAGTTCCCGGCCTCAGGGAGAATCCCCAGGGAGGCCTCATCGGCAGTGGCCAAATGCCCAGGTTCCCTGGGTGGGAAAGTCGTGGGAAAACAGTGCTCAGAGAGAGGACGGAGGAGGAGGCAGAGACTCGGATCCAGTAGGAAACAGGTGAGTTGTGTGGGCTCAGGAATAGATGCTCTCAACCCTTGCTGAGCTACAAGGTGAGCTCATGGGCTGTGGAAGCTCAGGTGTGGGCAGGTGGGGGAGAGTCAGCGAGGAAGGCTGTGGCACTGGGGAACTGAGCCCATCAGTGGCTCACCACTTCCTTCCTGACCCAGGAGGCTGTGGCCCCTAAAAGAGCATTCCAAAGTGGACAAGAGATTTCAGAGCTCAATTTTTCATATGCCAGCTCTGCTGCGATCAGAAAAAAAAATTCTCACGCTGACCAAAACATTAATTGAGGCAAAAAAAAAAAATAGTGATGTTCTCCGCCGGCGGTGGGTCCCTAAAGACACTAAGAGAAGGACTGTGATGCCTGTGTGACCAAATGAAGCCAGTTCCTATGTTCTGTAGGGCTGAGACGGTAGATTTAGAAGATCAGGAGTTGTAGAAACTAAAATGGGGTGAGAGGAGTTGAACAATGGAACCAGAGTGTTCATTAAGACGTGGACTGGGTGTAGCTTGGGGGTTACCTATCATGAGCAACCTCAAGGACCTGGGCAGATTTCATTCATGGGCTACTCATGAGGGCGGAACCCCCTGCATGGCAGGGAGATTGGAATCACGCGGGTAAAACCTAAGTTACTGCTGTCCAGAAAGCAGAAGAGGCAGGCCCTGCCCTGAAGGCCACCCTGGTGGGAAGCCAGGTCACCCAGTTCTCCATCTGCTCAGAGATAGTCTCAAGCTGAGCCCTCCTCAGGTTCCAGCCCTCGCACCAAAAAGAATCTCAGAGTGCTGCAAGAGTCTCAGAAACACACAAAAAGGCCAGGTGTGTGGTGCATGTCTGAATTCCAGCCCTAGAAGGCTAAGCGGGAACACTGCATCACCACAAGTCCTCCGGATTATGGAGGACATTCCAAGACAGTGAGGCTCCATTTCAGAAAAGCCAAAACTCTCTGGGCAGTAATCCTAACACTTGGGAGGCACAGGCAGATGTCAGTGAGTTCCAGGACAGCCAGGGCTGTTTGTTACACAGAGAAACCCTGTCGTGAAAAACCAAAAACAACAACAAAAGCTAAAACCCCAAAAGACCCAGAGGAAGAGGATGGGAAGGAAGGATTTTTCCAGTCTGACCACAGCCCTGGAGGAGTTGACGACATAAGGTCCGGCCCTCTGTATAAACCCCATCTGCGAACCTTCAGAGAGCAGCCTTGGGTATAATCTGTTGCCTTCTTATCTAAAGAACCCAAGGCAGGCTTTTCATCCTGTGAAACTCAACTCCAATCTCACCCTATTCATCATTGTTCTGCCATTTCTCCAGCCGCCATACGGAGCAGGTCGCAGCCCCCTCTATTCAGACTCCCTCTGACAATCATGCTGAGAAATACAAATTAGGAGAGCAGCTGTCCCTCTCCCTGGCAGGGACGCCCACACTGTTCATTAGAATGCTGAATAGCTAGGCATCCCTCTGAGTCACTTATCAAGGCCCAAGGTTATGGCTACGCAAGGCAATCAGGATTTACAGCTAGGAAAAGGCAGGGAATAAATAGGGAACTACAGGTAAACATTCTTCAGTGTCCAGACCCAGAATATTGTCAAACTGAGATCTGGTCTGGGTGAAGAGTTTCACAATGCTGGGTTTACAGCAGATATAATACACTGTGGTAACCATGCAAACCATCGTATGGATGATAACTAACCAGAATACGTGTATGTGAGTCCTTGCTTAAGACACCAGATACAGCTGGGTAGTGGTGGTGCACGCCTTTATTCCCAGTACTCGGTAGGCACAGGCAGGTGGATCTCTGTGAGTTCGAGACCAGCCTGGTCTCCAAGAGCTAGTTCCAGGATAGGCTCCAAAGCTACAGAGAAACCCTGTCTTGAACCTCTCCCCTCAAAAAAAGACACCAGAGACAGACAGGCAGACTAAACACACACACACACACACACACACACACACACACACACACGCACGCGCGCACACACACACACACAAACACATACAAACCATAGAGCTAAAACGTCTAAATTATCTAAAGAAAGATGAAAACAGCAACTTAGAAAAAGTCAAGCCAAATTCTAGTCATCAAGCAGAGCGGTCGCCTGGGAGAGTAAAGATGTCCTCAGATTCAGGGAGGGGCTAAAACAGTCTTGAGACAGCACCCCATTCACAGGGGACCCAATTTGCATAAAAATGTACAGCGAAGAAAAAATCTTCAGTAACGAATATAGGCGATTTATAAATATTCATGAACACATGCAAAATACTGGGAGAAAAATACAATTAAATAGGGAACTTCATTTGACGATTGCTCCACACAGTGTGCTGAGACAGATAGAAAAGCACTAGCAAGCCCTGGGTAAATTCTACTGAGGGCAGGCGGGCCTGGTGGGAGGGGCATGGGTGAGCATGGTGTCCTAGGAGTCTTCTCTTCTGCCCAGTCATGTATTAAAGTGGCTGTTCGCATGTCATAGTGGGAAATTAGCCAGCGCACAAAATCCGTCTCGCATATCTGCCAATGTCTGTTAAGTATAAATTAGAGCCATCACACAGTGTTACACTGAGCAGTTACAAGTTGCTAGGAAACAAGAGGTCAAAAGATACTCAAAAGCTGGGTTATTCCCATCCTTGGTTGGGGCATTCACCAGGAGTCTATGCACACCAGATTCCCAGTTCAGAAGGGGCTAGGATCTGGGGATCACCGGAGCCCTTAGCGTGCTAGTCTAGGTTTCCTTCCTTCCTTCCTTCCTTCCTTCCTTCCTTCCTTCCTTCCTTCCTTCCTTCCCTCCCTCCCTCCCTCCCTCCTTCCTCCTCTCCTTCTCCTTCCCTCTCTCTTTCTCTCTCTCCTTCCCTCCTTCTTTTTTCTTGATTTTTCGAGACAGAGTTTCTCCGTAGCTTTGGAGCCTGTCCTGGGTTTCGCTCTGCAGATCAGGGTAGCCTTGAATCACAAAGATTTGCCTGTCTCTGCTTCCCAAATGCTGGGATTAAAGGCTTGTACCACCACTGCCTGGCCAGTCTAGGTTTCTGTGTGATGCAATCCCAACTGTTTAAAATCTGGGTGTCCCTCTTACTTCCAGACTCCAGCTTCAGAGAAGTACCAGCAGATGAGGTACCTTCCCCCGCCAGCATCTATAGCCAGATTTGTATGAAAGAGCTTGATATCAACAAAAGTTTCGTTTTTTTTTTTTTTTTTTTTTCAAGTCAGCCTTGGCTATCCTTGAACTCTCTCTGTAGACCATGCTGGCCTCAAATTTAGAGATCCACCTGCCTCTGCCTTTTGAGATTTTAATTTAATCCCAATTAAAGGTGTGTGCCACCACCCCATTTTGAGAAAAACTTTTAGACTAAGCAAAATATTCAAACTAAAGGGGCTGGGGATGTAACTGCATGGCAAAGAACTTAGCCTAGCATACTCAAGGCCCTAGGTCCTCGTCAACCTACACAGTTAGACACACTCACAGATAATAAATAAGCAATAATAATAAGAGGAGGGATTGGAATGTTTATATGTGTATGGTAGGAGCAGCGGTGGTGGGTGCATTTCCTGAACCCGAGACACAGCCATGGGACGTCCACTCAGACACCTTCTTTCTGACCCTGACCCTCAGACACCTGACCCTGGACTAGTATTTCCCTTCCATCAGTGATCCACTTCACCTTACACCAAGCATGCCCCAGCTTGCCTTTTGAGAATTTCCAGTTATTTTTTCCGGGATGGATATGCATCCCCCACAAATTCTACTTGTGGAGTTGTGAAAAGTTTGGAAAATGAGCCCTCTTTTCCTGAACGGCCACGCAGCATCAGAGTCCCCTAGCAACACACGTGTGTCACTTTGTCCCACAGAGATGGAAAGGATGATGGAGGTTGTCAGCCTCAGTGACCATCAGTGGTGACATGGAGCCAGAGCGTGGACACAGGCACGTTCACAGGCAATCCTCAGGTCCTCCCCAAAGCAGGTAAAATTCGTCTTCAAACCATCAGTGATAAAATGAACACTCAGACATCAGGCAGTGACCTGAGCTGGCTACAGGCAGGTGGCATTCACCTGTCCTCCAGGGATGTTTAGAGAATAAAGCATTTTGTCATGCTGTTAGCCATGGGCTGTCTAAAGGAAAGGTGACTTTTCTCACTGGGCCAACAACACAGTTAACTTGTTCTTTGAGAATTCTGAAAACCTTTGCCATTGGCCCCACAAGATGTAGCAATACAGTCCTGGTCCAAGGGACACACCAGCGGGGCTTTGTGCAGGAAAAAGCTGAAATTCTAACGAAACCATGGAAGGTAACAAGAGTAAACCAAGTTGACAAACCCCAGTAATGTGGGATTTCCCTCTGTATGTTTTGATGATTATTAATAAATAAACTGCTTTGAGCCTATAGCAGAGCTATAGCGAAACAAAGCTAGGTGGGGGAAAACTAAGCTGAAGGCTGGGAAAAAGAAGGGCGGAGTCAGAGAGACACCGTGGAGCCACTGGAGACAGAAGCTGCAGATTGGAACTTTCTTTAGCCGGTAAACTGAAGCCATGTGGCCATACACAGATTAATAAAAATGGGTTAAATTCAGATATAAGAATTAACCAATAAGAAGCTAGAGCTAATGGGCTAAGCAGTGATTTAATTAATACAGTTTCTGTGTGATTATTTCAGGGCTGAGCAGTTGGGAATGAACAAGCAGCCTCCTTACTACACCCCACTCCTTGCTACACTCCTCTCAGGTCTCCCCAGTTCCCCAACATGCACTCAAAAGAGAGTGGTTGGTGTCTCCTCTATGGCTTGTGTGTCCTACAATGAGACCTGAACAATGACTGATAAGAAACGACAGCAACAAAATCCTTCTCAACCATTCAAACGCCCTATAGCAACATGTTGTTAACTAGAAAGAGAAGCAAGGCATGAGCAGGCCGGGGGAGTGGGGCTACAGAACAAGTGGTGAATGTGTTGTAGCTGCTTTTCTTAAATGAGCCACGAGAAAGGAAAAGTTTTCACCCCAAGGACATTGGCAGAAGCTGAAGTTGATGCTGACCACTGCCCGCAGCTAGCTTGTTCCAGACAGCAGGAGCAACAGGTGAGGGGAAGCCCGCTCCCTCAGGTCGCAAGGCTGCAAGCAAGACTGGTCTAAGAGGTGGCTGGAGGCGTGGCTTTGCAGCTCTGGACCCTCTTTGTTCCTCTGAAGCTCCGCCCTGAGTACTAACAGGCTGTGTTAGATGCCTGGCAATCAGAATCAAATGACATCATGGCCAGGTCCAACCTGTTCTTCCACCTCCCCGGGACCTCATTTCCCTAATTTGCAAGCTACCTCTGACTGAAGACTCCCAGGGCTGCAACTGCGAGCACCTGTGATCCAATGTAAACCAACTAGCCTGGGCACTGCTGAAATTATGCAATGCAATCCTCGAATCAAGTGACAGATCCAAATTTCAGAACGAGTGTCAATAAATAAATAAATAAATAAATAAACAAAATAAAGCTAATTTTTCTTCTTGAACTTCCTCTGGGCATAATTAACGTAAGAAAATGATTTGTATTGGGTTTCCTTGATCCCACGGACTTTCCTGTGGTGTAGCAAATCTTTATGGTGTTCTATGTAAATATTGCAATAACTGTATCTAAGTCTAGGCTGCCTTAAAAGAAGTGAGTATGTACACATCTCAAAGACTTATCCTGTTTCTTTGCCTAGGCCAGGAGGTGAAATCTCAGCGATCTACGTTTATTAAGTGAAGTATTACCTCATCTCATTTTTTTTTCTTATTTAGAGCTTTAAAAACAGCCAAGGAAACAATTTTTTTTGATGAATTTTTCACCCATCTAGCAATGTTATAACAGGGCTACTTCTCTTCCATTTCCTAGAGGCAGACGCTGAGACGATGCCCGTGTCGTTCCGAAGCTAGGAGTATTATTCCCTTTAAAGTGCAGTGCCGACCAGAGCGGCATCTGGCACGCGTTAATGAGCGGCTGCATCCTTTCACAGGGCTGAAACTAGGGCAGCCATTCATCTGAGAGGGTGGACAGTGCACAGCCGCCACACAATGACGTACGCACACTGGCCTAAAAGCCCCTCACACATTCTCAAAGTCAGAACACAGCTCACTAAAACCACACCAGTTAACATCATCTCAAAGATCCTAAATGATACAACTTTCTAAGAGTAAACACGAGGTTAAAAGCGACAGCAAATTCGATAGAAAAAGTTAATGTGAGTGCCATCTCCCTAAGGGCAAATAATAATAATAAAAAAAATAAAAAGCAACAAGAAGTTCTAATATTATCATGCAGTGTTTCTACGGTAGACACTGGGGCTACAACCTGTATCTACGGAGTGAGGTCCATGACCACTGCTGAGTCTCTTGCAAAGAAAAGGCTAGACCACAACTACCCTCAACTGCCCAGCCCACCTGTCAGCAGTGCCAAGCGCAGCAATCTCTGCCTTAACCTCCTGAGAAAGAAAATGGTAAGAGAGTATGAGGAGAGGAGGGGAGGAAGGGAAAGGGTGTGAAATTAAATCATGAATACTTTTCACTTCAAAGAGCCAGGCTGCACAGAACTGGAAAATCCAGGCAACTGCACCCAGAAAAGTGGACTCCAAAATTAAGGCGACTGTGAAACCCAAATACGGAGCTTCAGACTGGAAAGATACGGTGGGAAGGGTAGGTACTCACCAGCCAGGAGCTTCAGGAGAAAGGAGCCTGGATCTAGAGGTTGGAACAGGCAGGTGGGGGCAGAGCCCAAGGCCAGGCCTCCGCCTAGAGGAGCCAGTCAAGAGCGTGGCGTGGGGGTGGGGAGGCTGGTCAGAGGGCGGGAAGGAGTGGCAGTTAGTAGCTAGCGGTGCCCCTTGCCTGGGGGTGGGGTGGAGACCAGGAAGGAGGGCAGAGCAGGAGGCAGGAAGCTTACAGAGGGTGCCACGAAAGGCTTTGATCCCACAGCCTCAGACTAGTTAAATATTCAGCAGTGAAGAGTTGCTTGCTCAAGGGGACAGCCCAGTTCAGGCCTCACCTCTTCCCTCTTGAGAAGAAGGTAGACATGTCAGTCTGTCTATCTCTATTAAAGTATATTAATGTATGTGTGTATAACTGTATATCAAAGTAGGCAAGAAAATAGATTCAATTAAAAATTAATTTATGCCAGGCGTGGTGGTACACGCCTTTATTCCCAGGCAGGGGCAGGCGGATCTTTGTGAGTTCCAGGCTAGCTCAGTCTACATACTGAGTGCCAGGGCTGCCAGACCTTATGTAGAAAGACAATCTCCAAAACCGACCAAATAAAAACAAACAAAAATTCAAACTTCAGCCTGAAAAAATTACCACATTTTAATTTGAAGATCCCCAGATTTCATTACTTCTTGCAAATTTCTTGATTGCGCTTTCTTAATTTCTCTAAAGCATCTGTTATAGTTTTAATCAGTTCGTAAATGTTCTTTATATAGTAAAGCTACCTATTCCTTTTCCCTTCCTTCCTTCCTTTTTTTCGTTTGTTGAGACAGGTTTCTCTGTGGAGCCTGTCCAGGAACTTGCTCTGTAGACCAGGCTGGCCTCAAACTCATAAAGATCCACCTGCTTGAGTGCTGGGATTAAAAGCAAAGATTGTGCCACCATCATCGCCAGTGAAGGCTACCTGTTTCTTGATTTGTAGATGGCTTCAGTGAACAGGAACTCAGCTACATGTATACATATATTAACAGAGCCATAACAACATACACACTTGGATTTAGGAAAAGAAAAAAAATACTTTTAAGAAAACAGTATCTGCACGTGAGAATAAGACAACAGTGATGTTTGCAACAAGAGAGACAATGCAGTAACAGAAATCTTTCAAATAGGGGCTGGAGAGATGGCTCAGTGGTTAAGAGCATTGCCTGCTCTTCCAAAGGTCCTGAGTTCAATTCCCAGCAACCACATGGTGGCTAACAACCATCTGTAATGAGGTCTGGTGCCCTCTTCTGGCCTGCAGACATACACAGAGACAGAATATTGTATACATAATAAATAAATAAATATTAAAAAAAAGAAATCTTTCAAATACTGCCACTGAGAACTGGAGACACAGATCATTTAAAAAGCAAGTCCCTTCACCCCTATCATGCAGGTCCTGGGTTCATTCAGCAGCATGCACACAACACACACATACACACACAGCCCTTGACAGAATCCTACAGCATATAAGAATGCTTCCTAATGGCCTGGCACTGGTGGCGCATGCCTTTAATTCCAGCACTCGGGAGACAGCGGCAGGTGGATCTCTATGAGTTCGAGACCAACCTGGTCTACAGAGTGAGTTCCATGACAACTAAGACACTGTTACACGGAGAAACCCTGTCTGGAAGCATAAAGAAAATGCTTGATGACATATTAGGTTGAAAAAAAATACTTCCAAAGTTTAGATTCCAGTTTAGAAAAACTAAGTATAGCTGGGTATGGTGGCACCTACCTGTCATTCCAGCTATGTAAAGTCAGTTGGGTAAGGACTCTGTCTCAAACTAGAACTATGATAAAGAGACTGGAAATGCAGCTCAGATGAACAGGGAAGACAGTCAAGGTCCTGTTTATTCCCTGGGGATGGGAGGGAGGGGGGCAGTATATATACATTCGAATATAAACTGATGGTCTTTGGGTAGTGAAATGATGGGTGAATAAAGAAAAAAGTTCACCGACAACTTTGCAATGTTTAAAATAATAAACCCGTCCTTTACACTGGCATCATGAGTGGAGGCACATGCTGTTTGTATGTTTCTTACCATTCTTCCTCAATGTTTGTAGTCGAGGGAAGTCAGGTACTCTCCCACCCCCACCCCCACTCCCACCCCCCCACCACCACTTCACCAGAATGAGAATGGAGGCTGGGAAAGAGTGCTTTTTGCTGAGCTCAGTGAGCTGGGAAGTAACAGAACAGCCAGGAACAGAAGTCACACACGGTGGGGGTTGCCTGTGAGCATGCTAATGTGGGGCTTCATATGCCAAAAGACTACCCCCCCCAAAAAAAAATCTGTCAGTGACAGCCAAGTGTCTGAGGCAGGCTCCTCATAGGAGCCAGTGGGTCTCCCATCTGATTGGATAATATTCTGGAAGTTCAGCAGGAGGAGCTAAAGACTACTGGAGTACTACAGCAAGGAGGGAGCAGGGGCCCCATTTACAGCTGTGACTCCACAGAGAGCAGCAATCACCTACTATACAACCTTTGTCCTGCCATGAGGTCCGTCAGGGAGACAAATAGTGGTCCACTCAATGGAACCACGTGAGGGTGGTGAGAGATGGCCACACAGTGGTCCAGGTGCTTTGCAGGACACCTTTCCACACAGAGGGAGGAAGGCCCTAGATAACCACAAGCCCACGAGAGGTTTTGATTATTTCTATACCCTAGACGCCTATTTCAACAGAAAGGTAGCTGTAGCCAAGTAGGTGGCAGACCATTATTATGCATGGCTTTCAAATGTTGTCCTCTTTAATATGAAAGACTACCTTCATATTGAAAACATTTAATCCCTCCCAGGACCCACTTAGCAACTGAATGGACACCAGCCTAAGCCACCCTCTCGGTGCTGGCTTCCCTCACTCCTAGAGTTCTTTCTTAGGGGGCATTTCCCTTCGGAGAACCGAGCAAAATGTGCCTGTGCTTCTTCATAGTTTTCCAAGCTGGTAGCAATATTCACATACGTGTGCACTCGTGTGTGTGTGTGTGTGTGTGTGTGTGAAAAGAGCTCACATTATCCAACAGATCAGTTAATTCACCTAACTTCTCACAATCTCCACACTAGTAGACCCCTAAAAGGCAAATTTAGGAAGAGTTAACTTTTGTGCCTATTTCTTTGACCATTCCTACGCAGCCCAAGGCACGGGAAAGCTATAAGACGGTAGTAAGAAGCTTTTGGGGAGAAATACGTCAAATTCAAACAAAAGACACCATTACCAAGTTTCCTCTTCAATTCATTCACAATGTGTTTTTCTTTAAATTCTTGGCTTATCAAAAGTAGATCACACAGCAAGGCCTCAGCTGACAAATGGAGTAATGCCTTCATTTTAACAAAGGATTATTAATATTTCAAACCTGTACCATCCGAACCAGCACCTCCCCCATTTGTTTAGGGACCTAAAGTCTGGGGCTCAGAGAGGCGACCAAAGCCCTCCTTTGGTATTTCATCCTACAGTTTTGCACGACAGCAACCATTACAAAGTAGAAGAAACTTTTAGGCAGAGCTCCGAAGAAGAAGGAAAAACAGAGCAAAACAAAAGCCTACCTTGAGCTTTCTTTCCCTCCCTTCAGGGTCCGTCCAAGGCGAACAGCTGCATCTCCAGAGGAAGAGCCCAAGAGTATCTGAGCTGACAGGCAATCCCAGCTCTCTGAAGCTTGCCCAGCTCCCTGCCTTTTATGTGCTGTCTTGGGCTGTGCTTGCTTAATTCATTCCTGCCTGAGTCTACTCAAAGACGCCCAGCCTCTCAGGCCAGCGTGACAGGAATGGCTGATAATACTTTGGACTCCAAGCACAAATGAGCCATCATCCACACACTGACAAACACACAAATTCAAGTAAGAGTCCAAAGAGGCTAAATTTTCAAAGATTTTATAAATATATATATATGTATTTAGAGATGCCCAAGGACAAAAACACTCAAGTATTTTAGCTGTGATCTTGGAAAACCCACCCCGAGAACAACACTCTTCACTTGAGCTGAGTTTCATTTACAGCTATTTATCCAGGTCTTTACACAGGGCAGCTGAATAGTTGCCATGACAACTTGGTAAACAGGGCTGAAGTGACCACTGAGGGGTTTCCTGGATTGTTTTGTTGGGGGAGAAGAATAGTTGCTTTAATGGTTTCTTTTTACCAAAATTTCCTCAAAAGGCAAAGCTGCCTCTTCACAGATCTTCTGTATGAGATATTCTCTAAGCAAAAGGAAAACTCTAGAAATGTGTCTTAGCTGGGGGAAGATGGTCAAAGCCATCATCCAGGAATATTGGAGGCAATCAGAAAAACAGAATTATTGGAGGTTAGTTAACGATGGGGGAGTGTACACAGAGGAAATGTAGCCACCTCTAAAGAAAGAACTCAATTCACCCAGAGTTAGTTAAAAAGAGCTGACAGTCTACATAATTCTACAAAACCCCTACTTTCATTGTTCACATAATCTTAGATTCATTTGTTTGTTTGGTTGGTTGGTTGGTTGGCTTATTGAGACAGGGTTTCTCTGTGTAATAACCCTGATGTTCTGGAACTCATTTTGTAGACCAGGCTGGTCTCTAACTCATGGAGATCCACTTGCCTCTGCCTCCCAAGTGATGGCACTAAAGGCATATTCCACCACCGCCCGGCTCACATAATCTTTTCTATTTAAAGTGATATCATTCATGTTTTCTTTTCTTTTTTTATTTGTTTTTTTTTTCAAGATAGGGTTTCTCAGCCGGGCGATGGTGGCGCACGCCTTTAATCCCAGCACTCGGAGGCAGAGGCAGGCGGATCTCTGTGAGTTCGAGATCAGCCTGGTCTACAGAGATTGTTCCAGGACAGGCTCCAAAGCCACAGAGAAACCCTATCTCGAAAAACCAAAAAAAAAAAAAAAAAAAAAAAAAAAAAAAGATAGGGTTTCTCTGTAGCTTTGGAGCCTGTTCTAGAACTAGCTCTCGGAGACCAGGCTGGCCTGGAACTCACAGAGACCCACCTGCTTCCACCTCCCGAGTGCTGGGATTAAAGGCGTGCGTGCGGCACCACTGCCCAACATCTTTCATGTTTTCTTCTGTTCAATAGAAAGTCTTTTCAGCCAGGTTGTCACAAACTAATCTTACAAAATGTTTCTTACAAAAGATATTCATCACAATTTGAACCAAACATGAACATTTAACATTTTGATACATTAGCGATACTGAGAAAATCAGGGTCTCCTTTTAGAGTTCTTTGTATTTTAGACAGGGTTTCTCTGTGTAGCCTTGGTTGTCCCAGAACTGGCTCTGTAGACCAGACTGGCCTTGAAATCATAACCCCCCCCCCACCTGCTGGTATTAAAGTGTGTGTGCCACCACTGCCATGCCCCCTCTACAGTTCTAAGTATTTATAATTAAAGAATTCAAGAATGGACTCAAATGGAAGACAGAAGACAGTGGTTACTAGCAGAGGAGATCCTGGAGCAGGCAAGGTGCGAATCTTGCTGCCTGGAGGAAGAAGAAGAGGAGAGAGCAGAGAAAGAGAATAAGCTGGCACGGGCCTTTAGAGAAAGAGTGAAGGCCAAAGCATTAGGAAAAGCATACTTAGAAAAGAAATGAGGACCAGACGTGGTGGAGCACACCTTTAATCCCAGCACTCGGGAGGCAGAGACAGGCAGATCTCTGTGAGTTCGAGGCCAGCCTGGTAGCCTAGTCTCCAGAGTAAGTTCCAGGACAAGCTCCAAAGCTCCAGAGAAACCCTGTCTCGAAAGATGAGAGAGAGAGAGAGAGAGAGAGAGAGAGAGAGAGAGAGAGAGAGAGAGAGAGAGAGAGAGAGAAGGAATACTTATGATCTGAGTCACTCTGAAAAGCATCAGATAGGGAACAATCTGCAGTTCTCCTAGTGAGGCCGCCGCTAGGGGGCAGGTTAAGTAGTCATCTCATTACAGGGCAAGTTTTTGCTCCTATCTCTTTAGCATGGCTTTGGGTAAACCTGCCTTCCTGAAGGGTGGTCCCTTGGTCAGGAAATTGGTCTGAATTTAATTAAATTTTTAATTAATTAATCTTAAGCATATAACAATAAAAATCATAAATGTTGAGTAAATTCTCCACCATAAACGTAAGGCAGGCATGGACGACTTCACATGGTTCTCTGCAGCTGTTTTACATCTTTACACCCTCACAAAACACATATAACCACCCATCTATGTAGATGTTGTCAAAACATACAGTCTAGAGGCAAGGAAGTCATGGGGGGGGGGCTACACAGGCTTAGAGAGGAAGGCTTAGCCAAGCCTAGACATACGCCTTGGATTTCTATTTCCTGCCATTGCTTTTAGGGCTGGTGTGCTCCAGGAATGTTGCAATTTCCCTTTCAGGCAAGAGGCAGGTACCTCTGAATGGGCTAGACCAGAGCCCTGTGTATCAGAGCAATGGGGTTAACCCTCAGAGTCCTGGGCACAGAGGATGAATAACCCAGCGGCCCCAGGCAACAGGAGCTGATGTGTAGGTGACTGGTGACAACCGTGGCCAACAGGAACAAGTCCCAGTCCCAAAGGAGTTGGTTCTTTCTTTCCACCACGCGGACTCGGGTCAAACTCAGGTTGTTAGGCTTGGAGGCAAGGGCCTACACGTGCTCATCCATTCTGCCGGCCCCTTGAGTGACATTTAAAAGAGATAACCAGAGCTGGGAAGATGGCTCGGCAGCTAATTGTGTGTGCTGTGCAGGCAGGCATGCAGTCTCGAGTTCTGACCCCAGCGCTTGTTAAGGAGCTAGACTTGGTCACAGTATGCCGGTGACCTCAGTGCTTGGAGCAGACAGGCCAGAGAGGGAGCAGGCTTTCTGGATGCTGGTCTTATTCAAAGAGAATAAGGCAGAGTGATACAGCAGTGCACAGCATGGCTTCTTCTGGTCTCCACAAGGACGGCACACCACTTGTGCCAGTGAGTTCACTCCACACACACACACACACACACACACACACACACTCACAAAAGAAGATAACTAGTCTGGGGATACAGGTTATGTTTCTTTTTTTGTTTGTTTGTTTTGTTTTTTGGACAGGGTTTCACTATTGTAACCTTTGGTTGGCCTCAAATTCACAGAAATTTGCCTACCACTGCTTCCTAGGGTTGGGATTAAAGGGATGTGGCTGTTTCATATTTTATTTTATATTTTTTTTTTTTTGTGACAGGGTTTCTCCGTATATCCCTGACTGTCCTGAAACTGGCTCTGTAGCCCAGGCTGGCCTTGAACTCACAAAGATCTGCCTGCCTCTGCCTCCCGAGTGCTAGGATTAAAGACGTGAGCCGCCACTACCTGGCTTTCATATTTTATTAGTACAAATGAAATCTAGATGTGTCTGATCAGATGTCACCTAACCCGCTGTCCTCTAACCCCAAGCAGCCTCCACAGGGCAAGACACTGCCTGGTACGAGTGAATTTCATTTCAGCCGTTTCTACTGTCTTACAAACATGAAGCTAACCACCCACCCTGCTTGTTTCTTCTGTGGTTGTACATTATGTAGCAGGGCTGGAGGAGCAGCTCATCAACAGGGCTCTTGCCTGGCATGCACGAGGACTGGGGTTTAATCCCCAGCACCGAGAAAGCAAAACAAAATGACTACAGATCATCCAAGACATAAAATCATTTTATCCAAGAGCCTGAAGACTGAGGGGCAAGGCATGCACTTGGGAGAGGAGTGACCTCCACTCTATGAACTTTATAAAGTAAAATGGCAAAAAAAAAAAAAAAATTGGTGAGCAAGCAAGGGGTCTGTGTGGACTGGCCGGCATCCTTGCTGATTTTGTTCAACCTGCAATCTGCAATGACAGAAAAATTCTGCACTTCATTCTTACGGGACCTTAGGTTCAACAAAGTACGATAATAGATCGTGTTTGCACCAAACAAGTAATGTAGAATTCCAGAAAGAGTAATTCAAATATTAAGCTCCGATGTTTAAACTTTTTGCTTAACTTTTTTCCGTGGGCAGATCTGCCATCTGTACATCCATGGAAGATATGGTTCCAGAATGCCCATACCACGCAGAGATCTTGGTATCTGAGTAGGAGGCACCAACCCTGGAGGATGATTTGAGAAAGAGTGCTGGCATGACCAGAAAGCTAGGGTATCAAACCTGAGAAGGGGGTCATTTGATAGAGACAGCTGAGGTGAATCAACACGTTAATACGGCAAGACTCATACGTATTACAGATGCCATTTCTATCTTGGCTTTCGTGAGGAGACACGTTTTGGGAAATATATTATTAAAACTTGGATAGCAGTGTTCTGGAATCCTGGAACCCATAACACTTCCCTCCTCAAATCTAGGCCCTCATCATACCAAACCAGTGACAGAAGATTGAGACATGGTAGCCAGGCATGGTGCAAGAAGCAGGCTTGGCTGATGCTGTGGGCAGTGGCCTCAGCTTCACCTTGGCTCCCTGGAGCTGTAGACTAGTTCTCACAGCAGGACGGACAGCCTCCCTGATACTCATCAGTCTGTCCTGTCTTTAATTCTGTTCAGGATAACCTCGGGCTTTTCTGAGGAATGTTAATGAAAGCCTTTCCTGATGAGATCTCACTTGCTAAAATATGGGGCAGGGAGAGATCACAGGCCCAGGATGCCCTGGGGGAGAGAGGCAGATGAGGTCCAGCAGGTTAGCCTTCAATCCAGAAGAGTCTCCCTGCTTTTAGGGGCAGTTGTTGGCCAGCGATTGCTATACCCTAGTATATCCCAACAAAAGGAAGCTGAAAGGGCACATCACCGTCTAAATACAACCATTTAAATTCACCCGTCTTCTGTGAACTATCAATGTCTAAACTCAGTGGAGAGCTATACTCTCTCCAGGCTGTCCCAAGCCCAGCAAGGCCAGGCTAGGCTGCACACAACCTTCTATTAGGAGTGAATTTTCAGCTTCATTGCAATTTGGTAGCAGGAAGCCTCTCTCTCTCTCTCTCTCTCTCTCTCTCTTTCTCTCTCTCTCCACTCTCTCTCCTCCCGCCCATCCTACAAATACACAAGGGGGGGGAGCACAGCGAAGGATGGGGGGGGCTGGTTGGGGAGAGAAAACCAACAGCAACACACACACACACACAAACACACACACATACACACACACATACACACACATACACACACACATACACACACAAACACACACACACATACACACACACAAACACACACACACATACACACACACACACACACACACACACACACACACACACGAGTTGGATGTGGGGGAAGGAGCCAAAAGCATAGCAACAACAGACAAGTATACAAAAGGCACAAAGGATCCCCAATTATTCAGACTTGAATGACTATCCTGGGGTCTAAACAATTGGTGGCAGGAGGGAAAGCTGCTAATCCCCAGACACAGGCTGCATGGCCTCACACACCTGGTCACTCTGTGACTCCCTCAAACAAGTCCCTTCAATTCAATTCTAATCCAGTTCTTTAGTCAGCCCACAGACTTTGTTAGCTATTGTGGTCATCTTTTTTGGCCACAGAACCTGTTAAAAAAAAACCTCTAGAATTTGTCCAAGCCACCCAACATCTCCATCCTGAGGCTATGCAAACACTTCCACAGATATTTAAACACATCTCCAGTTTCCCATAACGAAGGCGACAGAAGAGGATGAGGTGAGATGAGCGGCCTTCATCCCTCCCTGGATGTGTCCTGCCAGGGACACACACGGAAGAAGGGAGGGGGTGGGGTGCAAGAATCCCTGTGGAAAGTTCAGGATTTGTCTTTAAACTAAAACCTTTGGTGAGGAATTCCAAGCGAGGGTCGGTGTGGTGTTGTATGTTTCACAGTACGCGGTGGGCAGGAACAGAACGATATGCTTGACGGAACCGAATGGATGCTAATCAGGTCATTACTTGCTATCTCCATATTCTAATTAGCATTCTTTACACTCATAAACCACACCTACAGTTTAGGTCAGAGACAAGTTAGCTCTTGTGTCAAGGCCTTCATATTCTAGTGCTCTTAAAATGGTATGAGAGATTTCTTACAAGCTATCTCTCCCTTGGCAAGTGACTAACTAGTGTCTGCAGTAAGTCAGGAGGACACGAGCCCATGAGCCAAGGTAAACAGAGAGCTGCGTTGGATCACTTTGTAAAGTACAAAATTCCAAGCAATTGGGCACAATCAAATCTCAGCATGGAAAAATAACAAGAAAAAGGAAGTCATTCCTTCAATTCTGGCTGCAGATGGGCTTCAAGATTTCTAGTATAGTCTGAAGGAAGAATGAACTTTGTGCCAGCTAAGAACAGGAACCATCAAGGATGGAAATTTCCCAAAATGACATTTTTGCCTGAGGAAAGTCAACATCAGGGTACATTCCCGTTTCACGGAATCTGAGATACTAATGCCGATAGAGCTGCCCAGGGCTGTCTCATGGCTGGAAGGAAACGGTTCGATTAAACTGTGGCGCACCAGAAATCCAATGGGCACCCAACTCCCAGACTCCAGCTGAGAAAAAGCTGGCAGGCTCAAAGGGTGAGATGTGGCATTATCAGCCCTACCACACGGAAGGGCAACACTGCCTAATTAGACAACTCCTGCCAGAACACCCCAGAACACATCTGTGACTGTATGTGGAAACAATACAACATTAAGTCAGAGCCCAAAGTCAAACAAGGACACTGTTAGCAGCAGCTGGAAAGCTGGGAGAATAAAACCCAAGCTCTTTTTTTTTTTAAAGATTTATTTAGTTATGTTATGTATATGAGTGCTCTATCTTCATGTGCACCTTTATGACAGAAGAGGGCACCAGATCCTACTCTAGACGGTTGTGATTGCTGGGAACTGAACTCAGGACCTCTGGAAGAGCAGTTAGTGCTCTTAACTACTGACATCTCTCCAGCCCCCAAACCCAAGTTCTAAGGGGACAAAGGCCAGGTCAGATTTCGCATCTTCATCTTTTCTATTCTTTCACGAGACAGAGTTCTAGAAATTACTGCATGGGGGTTGGGGTGGGGGTAAGTCTCTCTCTAAAGAAGGGTTCTAAAGAGGTTTGCTTGCCAAATGAAAATTAACTCCTTAACATTTCGTATGGGCTCAGGATGTAGCTCAGTTGATACAATGCTTGCCTAGCATGCACAAGGCCCTGGGGTCAATCCCTAGCACGGCATAAAACTGGGGGTGATGTACAGACCTGCAATTCCAGCCTTCAGGAGGCAGAGGCAGGAGGATTAGAAGTTCAAGCCCAGCCTATGCTACATAGCGAGTTCAAAGAAAGAATGGAGTTCATGAGACTCTATCTCAAAAAACAAAACAACCCCAAACACCCACACATTTGTGACAAGTTCTCCTTTTAGCTTTGAATTCTCTTGGTGAAGAGCTTCTCTTCTTTATTTTTTTGATTTATATATTTTTATTTTTATGTAAGTTGGGATTTTACCTGTATGTATGTCTGTGTAATGAGGTCAGAACTGGAGTTACAGCCATGAGTTGCCATGTGGGTGCTGGGAATTGAACATGGGTCCTTCGGAAGAGCACCCAGTGCTCTTAACCACTAAGCCATCTCTCCAGCCCCAGCAGCTTCTCCTTTTTAAACTGCTTCTAACTGAGTCATAATATTTAAGAAAATCTAGCCTTAAGTTGCCTTGTTTTCAAAATACTTAGAATAGGTCTGGAGAGATAGGTCAGTGGTTAAGAGCAATTGTTGTTCTTGCAAAGGACCCATGACCTATTCCAAGCATCCATAGGTTAGCCCCTAACTCCAGTTTCAGGGAATCAGATGCCCTCTTCAGACCTCTGAGAGCACCAGGCACTCATGTGATGCACAGACATACATGTAGGCAAAACATCCATATACATAAAATAAGTAAGTATACCTTTTTTTTAATTTAAAAGATAAAGTACTGAAAACATTGTTACTTAGCTTATAATCTTTTCCCCAGAGTTAAACAATAAAACTAAAAAAGAAAACTTAAAACAAAAATAAAAACAAAATAGGGGCTGAGAGATGGCTCAGAGGTTAAGAGCACTGACTGTTCTTCTAGAGGTCCTTCCTGAGTTCAATTCCCAGCAATCACATGGTGGTTCACAACCATCTGTAAAAAGATCTGGTGCCCTCTTCTGGCCTGCAGGGATACATGCAGGCAGATGTTGTATACATAATTAATAAATAAATCTTTAAAAAATTAGCTACAACAGAAAACATACTAAATGCCTTTTCTTTTCTGCATTTTGGAGCTGGAGCCAAGCATTTTAAACCAAATAATAAAGAAACCATGTCGGCTTCACACTGTCCCTTTCGGGAAGTAGGATTCCCTAAATCTAGATGGTGGCACTCAAAAGCTGACTCACAGGCTCAGAGGATGAAGGGTTTCCCACTTCCTGTCAGGTTACAAGAATGCCACATCTGTTTTCAACCATCTATGACGAAGGATTTTGGAGAAACCAAATCTAAGCATAACCACTCCCAGAGGCTGTCCTTCGTAGACCACAGGCTGGACTGCTCCTGGAGATTGTCCTTGAGGAGAGCCCAGTCTGGTCCTTCAGAAGCCTTACCTTCTTCGTGTTGGGCTTGATGCAGCGCACAAAGAAGGGATTAGAGGAGCTTAGAGTTGCCATTAAGGAGTGCAGGGAGTCCTGTCAGAGGAAGAGGACAGGTGGCTTTAGTCAGAATAAAACCAAAAATAACAAACCAGAGAAATGAGAGTTTTTCGTTTTAAATGACCTCACCATAACATAAAACAAGGCAAAGGATCTCACTTGTCTCACTTAGATATTCCGAGTCTAGGCCTGGCGCACACAGCTCCTACTCAAGTCCTACTGTGTTCCTCTGCTTCCCCAGATCTCAGTCCCCGCCTCCACAGGAACAGCGACCTGTACTCAGGGTGAGGCAAACACGGCACAGCAATGGACACCAAGCGCTTGTTTCAGCGGCTGGCACAGAGTAAGTATCCATCGATGGGACCTAGCATTGCCACATCTTCCCTGTGTAAAGCCTGCACTGTACAGTCCCAGGGCTGTCAAGCAAGCTGAAGTGTTCTTCCCTCCGCTCAGTCTCCAGCAGCACAGCCCTGTGCACCCTAGAGAGCAGCCTCCCAGGGTGGATTTTATCAGCGTCTCTTGACTGACAGGACACCATTGCCCCTTGAGTCAGGGTTTTCACTTAAGGGCAAACAGATAATTAAATGAGGGGGTGGTGATCTTCCCAGGCTGTACTTCCAAATGACAGAAAATGTTTACACATTCAAGATGCTGATGCTCCTATTTCCCTTCAATTTGGGAATTTGGGTAACTGGCATCACTGTTATTTGGGCATAGGATGGTCATTATTTCCAGATATGATGTTGTATTATATATATGGGAAAACATATTTTATATATTATATAGTGCTTTATATGATAGTGCTTTCGTGTGTGTGTGTGTGTGTGTGTGTGTGTGTGTGTGTGTGTGTGTGTGTATATATAAATGGGGAAAAACAGACATGGGAAGAAATATGCCCTATTTTCACATGAAATGTTAAATACAATAACATGGTTGAGGAGGACAAAATGAGCCTTCTGAAGAAGATATGCTATTTCTTTTCCTTTCCATTCTTTCTTTTATGTTTTTGTTTGTTTGTTTGTTTGTCTTTCAAGACAGGGTTTTTCTATGTAGCCCTGGCTGTCCTGGAACTTACTCTGTAAATCAGACTAGCCTCAAACTCACAGAGATCCACCTGTCTCTGCTTCTTGAGTGCTGGGCTTAAAGGTGTGCACCACCACTGCCTGGCAAGATGTGCTTAGAATTAAATAGCTTTCACTTAGTTAATTAAAGACATATTTCCATGCATTATGCAAAAATACATGTTAGTACATTTATATGTTATATACACACATATATGCCTTTTTAAAATATCTCAATGTTCTATACACACATTTCAAATTCTCCTGTACACAGATCTGTATATACATCTCTTTTATAGATATATTAAGTGTTCCAGGTTCGTCCTGTGGTAAACCATCAGGACAATAACCTACTAACCATGCTGTTGCAAATACTAGTGCCCAAACACTTGAGCACGGGCATGTCTACACAGTCCTTCTCAAAATAAAGTGAGATCCGAAGACATGAAATAGTTCTACTTTCTATTGCTGTTTGTTTTTCTGGTTTTCTGCTTTTTTTTTCCCAACAGGGTTTCTCTGTGTCACAACCCTAGCAATATTAGAACTCGCTCTGTAGACCAGACTGGCCTTGAACTCACAGAGATTCACCTGCTTCTGTCCTGGGATTAAAAGTGTGCGCTAACACTACCTGGCCAAAATATTTCTACTTTAATGACATTAGTAATTATAAACATCATGCCACTAGAGGGAAAGAATAGTATAATTTAATTTATAAAATCCAAAGAAAAGTCTAAATATTCATGTGTATACCTTTTTTGGTCCTTTTTTTTTTTTTGAGTGTTGGAAATGAAACTAAGGTCCTTAAGTATGATTAAAAGAACAAAAAATGCAAAAAGCAAGTATATCCTTAAGCCCAAGATGTGTACCTGTGAAGCTCTGCCTGCCTTAAAAATGTGACAGAACAGAAACCAGGTCCAGTCTCCCCACAACTCTCATACACCCCACTCCTGCCTCGGTTCTTTGGATCACAGAAACAACAGTGGTGTAGACTGACCTTGAACTGTGAGCTGACGGTGGGCCGCCGGTGTTTGCTTCCACATTTCAGGGTGTCCTGGTTGTTGCGGCTCGAGACATGTTCAAAAAGGTCATAGATGAAGTCAAACCTGTGTGAAGGACGGGCAGGACTGTGAGGGGAGCGCACGCGAGTGTCAGGTGCCTGGTCAGTGTAATTATAGTGGATTTCCACAACGATAATTAACGTCGTGTACCGAGGCCTGCCGAGCTGCAACAGCACGTGAAAGATTTAGCCAACCAGCGCTTGGCAACTGGAGGCAGTCCTGGGAGCACCAGAGTCCTCCACCAGAGGGAGGAAATGAAAAGACAATGACCGGGGTGGGGTATCACTGAGGGACAGGTCTGTCTGGAGAACCCCCTAAACTCCTCATCTGCCGCTAAGGATGTAGGGGGAACAGATTCTAGGTCCTCCCATTGAAAGCAATGCCCCAAAAGCTCAAGTCCTTTATTTATGATAGGGCAATGTTTACACGGAACATACACATCGTCCCAAGCACCAAGCCATGTCTAGATTGTTTACAAGGGACGTTCTCCATGAGTCGGTAAAGTGCCATTGTTTAGGGAATAATGGCAACGACAGAAGTCTGTACACCTTCAGCACAGACATACGCTTTTTTTATTTTAATAAATATTTTCAGTCAATGGTTGGTTAACTCAATGGAGGAACTAAAAGATGCAGAGCTGTTGGGTTATGCCCTTGTGTAGTGTTGTGAGGGTCCGATCAGAGAGGTGTTGGGAGCAAGGCAGATAAAGGTTCAAATTCTGCCTCTTCTACTTCCCGGCTGTGTCACAAATGCAAGATGCTCCACCTCTCTCTAAAGGGCTCAGGTGGGAGTCATTTGTTCTGATACTAAAGCAAGAATAAAATGAGGAAATACAGTCCAGGGCTAGAAGACCAGCGCCTGGGTCTCAGCCAGTACTGATCCCAGCTCTATTATATTAGTCAATTTCTTAAAACACTGCCACTATTAATAAATCAAAAGGCTTCCCAATAACTCGTTATATTCCGGGCACAAAGGACATTATGCGCTATGAAGCTGGAAGGTTGATGGCTTCACCGTCAGCAGGAAAGGTAGAAGAGCCATCCTGCAGGTGGCGAGGGCCAAAGAGGTCAAAGGTGAAGGGCAAGAGCAAAGAGAGAGGCTCCCCCATTTTCTAAAAGGAAACCCCAGGCTGCAGCAGCGAATTCATGACCCCTGTCCTAGCACCCCTTTTAACAGAAGGGCAGCGACAGCTGGTGACCCTGGTCCACTATCCAGCCTGTGAGCTAGCTTTTCACCATAACAAAACATTTCCGCTTCAAACCAGCAGGTGGCTTGGATTTAAATGTAACCTTTTAAGGCGACCAGTCAAGATCGCTTTGACAGGTACCGTGCTGTGCGGTTTCCCAGCACCGTGTATTTTCTGCAGGTCTGAAAACTCATCTACAAATAGAAATAGCTGATAATAGTTTAAGCGGTGTGTTTTCACATGCGAACAGAAACTTGAAGATCAAAAGTTTCAGATTTGGAGATCAGCTTGGCTCCCTTCATCCCAGTTCATAGCTGGCTAAGCGGCAGGATGGCCACCTGGTATTTACACTCTGAGAAACAGCGTGGCTCTTTAACAATTGTCTACTTCCTTCCTTAGATATTAAAAGTTTATTTCTGTATATATTCATGCTAGATCCTCCAAAGGTTTGGAAAGCCTACAAGAAAGGGCTTTGTCTCAAATTCTTTCTCTTTCACCAAGTTGCTAGACAATAGGGAACTTCCTGGCTTCATGGATACAAATAGCTGAACTAACCATTAAACTTTCTAGATGTTTGCCTTAACTCTTGATGGCGTGCACAAACAGTTCCTGAATGAATGAACACAAGAATGTGTAATAAGTTTATAATTCTGGCTGCATTAATACTTGCTTAACTTTCTTGACATCTCACAACGAAAAGAATCAAGATCCTATAAAACCGACCTGACATTAAGACAGCTCCATGGCCGCAGTGGGGAAAGCAGGCTGGACTGGTCAGGAGCAGGTTTCTGAGTCATACGTACTTCATAGCTAAGCTCGGCCTCGCTACCAGCTCAGATACAACCCTCAGCAACTACTTACCTGCTCCCAGCCTCAGTTTCCCCTCCTGTAACATCAATAACGAGAGCATCTACTGCAGGGCTTTGCTGTGGTTTCTCGTCATTAAGCGGTAGTCCTTGCTACTACAGTGCATCCCTAAAGTCACTGAGGCAGTGTGACCTGGAGAAGACGCTAAGCCAATGCTCCCACAACAGCAGCCACAAATTACTGACATGTGTTGGGTGTTGGGAGGCAGAATCAGGCAGATTTCTGTGAGTTGGAGGCCAGCCTGGTCTACAGAGTGAATTCCAGGATAGGCTCCAAAGCACAAAGAGAAACCCTGTCTTGAAAAACCAAAACCAACCAACCAATCAACAAAAACTACTGACAGCTGCACAAAAGGCAATTTGACTTCCTAGAGGAGACCCCACGTACCTGCTTTCCCTCAGCAGGTTGAGAAGATCGTCTCTAAAGGTGTCCCTGTTCTTTTCCAGGATGCCTCGGACATCATACTGCACCTTGTTTCAAAAACAAAACAAGAGACAATGTCATACTCTCAATGAATTAGTTTCAAGTTATGATCAACTACTCTTACTCTTTTGGTAGAGTATGGGGCACAGACTAGACTCAAAGTCAGGATCCTCCTGAATCCTGAGATCATGGGCAGAAGTTATCACACCTAGCTAGCAACTTCTGTAAAAGCTAGACTCATGAAAAGCAATCATTTTAACAAAGCTATGTTTGGCTTCTCAAACAACTACTTCTTGTGAGCGCTAAGTGGACAAATATCAATAAATACCCTGTTTTATTTGCTTGTTTGTTTCTGTTGGTCTAATGCAGCTCAGGCTCACCCCACACATTCCTCTATATGTAGAAATGACCGTGGATGAAACCCCCAGAAACACAACCGTGTGCCTGGCTTGACTATTCTACACAGGTTAAGTGAAAACATTAATGAAATAGGATCCTATAAAACCAGACCTGACATTAAAACAGCTCAATAACTGTGGACAGTTTGGAATGTTGTAGGTAGAGGGCCTAATTACAAATTATCACAGGCTATCTTGGCCTCTTGAATAGCCATTATCCTCTGTGTGTGACTTAATGTCATTGTGACTGACATATGGAACATTTTGGGATGCATTAATTCAACAGGTCACCAGCTCCCACCAACAGGAAATCCCAGAATGGCCTCTGAGTAGCCAAGGTCCAGAGTAGAGGCTCTGAATTCTTTGCTCTTCCTACCTACCTGGGATTCCTATCAAGGTATTTAAAGAGAGTCTTGATTTGTGATTTTCTCTGTTCTGTTACTACAAAATTTCATGGAACCTGATGTTTGGGGTAACCTACACTGGTGTTCCCAGGTATGGTCATTCATACTTGGCTTCAGATTAAGACTTCCTCTTGCCCCTCTGAGGTGAGAGCTGTATTTTGGCCTGGCTATGCCCTTTAACTTCTGATCTTCCTGCTTCCACCACCCTGAGGTCTCAGGTGTGCACCAGCATGCCTGGTTTATGTGGTACTGGGCATCGAACTTGAGGTTTTTCATAGTCATGGTAAGAGCAGTGGCAAGTCAGCCACATCCCAACCCTCCACAGCATCTTAAGAAGAAGTTACCTCTCCAGCATAGTGCTTCACTCCAAAATTGTTGACCGCAACTCGGGGCTTCACGTAAAAGTGGTTGTTCTAATTAAAAAAAAAAAAAAAAAAACAGAAACAAACTAAGGTCTTATTTTACTCATTGTTTTCCTTTGACATCTTGGAAAATCCACATTTAACACAACTGCAAAGCTAGCCACATTCCATCAGAGTTTTGGCATATGGCCAGGGATGGGCTCGCAACCATTGCTCTCAATGTGCTATGACGATAGCTTAAACATCCCAGTTTTCCACTTATGAAATAAACCTGGGCACATTCTGTCCAGCTTCCCCAAAGCTAACTTTTTTCCACTTAGGTCTAATAAGTACGGGAGGAGAAAAGCTTCAATTTCAGGGACACAGAACATAAAATGTGGGAGGTGTAGTAGGGCCAGCAGCCTGGGCACCTCACTCATCATCTTAACGCTCGGATCTGCTGCTCAGACAAAAACGAGAAAGGCTGGCAGGCTTTGACATACAGCGTGTTGGTTGTGTAACTTCTCCAACAAGGTACTGTCTGTGGCTTGCGGAAAATGGCTCTCTTCATTGATCAAGGCAAGCAGGCCGAGTTTCTACAAGAGGAGAGACAAAGGGTGAATGAATGAAGTGTGGGATGTCTGTCTCTCAAACCACTTCAGAGATCCGACCCGGTCAGTACTTAAAGACAGAAACATCACCGTATTCTCTGGGGCTGAAAAATTCAGAAGGAAACACAGCAAGAAAACCAATGACATTCTAGTTGTCTTTGCAAAAATGGGATCCACTGAAATGCTATGGATAAACTTCCAGAACTGGCAAACCCACCAGTGCGGTGGACAGGATTTGCTGGCACTTTTAACATCTGTGAGGCCGGTTCACACACACTGTTGATTCTGAAATACTGAGTTCAGTGAG
Organism: Alexandromys fortis; assembly: GCF_014885135.2. Lineage (NCBI taxonomy): Eukaryota > Metazoa > Chordata > Mammalia > Rodentia > Cricetidae > Alexandromys > Alexandromys fortis. The sequence continues at coordinate 2,437,787 of NW_026068064.1, read as the reverse complement.
ACAATAGCCTGGCAGCAGCCAAGTATTTAAATCCAACTCCACTGTGCATTCGCATTCAGGTTTCCAAATGGCCCATTGTGTTCTAAACATTCACATCTTTGATGTGCGTGTTTGCACAAGCTATTTTGTTCACACAACCATGAATCACCCCAGCTGGCCACCCTTGGGACTGCAACCACTCCTTCTCCAGCTACCCATTACCTTCTCAATCAAGTCGAGGCACTCCCCATTGTCTATCCAGTCAATGTCTTCCCACAGGAGCCCTTCTCTGGGGGAAAGAAGAAAGAGGGCCGTGGGAAATCAAGATACACCTCACGCTAACTTAAATTACTGATCAAGACCAAAAGTATTTTTGAAGTGGAATCTTGTGTGCTTACCTGCTATATTCCAGTTGCTCTAAAGAAAAAATATGCTTGTTGAAGTATTCCTGAAGCTTCTCATTTGCATAGTTGATATTGAACTGTTCAAAGTGGTTAACCTAAGGATGGGGATACAGCGAGTGAGTTCTTCGGGGCCCTCAAGGGTACACAGAAAAGCGACAGGGGGCAAGAGAGAAGAAAGGGCTGCAGAGAAAAACACCCACGGCTGCTTTAGGGAACATCCTGGTCTCTGCAGGCATACCTCGAAGTTTTCAAATCCAAAGATGTCAAGGATGCCGATGGATTTGAAGTCCTCTTTGCCCTTGATCCGGCTGTTGATCTTCTTGATTATCCACTCAAAGCAGCGTGCATAAAGTGCCATGGCCAAGGAGTCTCTGCTATCTATTGCCTGGAGGGGAGAAGACAGTGGCAGAAGGCGGCATAGCCAGCCTGTCCCACCCCACTGGGGGATACAGTGCTCTGGGGAATACTTCATATTTTGACTATGAGCTTGACGTTTAAAGGGTTCATTGTGGTCACACAACGCAAAGCGAGACCTAGATCAGAAACTCCAAAGATGTCATTTGGGACAAGTTTCAACGGCACTGAGGGCAGGGGCCATACCTGCTGAACGCTGAGAGGCGTGAGAATCTCTTCTCCCCTGAGGAACATCGATCTCTGGGTCAGAGCATCTGTGAGCTGTGTTGGGTCCAGCCCAAGTAACTCCGCAGACCTACCCAAAGCTGGAAGTGAAGAAGGAGGCAGAGGTGAACCCACTGTCCCTCAAACACACCAGAGGCTGGACCCTAGCTGGGTTCAAATCCAACCACATACAGCAACACCAGAAAGCAGAGGACATTCCACAGCTCCTCAGGCAGAGCTGATGAATGCATCTCATTGCTAAGTTAATGACTCCCATAGCAATCCCAGGTTAGGAGAGCGGAAGGACCCAATACCAGAGCAAAGTGATGGCCGGTGACCCTGAGACGCTGACGAGGTGTGTGACTATTTTCACTGGTAGCACTCAAGTATGACTGGCTTTGCCACTACAGATCTCTCACCAGAACAAAAACGCTTTTAAGAGGTTTCAAGACACAGGGGCATCTTAACAAACTAAATTTAAAAGCAGATACAAGCTGTTGGGGTTGGAGAAATGGCTCAGCAGTTAAGAGTACTTGCTGCTCTTGCAGAGGACCTGGGTCTGATTCTCAGCACCCACTGTAGGTGGATCACAAGCATCTAGCTTAGTGAAGAAACCTGCACTCAGACTGTAACATATAAAGAGGTACACATACCTACACAATAAAAATATACAATAATTTAAAAGGGACAGAAAATCTGTCTTTTATGATGCAGGACATTAAAGAAATTTGCTATAGCTGGACAGTGGTGGTGCATACCTTTAATCCCAGCGTTCAGGAGGCAAAGGCAGGTGGATCTTTGTGAGTTCGAGACCAGCCTGGTCTCCAAAGCTAAAACCCTGTCCTCAATAAACAAAAACAAACAACAACAACAAAGTCACTACAGACAGAGACCGTTGCAGAAAAGCAGAATTGGTCAAAGTTCTAGGAGCAATGGATCATGCCCAAATGCAATGGAGACATCTCCAACACAACTCATTCATCCAGCGCTCAGGGCGCATCAGAGAAAAGGAGGTGGAAAGAGAGTTCCCAGACAGCCAGAACTGCAGCACAGAGAGAATGGACATTTGCATTGCCCGAGGAGGCCAGAAGAGGGCACTGGGTGCTCTAGAACTTGGTTACAGAATGCAGATCCTCTCAAAAAGCCCTCAGTCTCTTGATCTCTAGACCATTTCTCCCTCTCCGACCCTAAACAAAGCTCTTGGCTTCTAGGATGTTGAAAGGAACTAGGTGGGGTCAAACACCCGATAACCACTGCCCAAGGAAGGGGCTCCCAGACAGGCATTGTGATCCCAAACACATCCCGTTTCCAGTTTCTGCAACGCCGCTTACTGTTTCCATCAGAAAACTCAAAATGCTTCTACATACGTATTTAAGAGCACCTCAACTGGCATTTTTTACAGACAACAAACTCCAAGGTACTCTACCAAGAGAAAGTCCTAAGGGAAAAGGGATAAGAGGAGGAACGCCTCTGGCAGGGCTGGGCTATGGACCCAGCATCTGCACAGCGAGCCAACAGTCTGATGGACTGTTACGGGGCACCACACTTCCATAGCTCTAAAAACCAAGACAAAGTGGCACACTCACTGCCAGACTCAACACTTTTCATATATCAAGAGCTTATTGCTCATATTCTACTTATTTGGTACATTTTACTTCCTAGTAAGAATAAGAACAGACGCCAACTCAATTCTGGAATGTTCCGAAGGCTTTGACCCTTGCCCTGACACTTCACATCACAGGTGAAGCTCCACAGCTCCGGACCTGGACATGGCACAGTTGCAGACATGTGCTTAGCATGGGAGAGTGGGTGAGAACATAGGTTCAGGCCCCAGTGTCAAAGAGAGGGGAAATCTGTAGCGCTACTCTCTAGGGGGAAACCTGTAGCTCTACTCTAGGCACCAGAAAACTTTCTATAAAGATCCGTGCGGGGGCTGGAGAGATGGCTTAGCGGTTAAGAGCATTACCTGCTCTTCCAAAGATCCTGAGTTCAATTCCCGGCAACCACATGGTGGCTCACAACCATCTGTAATGAGGTCTGGTGCCCTCTTCTGGCCTTCAGGCACACACAGAGACAGAATATTGTATACATAATAAATAAATAAATAAATAATTAAAAAAAGAAAGAAAGAAAATTAAGAACCATGTGTCAGTCGCGTGGTGGTGCAAGTCTTTAATCCCAGCACAGGATTCGAGAGGCAGAAGCGGGAGGATCTCTATGATTTCAAGGCCAGCCTGGTCTACAGAGCTAGCTCCAGGATAGTCAGGACTATAAAGAGACCTTGCTTCAAAAAACAAAAACAAACAGACAAACAGACAAAAATGGCTTGTCTCACCTGTTTTGAAGGAAACCTGCGCCCCTCCAGCAGTGATGAATTCTATGTTGCCGAGATGCAGTATCCCAGCCAGCAACCTCAAAACCTCCCGAACTTCCTCCTTGCTGAACTGCATGACTTCCATTGCCGTCTAGAAGAAAACACAAACTGCTCATGATTAAGTTAAATTAATAGGTATGGTTTCAAGAACAAAAAAAAAAAGAAAAAAACCATGATAGATAATCACTGACTTTAACAATGCTGCATAGTAAAAAAATAAAATAAAAAATTAAAAAAAGGCAGAAATGAAGACTGCTGAGCATCCAGCAATACATGACCACACGTCTGTGACAGAGAGCCTCTTGCTTCCACTACTAAACAACATCCGAGGAATCACTGTCATGTCAACAAAACGCCTCTCTCCTCCCACAGGAAAGTACAACTGCTTCCTTTACAGACTGGAGGCAGGGGGATGTACAAAAAGGGAGAGCAAAGAAATGTGGTTAAGAAATAAATAATCATCTCTTAGTCTCAAGATATTTATTTATTTATTTATCTATTTATTTATGTTTTTCTCAAGACGGGGTTTTTCTGTAGCTTTGGAGTCTGTCCTTGAACTTGCTTGCACTTGTAGACCAGGCTGTCCTCAAACTCAGAGGTCTGCCTGCCTCTGCCTCCCCAGTGCTGGGATTAAAGATGTGTATCACCACTGCCAGGCTGTCTCAAGACTTTTTAAACAAAGTTAAAAACCAAGTCAGAAATGAATAAAATAATTACAAAGTACCTATGCTCTGCAAACGTGGACTTCACTCCTTTCTTTCTGTGAGTTTATAGGTATTTTCTAAGCCAAAACCAATCACGGCACTGCATGCCTGCAATCCCATAACTGGGGAGGCTGGAGAAGAACAATTACCACAAATTCAAGGCTAACCTGGGTCACGTGGCAGGACATCATCTCAAAAATCAAAAGAAAATAATGTGCTTTTATCTCCCCCAGTCAGTTTGACAAGGACCACAGAAATGAACATCTTCACTGAATCATGCTGGGTGATATTTGCACACTGCAAACCCCGAGTTTGCATTTGTGTTAATTAAATAAAATCAATGTTGGGTCAGGAGGACTAGTTGACAGAAAGTAATCATAGAGCATTAGAGGGCATCCGGGAGAGATAGGAGACAACAGGAAGTAGTAGGGCGGGGTTTGAAGCGGTGCGGCTTTTTCTGGTTTAGTGAAGCAGAAGCTCAGGTCTTTCAGAGATGCCAGCAAGGAGAGGTTAGCTAATTGTGTTGTGACCCAGCCTCTCTGATCTGGCAGGTTTTTACCCAAGCCTTTGAATCTTGAGTCTTATTTATAAATAGAACAATAGAACCGCTGCTTGCAGGCACAGGGTTCCTGCCAGGCTGCTACTAGAGAAGCCGACTGGTATCTGGAGTTGCAATTGCTGCTGAAATAGCAATCAATAGATTAAGACACAGCCACTGTGCCGAAGCTAAAACAGAGTCGTCTACCTTGCTTCTAAAGCACTAAAAGTAGTAAGATTTAAAAATATGTATGAACAAGCAGTTCCTATCAGATGAAATAGTATAAACACGCAGTTCATAACACAAAATTATCGGGGGCTGGGGAGAGCGCAGTGGGTGAAGCGCCTGCCGTGCAAGCATTGCGCCTGCCCTGCAAGTGCTGCATGTGCATTCAGATCCCCAGAAACAAAGTAAAAGCTGGACGTATTAAAGCAATATGCAGGTCCAGCGTGTTGGGGTGATGGCGTTGTGAGCCAGCAAGAGCTCATCTCAAACAAGATGGACTGACACAGATGTTCTCTGAGCTCTACGTGTGCACCATGACAGGCATGCAGCCGCACTCCATGCAACTGTACATGTGCATGGGGGTGCGCGCACACGCACACACATATAAATCTTAGATATCTTCTTAAAATACATATGAAGGTAGCGTATAAAAATACAAAATGGGACCGTTAATATATTCATTGTACTAATAAATTTTAACTTCTTTTGTTTCAAGTCTACCTCTAAAGGATTAGTAAAATAGACTATGGTGATAATGTTAATTGAATTAACCACAGGGAAATGTAATAGCTCCAACAATTATCACTAGCATGGGCAAGTGCCTTAAGACTCCTAGCAATAACCACTATTTACTTATCTTGCTGTCATTTTTATAATTGTTTAACCAAGCAGGCTCCCCTTCCCTTTGGCAGGAATAGCTGAGTTTAAGGCTATATATATTATCTCAATAATATGGCTCAAGACTGAAATAAAAATCCTGGGAAATTCTCACTATCAGCTTGGAATTGCTAAATACTTAGTTATAAAATGGGTACCGAATTACACAGAGTTTTTTAATAAAAGCTTTTATTAAGCACATAAAGTAGATGCCTGTGAATGTGGTGTGTGTGTGTGTGTGTGTAGGGGTGCTAAATTCTAAAGCAGCAGACTGTCACACTAGAAATAAGTGTATCACAGTAGAAACTAGAGACAAGTGACCCTCTCAGAAAGCACAGGGACGCTGGCTGAACCCTGAATCATGGCGTGCTTCAAAGGGTGGAAAAGGAAGCTGGTGGGAACTTAATTCTTGACAAATAAGTACTTTGGTATTGATACACTATATAATGGTTTATATGTGTTTTGGACTATTTCATGTATTATGTTAGCTTATGTTGACTGAAGGCTGTTGAAATCAAAGTGGAGTTACGTCAAGTTGCAACTGGCCAAATAAAGTCAGCAAGGCATGAAGGAAGGGCTCCCCTAAATTATGTCCAACAAGAAGAATTTCTGCAGAAGCCTCGGCCAGTACCACAGTGTCCTCAGAAGATACATTACAAGGACCTCTGCCTATCACCCAGTTACTTCCTCCACGATATCCTTGCTGGGGATGCTGCACAAGGCATCAGTATTTCAAGAACACCTCTGTAGTCCTCCTCATTTGGAAACCGCCCCTAGTTGCAGCATCCTTAGATAGGAAGTTGACATATTCCCTCTGCAGTACCATTCGAGAGTAAACTCAGTATCTCCCAGAGTCTTTTCTACTCCTTGTTCAACTTTTTTTCTTTTTGTTGTTGTTGTTTGAGAGAAAAACAAACAAACAAAAAAAAACAAAAACAAAACCTTACTATGTAGGGAGGGATGACCTTGAGTTTCTAATCCTCCTGTGCTTTAGTCCTCACTGAAATTTGGACATACACGGTTTAGGTGGTGTGGTATTGGGATGGGACTTGGGGCTCTGTGCATGTCAGGCAAAGCCTACCGAATCAACAACATTCCCAGCCCTTTACCTGTTCCCTAGATCAACAACCCCTAAGTTTTCCAAGACAGAAAGAGAGAGGGGAAAAAAATCAATTGTTTGAGAAGTCATACAATATGACTCATGCCAAATTAATTTTCAGATACGTAAATACAGCCACAGACCACTCAGAACCCCTGGATGCGTGCAGGAAAATCTCTGAAGTCTGGAAATCTTAGTGGTGGTCCACAGGCAAGAAAGATGCTGTAAACACTCAGAATTTGTGAAGAGAACCAAGAGGGCATCAAGCATCAAAGTCCCCAGCTACTTCACACACGTTTCGTCATCCACCATCCCGGTGGGCCAGATGGAGGCAGTAAAAGAGATCAGTTGCTACTGCTGACTTGAAACAGCCTTTCATCTCAGCTGAAAAATTTATGGCCCAATTCTGAAAGCTGTATTAAAACTGGCTATGACGTTGAGCATACATTCATAGTCTATGGACCATGAAAAAAAGCAGGTGTCCTTGCAAATAATAATCATATAATCATGGAAAAGATAACATGTTCATTATGAAAACATAACATGCAGAGAATGGCATAAAAATAAAATAAAATCATAGACTTGTGCCACGTAAAGTAACACTTCTGGGACATGCTTTTTTTTGTTTCGTTATTTTTTTCTTCACTTATAGTTGCTATGTGTATGATATTATATAAAAAATTTCTAAAAACAAAGGGATTCTATGTATGTTTAATGCATATTGTTGCCTCCTGTCCTCCTCGTTTCTTATATAAGAAAAAAATTTACAATATTTTTAAACCTTTCACTCAGCCATGTGCTTCATTTGCTACAAGGGGATATCATCTGTGTGTCTAATAAATTAACAAATTATCTTAAATGTCTCCCAATTAGTCTGAAAGGAGGAAGACCTTGCTGTTTCCAGGAAGGAAAATTATTTTTGCTCCTGCTCCATCAAAGTTGTACCTTTTTTTTTTGAAGCCTTGCTTAGAACCTCTAGAATAAAATTAAGTGGCTAAATAATAATAGCAAAATGTCACATTTACGATCTTAGTAAAGATCAGCTAGTTTTTCACTACTACTTCTGGCGGACCAATAGTAAGAGGCAGCTGGAAATCGAACATTTACAGATCTACAAGGAGATCCATAAAGAGAATGTGTAACTAGAAAACATCAGGCAGGAGCATTATGCTGATTTCATATGTAAATATTCCTGTCTTTTACGTGATTTTGTCATAAGATCAAATTTCAAATGCCAACACTTGTTATTTCAATGTAACCATAAAGATGAAACACAGGGATTAAGAAACACAAACTATCTAACCTGGTTTGGAGCAGACAGAAAGTTTTGTGTGGGGAAATGAAGCCCCAAGAGGGAGAGAGAGGAACAGCACCCAAGGTCTTCCCAGGCAATGTGCCCTGGTGGCCACAGCTCTCTGGGAGTGGGCGTGCCTGCAGCAAGACTAGACTAGAAAACTGCCTCTTCTCCCCTCCCCGCTGATTAGGAGAAAGAATGAGTGCTAATCTCCACACGGTAAGAAATAACCGTGAGAGGAAGGCTGGAGAGTGGGAAAAACGTGCGACCAGAACGGAATGAAGAAAGACAGCTTAGAACACAGTGGTCTGTCAGTGCCTGTGAGGAGTGCCAGGAGCCACCCGATGTAAAAATCCACAGAAGCCTAATACAGTTCTGTACGTAAAATTGTGCGACACTTGCAGAAGAACACACTTTATTTATAGGCAAGGCTATCCCAGGCTGACCCTGAATTCACAAAGCATCCCAGGTTGGCCCCAAATTGGCATCAGTCATCCTGCCTCTGTGGTGCTGGGATGCCTGCCTGCCACCCTCCACCCCCCGCAGACTTAAACCACCTCTAGATTACCTCTGATGCCAAACTCAAGGCATAGGCTATCAAAGCAGCAGTTCTTATGTTATATTGCTTTTGTAGACACAACTTTTGTGTTTGTTTCATTTTAAAAGTACTTTCTATCTGAATTTGGTTATCCTCAGAGAAATGGCACTCACAGATATGGGGGCTGACAATACTTTAAAGAACACGTCAAGAAATCCAATGTGCCAGGGCAAATCCTTTACTCCCAAGGAATACACACCAAAGAGTGACATCTTCAGTGGAGCGTAGCTCAGAGGCAAAATAATTGCCTTGTGTATGTGAGGCCCTAGGTTTGATCCCTCTAACTGTGGACAGAGTGAATGTCAGAGACAAAGATGGAACAGACAGAGACAGAGAGAGACACAGAGACACTGACTGGGAGACAGTGATCACTCTGCACACTTGTGTGGCTTTTCCAAGAAAGTAAAGATGATCACACTACTCCCTCGTCTGTTCTGAATTTCATTTGCCTCTTTAATTAAGTCTTTTGAGACAGGGTCTAACTGCATGTTAGGCTAGCCTTAAACTCATGGCAATCCTCCTGTCTCAGCCACAGAAATGCTGAGATTGCAGCATGAGCCATCATACCAAGTTTGAATTCCATTTCCAACTTTGACCTGGATTACATACATGGGATGAGGAGAGTTTCTGTGTGACCTGTGGACATTTTGAAATCACATGGCAGTCCTTTTTGTATGTAATTTGCCAGGTAGCAAGACCTTAAGGCTTCCCAGAACTATAAAGGATACACCGTTGGTTACACCCTAGAACTGGATGGAGTGAGAGCCTACTGCTGAGGCACCACACACTGAATGATCCAAGTTTCTGGCCCTTGAATGACTCAGAAAGACAAGGCTAACATGCTTTGCAGGCAGGAACGACCCAGCTGGTGGCTCTGCCCGGAATATGTATCCTTTTTCACCAACTCTGTGATGTGTGGATAAAGGCAGGGTCATTAAGAGCAGAGTTAAACCCCTGTGAAGTTTAGGAAAGAATGTGCGAACATGCCTGGGTACGGATGCACAGTGGATGGATCCATGCTCCCCTGTAGGCATTACAGTCTGGAAAGGCTCAAGTCCCTTATAAATATGTATACATGGCCGATGCACATCTCTATATACTTTAAATTATCTCTAAATTACTTATAATCCCTCATACAGTATATACACATAAGTGCTATACTGTGTTGTGTAGAAACTGGCAACAAGGGAAAAGGCCTGGCTATGTTAAGTACATTCAAAAACCTTGTTTTTCCCTCCGCTGACAGTTAACTCAGAGACTGTAGGTAGTGGGAACAGGGTACCTCCACCTATGTCAGCCGCGTTTACAGCCGATTATGATTAAGGATGAGTCAAACCCTATACACACTGTATCCTAAAGCTGACGACTCTGGCAAAGACGCTGAGCCCACTGTGATGTGATAGCCGGGCACACTCAGTCAGACAGGCTGATGATGGTGGGCGGTGACCAGGCTTATTCAGTGCAGTCACGCCGCCCAGAGCCCTTGTGGGAACCGAGAGGTGCCAGCGACCACTGTTGCCACGAGCCAGAGTCAAGATCAGCACATGCAACCAGAACTAGTTCCAGTCAGGAACCAGGTGACAACCCATGGTGACCTTGTCCCATGACGAACCTGTTTTCCAACCTCAAAACTGGAGAACTGCTGTGGGGTGCAAAGCCCAGGCTCTTGGGGTTTTGTTTTGAGAAAGGGGGCACAGACCGCACATGCTGCTGCCAGAGAGTCCCGCACCAGTCCAGACTAACACAGCCACTCATTTCTGAGGACCCCTGGGATCCCTTTCCACCCTGGAAAGCAGGCTTCACTGTGACTTACAGGGGAAGAAACAGCTGTTCTCGTATATCCTTCCAAACGTGATCATGTCTGTTTTCACTACACAAAAGAACTTTCCTTGAAAACAAAACTGAAACCCAGACTCTTATGAGGATAACTTACAATAACTTGTGTGAAGGATTCTTGGTCACTGATTGTCTTGTCCTCTGTACATCCAGACTGATTCAAGTAATGGTAGTTCTCCGGCAAAGATAAATAAAACTCTTCTGCAGAAAGACAAAGAAAGATGGAACATCAGGACTCAGCTGGCCCTGGCCGAAAAAAGTCAGAAGCGATCACTGTAATTTACATACTTAAATACTTACTTGAGTCCACGGGAGACTGGAGTGTGACTTCAATAACTAACGCACACACACAATTTTATACCCCAAATGCCACACACTAAGATGCTAATAATGCTACCTTTTAACAATCCAAGCAAAATATAAATAACTCAATTAAATTAAATAGGATCAGAAAAAAAAGCAACAAATTAATGAAGGCCTTGCTTTATTATTTCCTTTTAAAAGACAAACATTTAGGGTTAGATGGTTAAATGGGAAAGGACTTGCTTAAACACATGAGCTCTAGGTTCACTGTCTAGTAGGACAAAAAAAAAAAAAGAAAAGAAAAAGAAAAATGAGCTTTTACAAATTTGACGTAGATATGTTTTTAAAGTACAGCCATAGATAGGCTGGGGAAAAAGCCCAGCCAAGCAGCTCAAGTTCAGTGCCCAGAACACACATGAAAAGCCATGGGGGATAGTGAGCTTATAATCCCAGGCTCACCAGTCAACCAGTACACACTCAACTGCGTGCCGTGGGCTCAGTAAGGGGTCCTGTCTCAAAAGGTAAGATGAGGAGAAGCTGGACTGCACCTGACATCAACTTCTGGCCTCTACACACAAACAGGCAAACTCACTAGCTCTCTCTCTCTGTCTCTCTCTCTGTCTCTGTCTCTCTCTGTCACACACACACACACACACACACACACACTGCAATAAAGGTGATTATAGTACATTATATATTTTTTGTATTCTTTTTTACTTTTAATTAAAAATTTCCACCTCCTTCCCTTCTCCCATTTCCCTCCCCCCCATTATATATTTCTTACAAAATACCCATCAAATTAAAAATATGCTAGATACAAATAGCTTGCAGTTTCTCTGCTGTTAATTTCTCCCTTTGTTGCACTGATCCCGGATCAGCTCAGCATCTTTCACTCTCAAGCACACATTTCACCGCAGTCCGCAGAAGTCCGGGCATGCCCAGGCTCCCATCATTCCCGATGTGTTTGAGATGAACCACAAGCTGCCATGCACCACTCACCTCGCTCTCCCTGTCCCAGCCCTGCCAGCAGTGCATAGAATATGTGATAATTCCTCTCCCCGGGATTCTGCCTCACTACTCGGTTCTGTGGAGAGAAACCACATTTATAATAATAATAATAATAATAGTTTCCACCACTTAATACAGAACAAAAAATGTCATAACAGGAAAATTGTGAAGTGAATCACAGTTACTTACTTTTTCTAATAAATCTTCGTGTGAAAAGGAAGGCAAGTCAAGGAAGAAAACAGACACAGCAGGAGGTTAGTCTTGACTTGGGTTATGGCTCCTACATTGCTGCCATTGGTGCCAAAAGACATCAAAGTAGAGCCCACTTCACCCAAACTCAGCTCCAATGGCGTGGTGCCCTAGCAGGTGCCAAATGAAGGGACTGGATTCGAGCACACAATGAGGGCTTGATGACTGCGGCAGGTAGGCATGTCTTGAGCGTCTATACACACGGGCCCTGCACAGAGTCTTTGGTCTATGGCATGAGGGTGGGAGACCCCGTACATGAGGTGGGGCCCGGTGGGAGGTGGCTAGGTCAAGGTTATTAAAGCTACATTAATGCTGATCTCATAGGTATGTCAGTTTCTTGAGAATTGTCAAGAATGAAGTCCAGCCATCCTGGTTCTCTCTTCCTCTTACTTCCTGTCATGTGATCTCTCGCACATGCTCCTTCGATGACACCATCCAACATGCTACAATGGAGCTAGAAGGCTTGTACCAGGATCTGAATAAATGACTGACCTTGGACTTTCAGCCCCCAAACTGTGAGCTAAGATAAAGTGATCAGAAAGGAAAAAAAAGGGCAAAAACCTCCTTTCTCTTATCAAGTACCCATTCAGGCATTCCCTTACAGCAACAGAAAACAGACTAAGAAATAATGAATCTAGACTGTAGGCATAATATGAGATTTTACAAGGGAAAAACAAAGGCACTAATATCAGAGTCAAAATGAGCTTGAACTAGAGTTAACAAGTACTTCACGCTCTTTCGGGGCCCTCACAACAAGTGAGCAGCAAAGTGTCCACTGATAGAACTGATAGAGCCAATTGCAAAGATGAACATCAACATGAAACGGAACAGGATACAATCTACAATTCTTCCGCCCTGGATATTTCCCTTCTGGCAGATGTTCAGTTGAACGAACTTCCCAAAGCGACTGGAGTTGTTGTTGTACACTGTCTTCGCGTTGCCAAATGCTTCCATGATGGGGCTGTGAACAGAGCGAGCAGAGCGGAGCACTCGTCAGGGCAAATGCTCAACCACACAAATGCGGGAAATCTGTGCGCGCAGGGCCCAGCCTGACTCTGGTTACAGAGGAGCCGGCTTTTCTGAACACTCACTGAAGCGGAACACCCCTTTAGTCAGGATAAGAAAGAGGATGACACACGGGACCACATGGTTCGGCTCTGCACAGATGAACTAGGTTGATACACGCAGCCCAAGAGCTGCACAGAAGAGCCCACACTCGCATCTAGGAGCTGGAAAGCCCTCAATTTTGGACATTTCACACATTTGCTGCGTGGCCCGGAGGTAATTTATTTAACACCCTGGATGAGCTCCAATTGTGAAATGGAGTCATGATAGATCAAGTGTGTCCGAGAAAGTTCACCAAAGGGCCAGATAGTGCTACTCACTGCTGCCGCCATCACGTAAAAGCAGCCAGGAACAACACAAGAGAGCATGGCAGGGTCCCAAGAAAATTATTTACAATGAAGGCTGCAGGAGGCAGATGTAGAAGCCTGAGACTGGACAGTGATGATCGTTGCTACTGAGCTGGCTGTGAGAAGTGGCTAAAAATTAAAGTATGTGTATTTAACTGCAATTAAAAAAGATTGTGTGTGTAGCATGTACAAACAGTACTTTTGATTTTGAACATACTAAGAAAGCATTCTGCTACTGAGCTGTATCCACGATTAAAGACTAAAAAGCTGCAGGAAACTGTCCTAGGCTGTAGGTTGCTGACCCTGGTCAGCTCTCTGCATCTGGAGTCTATAATGTCTCTACCAGTTCTACCATCTTACAGAGCACAAATAAGATACAGAGTCAGTTGTCTGTAGATGACACCGGGCCACATGGCCCTCTGTCCGGGTTCCAAGGAGCATGGCTGGGTACTGCTGGGTACTGCTGTTCTGTCTTGGGGAGGTTATGAAAATGCACTCTGCTCACAGGGACAGCACCTTCCTCAGTCTGAACGCCAAGCCTATTGCACGTGGCAACTGGGTTGGTATGCGTTGGAGCCCTTGGCAATCAGGCAGCTGGAGTTAGGCTGCGTCTCAAAACCTTGTGGTATCAGCCTGAATGGCTCAACTGGGAAGGAGGGTCCATGGAGCTGCTTCTGCCAAAGCAGGTGTTGCTGAAAGTTCCAGAAAGTGCTGGGTACATGTTAAGACTAATTCTCTTTTGGGAGGAGGGGTTGGAAAGTGAGTCGAAGGCTCACTATGTCACTTTGGCTAGCCTCCAACTCTCTACGTAAGCCCAACAGGCCTTGAAATCACAGAGATCTGCTTGCCTCTGCCTCCCCAGTGCTGGGAAAAAAGGTTCGAGGTACAAATCTCTTGAGGAATCCTAACAGGTAAGTCACGAAGAGAAAGAGACTGACGAACTTTAGCTATTCCATTCCAGAGGAAAAGCACACCCTATGGCTTGGGAGTAAGAACACCAGTGAGATACCTGCTTTGGAGGATGGCTTGCTCAACACAGGACGTCTTCTCCTGTAAGGACAAGTCCAAGGAATGCTGGCTGATGACGGAGAGAAACTTGAGGATCAACTTGGTGCTTTCCGTCTTCCCAGCCCCACTTTCACCACTGAAAGACAAAACACACACAATTTGGTTTCTACGGGAAGACAAGTGTTATGGAATAATCTTTCTGTTCACCGTGAAGATGTGCTGCCCTCATGGTTAATAAAAAGCTGATTGGTCCCTGGCTAGGCAGGATTTTCAGGGCATAGAGAATGCTGGGGAGAAGGGTGGAGTCAGAGGGAATGCCATGAGATGCAGAGCGAGCACCATGGGAAGGACGTAAAACAAGCCTTGGGGCAGCACATAGACAAATAGAAATGGGTTAATTTAAGTTATAAGAGCTAGCTAAGAACAAGTCTAAACTATCAGCTGAACATTTATAATTACTAAGTCTCTGGGTGGTTATTTGGGAGTGGCAGTCAGGACACAGAAAAACTCGGTTTTCAGACAAGTATTGTGGAAACAACTAACTCTGTCAAAGGCGCTGCATTCCTTGAGTTACTATTAACAGCAGGGAGAATGGAGAAGAAGCTCAGTGGCTAAGGGGGCTTGCACCGAGCCCGATGACCCTCACTTCACTCTCTTGAACACGAAAAGAGAAAACAGACTCACACAAGTTGTCCTGTGACCGCCACACGCCTGTCTGCTACAGCATACGCATGCCCTCCTCTCTCTCGAGTCATAAATGCCATTTTAAAATTGCCTCTTATTAAACAACTTGAGTTGAAGGGAAGCAGAAATTCTTTCTCCTGCAGGCAGGTCCACTTCTGGCCTCCCCTATGCTGATTCTTTTTTAAAAATATTTATTTATTTGTTTATTTATTATTTATTTATTATGTATACAATATTCTGTCTGTATGCCTGAAGGCCAGAAGAGGGCACCAGACCTCATTTCAGATGGCTGTGAGCCACCATGTGGTTGCTGGGAATTGAACTCAGGACCTTTGGAAGAGCAGGCAATGCTCTTAACCTCTGAGCCATCTCTCCAGCCCCCCT
Source organism: Alexandromys fortis (assembly GCF_014885135.2). Classification (NCBI taxonomy): domain Eukaryota; kingdom Metazoa; phylum Chordata; class Mammalia; order Rodentia; family Cricetidae; genus Alexandromys; species Alexandromys fortis. Next base: position 2,422,413 of record NW_026068064.1, on the reverse strand, counting down.
ATGCTGATTCTTATGCCAGACTCAGGAGAGAGATGCTCCTTATGCTAGACCCGGAAGAGAGATGCTTCTTAAACTAGACTCGGGAGAGAAATGCTTCTTATGCTAGAATCGGGAGAAAGATGCTTCTTAATCTAGACTCAGAAGATGGCACCTTTCAAATGAGGGAAGCTCGGCATGTGCAAGATCTTTATTTTGTCATGTTCCCACACACATCTGTGGCGGTTGGATTAATGAGCACCAATGATAATAGATATTTGAACAAGTTTAATAACAAAACCAGACTCATGAAACCAAGGTTCCAGCGGAGTACCCGGCGGAGACAGGAAGGGGCGCGCAGCCTCTGCCCGCCCAATTTATCAGTAAACATACGCCCGAGGGCAGCCCGCCCCCAAGGGGAGGGCTTATCCCTACATCTCCCTCTTTTTGTCTAAATAAGACAGAACTAACCTAAATACAACTATAAACAATAATAATAAATAATAGATATAACAAACAATATTGAGAACGAAAGTTTTGCCAGACATTCTATCTCAAGGAGTCTAAATAATGTAGAGAGTAATTACAATTATATAATCTTCAACTCCGTCAAAGATCCGAGAAGGGAATAAATGTTACTTAACAAATGAGAGATATCCAAAACGTGCCATAAATGACAGAGACAACAGACTACCTGGGCAATCACCCAAATTCTCGTTCGCAATGTTGAGTCAACCAACTTTGGCTAAGGCCTAGCATGACTGACATACCATTATCAAATGCAAGGAATTTTCTTAGAATTATCCTACCCTGTCTTGGCAAGATAAGATAATCCTGTTTCATATCTTTGTCAGTAGATGAGGTATGGGCTTTTCTTAACCCAAAGGCCAATTCTGCCAAGAAGACAAACTCCCAATGGAGTGTCTTTGGTGTTCAACGTTCTCTCGGGAGTAGAGTGGTGTCGCCAGGAGTAATTGTGTCTCGGCACAGAATTCTAGGTTAGCTTAAAGGCCATATTCTACAGCTCTTTAAAGAGGCTGAAGATTATACTATCTATACTAAATATAATCTCTATGTATCTAGAATACCTTATTAACCTAAAAATAAACATGACCAACATAAAATTCTCAATACCTATCTAACTTGAAGACTAAAAGAATAAACAACTGTGCAATATATGTAGACAATGATCTTCATCTGTAAACAATGTCATTACATATCAAATGTAAACAATGTTATTACATAAATAGTATCAGAGGTAGAAATGTACATTGTGATATGGTAGATGTATCAATACAATATAAGCATACTCTTATACAAAAATAGAGGTAGGAACACTCACATTCAATATTCAATATGTCAATATACAGGAAACAGTACCAATACAATTTTCTAAAAACAGTAACTCACAAATACCAATCATCCCATCAAACCAGTTAATCCCCCCCTTTTTTTTTTTTTCGAACATACCCCTAATTCCATAAAACATTTCCCCATTCCCTCAACCCCAAACCAACGACTAAAAGATGTCCCTAACCCTGAGGGCAAACTCTGTTGGGAGAGGGGACGCTGTCCTCTAAGATTGCTTCAAGCTGACATGGGGGCGATGTTCTCCTTAGGGGCTCCTGTGAAAGCAAATGAGGGCTTATCCCTACACACATCCCCAGTCCTCCAACAACACCTGCTCAGGTGGATTTCTGGTGGGTGGCTGTTAAATGAATGGGCATAGGAGCAAACCGGGAGTAGTGAGGCTCCAGGATGCTGGCAGCAAGGTGCTCTGAAAGCAAGGGGGAGGTGAGCCAGCCACCTGCAGGAGGGGTACCGGCATGCACACACTCTCCATGCACAGCACGGGAATGCTGGTCCGTTAGCAGGACACACTGGTGCTGGCAGTGTTCTAGATCCATGCATGTGTGGACCACCTCTGGTCCTTACACCCCATCTTCCTGCCCTCCCATTTGTTCGCATGTTTTCATTGCAATTTCAGGGTAGGGCTGAGACGCTCAGGCGCTGGTGAGCTGATCACTGAACAGAAAATGGAAGTACTCTGGCCCCTTTGTATCTGCTGACTAAGCATGCCTTTCTTATGACTCAAATTCCAAAACTGAACAATCTTCTCAAAATGTAAATGAGGTCAAACCTAATTCCTATCATTTCCTAGTTGGCAGCCAACTAAAGAAGAGACTCTGGTGTCTCAAGGATTAAGTCCAAAGGTCTTAGCGAGTTAAACAATCCTTCCATCGTGCCTGTAGCAGGAAGTACCACTCTGCTGGAGGAGACTGAAGTTCAAATCTCTGCAGTCATTTGCTCACCAGCTTCAAGACTTATTTTCTCCACAGAAAAGGTTCTCAGAGCTTCTCTGGGACTTATAAAGAGGAGCGTTCTCCATGGTCTCCAGTCCCCTCTGTCTTCCTCACCCAAACCCTTCATTGCTTTTTAATGTGGTCCCTTCCTAACCCAACCCACAGATTTGGGCCAGCACTCAATGAGAGACACTTTGAGAAACAAAGAAGGTACATCCATTAAAAGGCAAAGTAAGAGCAGAGTTCCAGAGATTGGCTCAGCAGTTAAGAGCACGCATTGCTCTTAGAGGACCTGGGGCTGGGTTCCTGACAGGCACACCTGACAGCTCACAGCAGCCTGTAGCTGAAGCCAATGCCTTCTTACGTCTGTAGGCACCTGCACACATGTGCTCTACATTAACTCACGCAGGTACAACATACACATACTTGTTTTAAAAATTAACTTTTTTTCAAAAATGTCGTTTAAGAGCAGAACAACCTTGGAGCGGAGATCAAAGAGGCACAGCCTGGAAGCCTAAGGACCAGCTGCGGATCTCAGCCAAGGCTGAACCACAAGATCCAGTCCACTTCCAAACAAGTTCTTTTTGTATTTACTTGACCGCGTGGAGGGATAGGAATCGAATAGTCTCTGATTTTAATGTTGATAGCATGAGAGGTTGTGAGACTAGAAAGACACACTTTGTCCACCAGGGGGCAGAGCAGGCTTGAGGAAACCACACAGATGCCCGGTCCAGTCACTTAGCTTTAAAATTCCACATTCTCTTTATTAGGACTAGGAGGAGGAGAGGGAGCAGGGAACCGGGAGAAGGAGGAAGACAAGAGAAGTCCCTCCCTCTGCCTCCTGATTACTGAGATTAACAGCACACATAATGGGAATTTTCTGTTTGTTGCTCACTCCCAGCCTGTGGATTAAAAACACCACCCACCTTCTTTATCTCACCTGCAAGATGACCACACCAATTTCCCCCTCAAACTGCTCTGGTCTAGCAGGGGCTGGATCAGTCATGTTCTCATCCTCCACCATCCCCCCAAAGAAACTAATCAAGCACTCATCGGTAACAAGCATCTCTGTAAGTAACTGTGAAGCACAATTTGATACCGCGGTGCGTTCTGCTTCCTGCTACTGTCATAACAGCATTCTCAGATGCTAACGCGATGACTCCACATTCTCTCTTTAAGCCTGCTAGAGCCGGGCATAGCGGTGGACACCTGTAATCTCAGCACTTGGGAGGCAGGGGCAGGTGGATCTCTGTGAGTTTGAGGACAGCCTGTCTACATAATGAGTTCCAGGACAGCCAGGGAGACATAGTGAAAGCCTGTCTTTTAAAAAAAAAAAATCTAAAAAAAAAAAAAATTTACAATCAAGATGCATATTCCTCCCCCCTGCCCTCTTCTCTTCCTTCCTTTACTTATTTATTTGAGTTTTTAAAGACTGAGTTTCTCTGGGTAACCCTAGCTGTTCTGGAACTCAGACCAGTCTGCTCTTGAACTCAGATCCACCTGTCTCTGCTGCCCAAGTGCTGGGATTAAAGGTGTGTACCACCACCTCCCACCTAGTAGCACAGTTCTAATCCCAGCACTCCCTAGACTGAGATTTGTGTGTCCTGAGCTCAAGGCCAGTTTGAGCAACAGCCACAGACCCGGACTCACAGGGGTAAAAAATTAAAAATGACAGTCTTCCATGGTGCTTGAGTCACAAGTGACTTCGTTAGGCATGATTATACATATATATATATAAAACAAACTATCTTTCTTCATTTTACGTACCAATCCTAGTTCCCACTCCCTCCCCTCCTCCCATTTCCTTCACCTACTCCCCCCCCCCCATCCACTCCTCAGAGAGGATAAGGCACATTGCTTTGGGGAAGGTCCAAGGCCCTCCCTAATATACCTAGGCTGACCAAGGTGTCCATCCAAAAATAATAGGTTTCAAAGAAGCCAGTACAGGCAGTAGGGATAAATCCTGGTGCCACTGCCAGTGGTTCCGCAGTCTGCCCCAGCCATACAACTGTCACCCACATTCAGAGGACCTACGCTTGTTCCTTTCCTATCCAGCTGGAGTTGGTGAGCTCCCATTAGCCTTGGTAGACTGTTTCAGTGGATGTACCCACAACAGTCTTGACCTCTTTGCTGAGATTCTCAGTCCTCCCACTCTTCAACTGGACTTTGGGAGCTCAGGCCAGAGACACGCTATTCTTTAATGCTACTTCTGGGCTTTGGTTAACCTCGAATTTGCACGATCCCTGTTTGTATTACCGCATACAGTTCTGTCCAAGTCACTTCTCCAACATTGCATGTTAGCCGTGCTACAGCGACAAAGGGCACAGAGTCCTTCTCTCCATGTGCTTCAGGGGAGGGGGGAACTAGCTCGGTCGTTCATACACATGCAATTTCCATTTACTCAAAAAGCAACGAAACTTTTAACAGGTATAATGGGCAGATTGTGCGGTATGAAAACTGTGTGGCACCTGCAATGGTCATCATAGGGTGCCCACATCAAAGCCTGCAAAAGCTTTCCATGCCTTCAAGCCTGGCACAGTGAACGATACACAATAATCCTGTAAGAACGTGTTAGCCGTTATTCAGCAGTATGAACACATCTCCAGTGTCTTCGGGCACTCTCCATCCCCTTGCCTGGGGTCTGTGGGAGGACTTCCACTGGTACCCCTCCCCTGACAGGAACAGTTCCTATGATCTGGGAAGAGGAAGGGCCCTAGTGCATGCTCTGCTTGGCCTCTGATCCATTCTTCACCATCTGGGACTTGGTCACCCGTGGGGATGACGGCCACCCATTACCTGGCTGGGTCAGTGACCAGGTGGTCTGTCTGTGTGACAGTGGGCTACAGTTTTGGCAAGCTCGATTGGCTTGAAGTCTGAAAATGACATACGGCTCTCCATCTGTCTCCTGTGTCTTACTTTCACGGAACTGGAAATCCCGGGGGTTTCTATCTGTTGCCCTCCCCCAAACCCAACTGTCCTCTCCACTTCCTTTCCTCTTGAAATAATGTAACTGTTCTGTCTCAAGTTGGGGCTAGAAAGCCATGTAAAACAGTCATCAGAATCATTCACGACAGCAGTTCCGTGGACTGTCAGTCCTATGAATGGAGCCTGGAGGGGTGAATGAATGAGGTGCTTTCATACGCCATGGAAACCTCAGTACGTTCATCACATCTGTGTTGGACTCCATCCAGGCCTTGCTTATCCCCCCTGGAACAGACTCCCGGTACAAACAGTAAGTTTCCATTGGATGCCACCGGGATGTATGCAGTGGGCCAATTTGTATTTGTTAACAATAACATTTAAGAAAATTATAAAAATGTATCCCAGTTCTTTTTTAAAATGTGGTTCTTAGTGGGAAAGGGTTTTAGGGTGGGGGACCCTAGTACTTTATTTTCCCAGTAAGTAAGAGCTGGTGTGTTGGTTGACACACATATGCAGTCTCAGCACTTCAGAGGATGAGGCAGAAGGATTGCTGAGTTTGAGACCAGTGTGAGATACACAGTAAAACCCTGTCTCAAAGATAACCAAAGACATAAAATCATACAAACAAACATATAAACAAGCAAGACTTGGCTCGAACAGGCATTTCTTTATATCTAACACAAAATTACTTTAAATAAACATGTCCTTGTACCATTCTCTTAACACATGCACAGCAAGCTCTCTTTCTCCAGCTAATTCACAGGTAAACGTTAGGGCAGTGGTTCTCAGCCTTCCCAATTCTGGGACCTTTAATATCATTCTTCATGTTATGGTGACCCCACAACTGTAAAATTGTTTTTGCTGCTACTTCATGACCGCAATTTTGCTACTGTTATGAATCATAATGTAAATATCTGCGTTTTCTAATGGTCTTAGGTGACCCCTGTGAAAGGGTCAGTCATTCCAAGAGGGGTCTAAACCCACAGGTTGAGAATCACTGGTTTGGGGGCAGCCTATTATAAAAAAAAATTCTTAAAATCGGGACATTTTATCTAGGGTGATTTCTAGATAGCAGAGAAAAAAAAGAAGCCTTGTTCAAACATTTGAGCATCATGACAAGCATTCTAAAACATGTAAAATATTTCAAATATGAAAGAGCCATCTATCTTTAAATAGACTGATCACGCTTCATCCACAAAACAGCCTGAAGAATAATTCAAGAAAATTGGAAGGAAGCAAAAGAAAACGGGAATGTATAAATGATGGAACAAATGAATGGATGGAGGGCCTGGGAGGGGCAAACCGCCAACCCACACAGTCCATCTGCAAGCTCCATGTGTTTTCTGAGCGCCCTCAGCAGGAGCCAGGTGGCTGCTGAGCTTTTATCCCGCCAGCGGCTTGCAGGTTCGTGCTGGGCTAGGGACTGTCGGCCTACCCCTTGCACCCTGCCGCTCCTGGCTCACCTGATGAGCACGCATTGGTTGTCATGGCGCTTCCACAGGCAGCGATAGCACTCATTGGCGATGGCGAAGATGTGCGGCGGGAGCTCGCCGAGATGGCACCTGCTGTACTGCTCCATGGTGGCGCGCTCGTACAGGCCGGCGATGGGCTGATACGGGTTCACTGAGGCGATGATGGAGCCGATGTAGGTCTGCAAGCAGAGGGGAAGGACCGGGCAGCGTTACCGGGGCAGTGAGCCAGGCTCGGGACTCGCACCTCGCGGGCTCTGCACTCTGCACAGGGACCTGGACGGACCCAGCGAAACGATCGTCTCACGGGGCCGCAGCGCCCACTGTCCACACTGTCCCTACACCCTAATCTTGTCACTGCGCAGATGCACCGCGAGCAGGTTCAGTGCGGGCTTTCAGGGAATGGTTAACAGCGAATGCGGATGGCGAAGAGCCCAGACCAAATCCTTGTTCCCAGGTGACCTCCCCAATCCCAATCCTTTCCTGGCACAAAGCCCAGTCAGTTCCGGTTCCCTTCCTCCACCAGTGGCTGTTATGAAACAGCAGGTGACAAAGGCAGAAAATAGAAAAAAAGGGCAGGGGGTGGGGTGGTACTATTGAATGAGCAGTTAGGGTGTGGGGTAACTTCTAGAGGTCAAGTTATGGACACACTGGGGACAGATGTCTGTTGAAATAGTTAAAAATCATCCCAGTGGCAAATCCCATGCTACGGTTCATCATTCATCAGTCACTTTCTTTCTTTTTTTTCCCCCCTGAGATGGAGTCTCTCTTTATGTAGTCTTGGCTGTCCTGAAACTCAGATCTCACTCAGTAGACCAGGCTGGTCTTGAACCCAAGAGATACGCCTGTCTTTGCCTCCCGAGTGGTGGATTTAAAAGCACGTGCCGCCATGCCCACTAAGGAGCCACAGGTTTTTAAGGATGACAGACTGTTTGGGAAATGCGAATGCCGCCTAATTTGTCAGGAATGTCCGTGCCTGGAAGCATCACCTTCCTGGCTCAATCTCTGGGCAGAAATTACTCTTCCCCCCCCCCCCCCCAGAGCAGTTACAGCACAAGCTGCTTCCCACAGCTGAGAGCCCTGGGTTCCCTCCACAGGGGCTTCCACGCACTGGCCCTCCTGCATTGAGGCTCCCGGGTTTTCCAGAGTCACACACACAGAGAAGGAACCAGCATCCTGTGGACACCTCCTGCCTCCTAGGGAGCACACCTGCTGCGGCTTTACAGGGACCTGTGTGTCCTTCTCCATTTCCCATGTGTTGAAGGCCCGGCCCACAATGCCTAAAAATAGCATTGCACTTGGAGACCGGGCCTTTAAAGAGCGATTAATTTAAATTCAGCCCCTAGGGGTATCGGAATCCAATTCTGCCTGGTGTCTTCTTAAGAAATGGGCAGCTGGGCACATTCGGAGAATCCAGGGATGCATGCTTGGAAGCAGGCTGGTAGAAAAACCGCAGGAAGAACCAGTCGTATCTGCTACACTGGCCTCTGAGACCGTGAAGTATGTGTTGTGGGGTTTTCTCATGGCAATCCAGGCAACCTAATGCTAGAACCTTCTGTTACCAAATTCACTACAGTACAGCAATTATGGGGCAGGGAGGCAGAGAAGGTAGAAAGTCCGAGCATTCTGAGAACATCTGCGCCTTGTTATAATAATTTGTAGTGATTTTTACATTCACGGCAACCGCCAAGAACGCCAGGCACCGTCATGTATGTTCAGTGCAACTTTTCCAATGGAAGAACGTCTAGATTGGGAAAATAATCTGAACCAAAAAGAGATTAAAAACATGAATGGCATTGCCATGGTAACTGCGCTCTTAAGTTTACAAGGAAAAAGGCTGGAAAGCAGACAGTCGAATATGTGCCCACCCGTGTTGACAGCAGCGCTACTAATACAACCGAAGGGCGTGAAACCCTAATGCCACCTGTAGATCAACGAGGGAGAAGCAACAGAATAATCTCTAGGCACAAAAATAATCTATATGCTGTATCAGCGTAGAGGGTTTGAAAGCATTGCCAGCTGAGAAACACCAGACACTTTCAGAATAGGCAAAGACACGGAAACAGGAAGACAGGAGTTGAAAAGCATCATGGTGGCAGAACTCCCTGTGTGTGGCAGTGTGATCAGGACCAGGTTCCGTCTGGGGTGACAAAGATATCTGGGGACTAGATTATAGTGTGGGCTGGTCAACATCACGGATGCACTAGATCTCACTGGTTCACAGACTTCCCGTGACAAATTTGATGTTAAATAAAGTTCACCCCAGACAAATTAAGGCTATTTTGTAGGGAAATGAGCAGGTCTGTGTGGCTCTTTCCACTCTTTGCTCTTTGTTTTTGTTTTCTTTCTTACAAATGCCCGGCCTTAGCTTGGCTTATTCCTAGCCAGCTTTTCTTATCTTAAATAACCCCATCTATCTTTTGCCTCTGGGCCTTTTCCTTTTCTCACTTTTGTATATCTTACTTTCTCTACTTCTTTAGTGTGTCTAGCTGGTGTCTGCCTGGCTTCTTGCCCCAGGTGTGTCCCTCATTCTTGCCTCCTTTTCTCTCATTCCTTCTGTTCTTAGCCCAGATTCTCCTCCGATTTACACTCCGGCTGCCAGACCCACCTATCCTTCCTCCTGCCTCGCTATTGGCCATTCAGCTCTTAATTAGACCAATCAGGTGTTTTAGACAGGCAAAGACTCCCAGCTTCACAGAGTTAAACAAATGCAACCTAAAAGAATGCAACTTCTCTTTGCAGCATTAAACAAATATTCCACAGAATAAACAACTGTAACACACCTTAAAATAAGATTCCACAACATCTTTGGAAACAGGAATCCCTTGAAAGTCCACTTTTCTTTATCACATCTCTGTAGGGAAAATCTAGCCAGAAAGACAAACAGAAGCCACTCCTCCTGCTGTGGAAGGAGAAGGGCTTCTCAGGTCACAGACATTCTGGTCCCTTCTCTCTTGTTAGCTCTCTATGTGGGGACACTCGAGGCTCTGCGTGCTTGGTCCTCATCTCCATTTTGTCAGTCTGTCCTCTTTCCACCTTGTCAGTGTTGTCTTCGATTGTTAACTATCAACCAAAAGCATCCATGTTTCCATTGTGAGATACTTCTCCGCTCACCTCAACAGAGGTCAACAGTCAATGTCATCACTCTTAGAAAGTGAAATACGTCAACAGCGCAGCAACTACATTCCATCAACATAGCGGCTTCGATGGACACACGAGCTGGCCTGGGACAGGCAGAATACGACAGCCATAGGCATGGCATGAAGCAGATCACCACGTCTGATTCACTTAATGTGGTGCAAGGTTGTAGACCTGTCATTAAAGAAACTGTTTTTTTTTTAATGCTACACCATGTCTTAATTGTTTTGTATGTCTATTCCTAATATTTGTATGATGTTGCAAAATTCTGAGCTGTCTACTCTCCCTCCACCCCTCCCTCCGTACTTCCCTTTTCCCCTCCCTTCACGTATACCTATGAAGGTCAGAGAGAGGATGATGCCAGGTATCTTCCTCAATTGCTCCCTACCTTATATTTCTTTTACTTTTAAAAAATATGTGTCTGTATTCCTCTAGAAGTGTAACAAGTGCTCTTAACCACTGCACCATTCTCCAACCCCATCTTAGCTTTGAGACCAGGTCTGTTAGTGAACCTTGAGCTCACTGATTCAGCTAGGCTGGCCGGCAGTGAGCTCCAGGAATCCGCCTCCCTTTGCCCCAGGAGTAGGGTTAAGGTAAAGGCCACTGCACCCAGTCTTTTATGTTGGTGCTGGGGATCTGAACCTGAGACCTCTTCCTTGCACGGCAGGCACCTCCCTCTTCCCATCCCCACCTTTATTTCTAAAACTCCAGAACTGTCAGCAATTCTAGGTCCTCTTTCCTGCAAGCTTGCTTAAAAACAAAGAGCTTGTTTCTGCTACGGTCTCAAAGCCATGCTCTCCTCTAAATCACACAGCATCCTTCGGGATGCGGCTCATTCTGACAGCATGGATGACGTGGTTGCTATGCAGGAGGAGACACAATGGCCTTCCTTAGCAACGGTAAAGACAGCAGCCATGGTCTTGCCACTCGTTTCTTTGGTTGCAGTAAATCAGACTGGACTTGCCGAATGAAATCGTTTTCAGTGATCAGTCTGGCAACTGTGCTGGCTCTGGCTACCCGCAGCCCACAAGTCCAGGCCTACATGCTGTCCCCACCCAATGACAGCGCCTCCTGGGGTCAGAGGAAGCAAGGTACTTCTGGCAACAGCTGTTCTATTCAAAAGCAGTCTGCAGAGATCAAAAACTTGTGGTGTATCTCAGTGGCCACCCTTGCCAAACTACACAAAAAGCACAGCTAGCCCATGACCTAAAGGTCACTAACACCATTCTAGAAACATCTAAAGACTCCTTCATGAAGGCACCACCTTTCAGGAGGGAGGAAGCCATGGATGCCAATAATCACCTTAATCAAGGTTCTCCAGAGCCCGCGATGCAGGCAGAAGACAAAGCCATTGGAGCTGCTGTGGTTTTAAGGAAAAGACTAACTGGCTAATGTCCACAGCAGCACTAGTGACCTACACATTTCCTAAAAGCATCCTGACAGGGAGGGTGCTCTGCTCAGTTCCCACCTGCTTAGTGAGCTGGCAGGAAGAAACAAAGTTTCTTATTCTTACAGACTACTGAGAATTTCCAATTTATATAAACATGGCTGAGAGGTATAATTCTTGCCCCAGAGTCCTGGTTTTCCACAATCTGGAAGGAAACTTCTGAAGGCTACGGCATGTGCTCTTGTGTCCTCAATCATGGGTTCGTAGCTGATTTAACATAGTCCTCAGGAGTTTTGTTTTCACTCAAGCTCTGAGTCCACAAATACAATGCCCCCAGTGGACAAGGGAGATGGTACCTGCCAATCTGTGCTGAAATCATCCCAGGCCTGGCCCCATGGCTACACTGGAGAATGGTGCCATAGGTGGTGGCCTGTGGAATGAAAGGCTACATCAGAGGGATGGCTGTGGGGGCCGTATGTGGTCTGACAACAGAGTTTTAGCACAGAGTCCAGATAATGGGTGATACCACACTAAGTTCTTCTCTTACTTGTCATTTTAGATATAAGACAATGTAACAACTGAATACAAGTTTTCAAAATGATTTACATTTTAGTATGTTTAAAACATCTTGCCTCTAGTAGCTGGGGTCGTAACTCAGAGACGGACCCTTGCTTAGCAGTATGAAGTCCTGAGTTTGATCTACAGTGCCACAAAAATCAACCACCTTTGTACCTTTTAAGGTCAATTACGAGTAAATCTGCATGAGCCGTAGAGGCCGCCTACTCTAAGGTATGTGTCAGCCTTCAACTCCAGGCTCTTACATTTTACAGCTTTCACCCAGCCCAGCAGTTGCATTTTCCTGCCCTAATAAGGCTTGGGACACATCTCCCTGTTGGGGAAATGACATCAGGTGGAGCTGTACCCGATTGCTAAAAACCAAGCAGTTGGAGCTGGGGGATATAGTTCAGTGGTAGAGCACTTGCTTGACAGGTTAGAGGGTTGGGGTTGGTCACCAGTATTGACAAAACAAATGTCTCGTACCCGTTTTAGCGTGCAGGGTGGATACAGCTCTTCCAACAGGAGTGTGAGAGTTTGACTGTTTTCGCTTATCATTATCAATACTGTACCTCGACTTCAAAAGATTCCGAGCACACAAAAACTTTACTCTTGCCACAGGAACTGTTGTTCTTTCTCTTCTAAGATACAAGTTCTCCTGTAGCTCAGGCTGGCCTCATTCTCCCACCTCAGCTTCCCATGTGCTAGCATGATAGATGTGTGGCACCATGCCAACCTTCTTTGTCACAGCATTTTAGATGACAAGTAAGCCTACATTTTTCTAAAACAACTTCAGCTGACATTTCATGATCCTAGGTGTGGTGGTTTGAAAGAGAACGCAACCCCCCCCCCATAAGCTGATGTATTTGTATGATTAATCCCTAGTTGTTGAATTGTTCAGTAGGGGTAGGAGGTGTGGCCTTGTTGGAGTGGATGTGTCTTTACTGGAGGAGGTGTGTTATTAGGGGTAGGCTTTGAGGTTTCAAAAGCCCACTGATGTGGGAGTCCCCTCTGTATGCTGTGAATACCATTGGTTAATAGAGAAGCAGCTTTGGGTCTATTGCAGCACAGAATAGGGCAAGGCAGGGATTCCAGGCAGTTAGAGGAGGAGAGAGTAGGCAGAGTCAGAGAGATGCCATGTAGTTGCAGGAGAAAGATGTGAGCTGCCAGCCAAATCCTTGCTGGTAAACCATGAGCCTCGTGGTAAAATATAAAATAATAGAAACAGGTTAATTGAAGATATAAGAGCTAGCTAGCAAAATGCTTAAGCTACTGGACAAACAGTATTGTAATTAATACAGTTTCTGTGTAATTATTTCAGATCAGGGCAGCTGAAAATGAACAAGCAGCCTCTGTCAACAGCCCACAACAGCCCCAGTCTCTGTCTCTCTTAAGATCTCCCTCCCCCTCTGCACCTCTGTGCTGTTGCCTGTAGATTAGGATGGAAAGCTCTCAGGTACTTCTCCAGCAGCATGACCACCTACCTACACCGCACCCCTGCATGATGACAATGGACTGATCCTGCAAAGTGTAAGCAAGTCCCATTTAAATGCTTTCTAGGGGTTGCCTTGGCCATGGTGTCTCTTCACAGCAATAGACCAGTAACTAAGGCATCCGGCAAAGAGGGCTATATGCACATCACCAGGCTTGTTGCTAAACAAGACCCTTCCATGTATGCAGGCAGAGGCCACCACTTTGACATCTGTTGGCTGACACTGGACAGCACAGACAGGAAGACGATGCCTCTACAGTTCCTTGGTGGGTGAGCTGGGGTAAGGATGGCAATCGGGTTTTGACAGGTGCCATGCTGTGGATTAATAGCTATGGTCTCTACCGCCAACATGCAGAGCTTAGCTCAGTTCTGTCCCTGTCCTATATACTCCGTTGACTTACATCTAGAATCCATCCAAGAGACTGCCTTACTCGGGGCCTCACCGTACTTCAATTCAATTTCCATAAGCCCTTCCTCCACAATCCAGTCTCCCCCTCTCCATCCCACCCCTGAAAAGGCCATATAACAGTCCAAGTCCTACCCCACTACATAACACTTGGGCCAAGGAATGGGCTGTATATACAAGAGGGGCTTCACAGTGCTCTCCCTCTGTGTTAGCGTACCCGCTGATGTCCATGTAATGACCAAACTGCCTGGATCATTTCTCAGGCATCATCCCCGCCATTCAGTGATATGTGACTGCAATCTCAGAACAACGGCTTCAGCCCACAGAAGCATCCTTACTAGTAAACTTTAAGGGCCTGTGCCAATGAAGGTGCCAAAGCACACTTCTGACCTCACCACAGAAGGATATTCTGGAATGGCCACCATAGTAATGGTTTACAATAGTCTACCCAAATAACAAGTTACAGTGTTTGAAACCTAGCCAAAATAATTAGGGTCAAAGACGGCCCCCCAGTTAGGGATACCACCCTTTGCAAAAGTGATTTTTGTCTCTAAAACACAGGCTGTGCTTTTAGAGGGTCAGGAAATAACAAGAGAAATGCGACAAGCAGCTCGGGGAAACGGCAGGTGGAGGGAGAAGAGGCCGGGCTGGCAGGTGGTACCAAGTGGGGCGGAAGGCACAGCCCTGGAAGAGCCCCTAGCAGCTGGGAAGCAGCACTGGTTGCAAGCTTTGATCATTCTGTGCTCTATAAAAAGGTATTATCGCTGCTCCCAAAACAGTCATGATGACTCTGCAGCTTAAGGCTGGACACACGCAGGTGCCAGCTTCTGCAAGTTGGATTCCAAATTCCACAACACTAAACAACACGGTCATTTTTATGGCTGTTTGAAAAATAGAAAACACATCCTATTTTGTCTCTCTGTGACTAAGACACCAACCCTCCTACCAGATCTGGTGCCTTCTACTGTTAGCCAAATTTTTTTTTTGCCAGAGTTTCCCCAAAACTCATGTCTATTTTCTGTCATCATTTTTATGAGCTGAATGAAGTTCATTAACTCACACACCCGCTCGCAGGCACCTTGCTGACCAGCAATGTGCAGCCTTTGCTCCAGCGTTTTGAATGGCCTGTATTGGATACATGCATTGAGCTATTTTACTCTTTGTCTACACCCAAATGCTGCCACGACAGCCACTTCCCTCCTTAGCCAAATGTCCTCAGACACTCCAAACTCATGCAGCTAACACCTCGGCTGAGGAACACCCTGCCACTTCCTCATCCTGATGCTTCTCCACCATACTCTGCATTTTCCGCGCGCCCACTGCCGCCATGAGCCACAGGCATTGCTTGCTAATGTCTGTCCTCACCAATCAATTAAGTGACTTCCACTTACGCAATCTTTCAACAGACAGTTACTGTGAACAAGAGGAATTCTGCAACCCTGGAAGCCGGCACAGAGTCTGATACTCGGGCAGGGCTAAACAGATACGGGCATACTGGGGACCTACATTGCAAAGAGCCCCTCTCCCTGTGCTGCCTCAACATACCCATTCTGTTTCATTCTGTTCAAGGGTGCTCTTTGCTCGGTCCTACATAAGAAAACCACTTGCCATGGTATAATTATACAAAATGAAAACATTTTTAAACAACAACAACTAAAAGTTAAATGTTAAAAATGCTTTATAAAAGATGCCTGCATCACAAGGGCTGAAGCTCAGTAACCGGGTTTAGAGTTTTCAGTGTCTCCATTTCCTATGAATGAACTTATGTTTCAAGTTCTTGTCATGTTGAAAGGAATCCGAACCAAAGGCGAATTAGAGTATGTGGGGAACCTCGCAAAAACACATGTCCTGATTGTGACCATAGGTGCAGCCACTGTGTGCAGGCGTGAAGGGTGGTGACTCGTGGGCCCGGTGGGGTAAACACTGGGAACACTCAGAACCAGCCAGATGGTTACAATTACATCTTGGTAACACAAACCTTGACTTCAAGTGAGGGGTATAAAAAAGTCAGGAAACAAGAGCCTCCTCACAAGCCACACCACACGGGTGTTCCTGGTGTGTGCCCAAACTGGACAATCGGTCCAAGCTCTAGGTCCTCCTGAAACTTGTGACTCGTAGAGATTGTTGATTCTGGCTTTGCTAATAGACAGAAGCAAATGAAAAGGACTTCTTTGGGAAGACTCAGCTTGTGGAAATAAAACACAAATTTTGATGATGGTGTCCAAACAGAAACCTCCATGCCACGCCACTCACTGTCTGCTAAAGCAAGCAGGTAACTAACTGGCCAGAACCTCTCGGCTTGTGCATTTCTCTTTCTAGAAGTGAGCTTCAAAAGTAACTCAGGAACAGCGCACATTTTTACATACTGGGGCTAAAGGGCTATTTTTGAAAGAACTACAGCTAAGTGAGCTGTATGTAGAACATCTTCCCTGCTCACAGAGCCGTATCTGTAGACATAGTCTTACTCCCCAACCGGCACCTTTGATTCTGATCTCTGCGGCTGTTTATTCTGCAAGACCAACAAACTAAGAGAAGAGCTGGGCGGAACACAAAACAACCTCTGGGCCCTCCTAAACACCATAAATGCAGGCTCCCTGTGGCTCTAGTGATGTGGTCTGGAGCCACTCCTTAGTTGCTGGGAGGCGAGTCTCCTCCACAGAGCTAACTCAGAACTGACAGCTACTGCCATCAGGGGATGAGTGTCTCCTCTATCTGGCAGAAAGCAGAGCTGCCGGACCAGCAAGCCTGGCAGTTCCCACCCACACTCGGGCACAGCGCTTCCTGCCAGAATCATGGGAACCTCTCCTGCTCCAGTCAACACTGTTCAGACACTAGACAATCTGAGATGATCCAGGCTCCAGGGATGACTAGGACAGGCCTCCAAAACCCACAAATCCCTTTTAGCCCTTGAGGAGCTGCCAAGACTGTTGGTGTCGCGCTGTCCCGCCACAGGGTTTCACAAGCTAGGAATCCTTCCTTCGCTCTCTCTCCTGCTTCTCACCTAAGACCTTACCTCCATCTCAATGCTGGTCTAAAATCTCTATCTCAACACTCTTGGCTGGAAGATCAGATCCTTACCAACTGTCCAGCGAAGTCACTTTATATAAACTTTTAACAGAGGTTACATGGACTCTATACTGTCAACCGTACACTTTTTAGATCAGCATCATGGTGGTTGGGGGTTCCCAATCTTGTCACTTGTGACAAGTGGGGACAGTTAATCTCCTGTGGTAGAGGCTGTCCTACAGGTTGGCAGGAACCATCCAAGGGCCTTTAGCAGCTAGAAATATTTAGCATTTCTCAACTTACCTATAATATTTAAAAATGTCTTCAGATACTACCAAATATCCCAGAGAGACAGTTATTCATCTGAAAACAAATGCTTTAGGGTTTTCTAACCTTGGATGCCTATCCCAGCTAATTTTCCAATATTTCCCAGCAAACACCGGGTTCTATAGCCACAGTCTACTTTCTCCCAGTTTAGTGAAGCCCTCACATAAAACTTTCATCTTTGTGTGATGTTTACCAGTTTTCATCAGAAGGTGGGAAGGGATGAGACCAAGGAGGGGAGGCCCTCCTCAGACCCCCCCACCCGCACTCCCACCAATGGACTTGAAGGCATATGTCAAGGAGGCCCAGAGTGGAACCCAGGGCCACAGTGAGGAGGGGCAGTGAAGAGCAGGCGAGGATGGGAAGGCAGATGAGGTGAAGCCCCCAACACAGACGAGTCTGGAGTTCCTGCAAAGAACCCAGTGTTAGGTCTAAAGCAGGGCTCTGACATGGGCAGTGTCAGGAAGAATAGAGCTGCTGTGGGAGGATCATGGAGCCAAACATGTTAGAGGCAGGACAGAGCCCCGGGGTCTACAGATGTGAGCAGAGGAGAGTGTTCACCTTCTCCCTACCTAGGGCAAGTACTGAGCAGAGCTACACCCTCCCACAGAAGGCGTTAAGGGACATAGGTCACGAGAAGATTGTATCACTCTCGTATCTGCTGTCCCTCCGTGAGATTGGATCTTCAGTTGCTCAGTGTGTAGGCTGTCAGTTAGTTTTGGGTTTTCCTTCCTGCTAAACTGCAGGCTGAGGCCAGGGACATGCTCTAGACATCTTCCAAACGCTCCTGAATGCGGTGCCAAGTTCCAGGCCGGGGTTTTCTAAATAAAAACTCATTGGTATGAGATGAATAAGCTGGATAAGAAAAGACAACAGCTAAAGTGTCTGAAGCTTTCTATTGTTCTATTTCAGAGCAATGGCGGAAAGAGGGCTATGATATGTGACCTTCCCAAAAACAAATTATAAGAAAGGGCAATTCTGAAAGATTAAATCAGCCACGTGGACCTGAAGGGGCCACTGAAGAAGAGTGGGGCTCCGTTCTCACTTGCCTAGTCCCAAACCTTCTCTTCTTTTCATTAGATATTCTCTCCCTCTTTCCATAGTGAATGGCAAATGCTAGGAAAAAGAAGTTTTCTTTGGATCAAGTCCTCGTGAACAGAGAGCAGCAGATGTCTTTGCTGGAAGTGGTCCTTACTGCCACCAACTTGTCACTTCAGAGCAGAAAGCCATGGCTGTTGACAGAGGTTTCTGTCCTGCCTGATCCGGCACGCGTTCGTCCCAAGGAAATACACAGAGGTCTACATTAATTATAAACTGGTTGACCTATTAGCTCAGGCTTCCTATTAAATAATTCTTACATTAACTCATTATTCTTGTCTGTGTTAGCCACGTGGCTTAGTACCTTTATCAGCGAGGGATTCTCATCTTGCTTCCTCTGCAGCTGGGTGACTGCATCTTTCCTCTTCCCAGAATTCTGCTGTTCTTGTTGCCTCACCTCTACTTCCTGCCTGGTTGCCCCACCTATACGTCCTGCCTGACTACTGGCCAATCAGCATTTTATTAAAATACAAATGACAGGGTACAGACCATTGTCCCCCAGCACATGGCAGGACATTCCCATGAGTGGAGCCTAGCAGGAAGAGTCCCTTTTTATTAGTGGAAGGCAGAACACCAGCTCCTCCCCAAAGAAACAGAGTCGCTCACCCCCAGAAACTGATTATAAATGTCCACAGTGACGGGACTCCATAGGTACGAACAACTGTGAATGCAGCTAGGATATTACCGGGGATTCTGCCGGTTTGGTTTGTTTTAATTTTATAAAAGAAATTGTGTGGTGTATATTTATGTGTGAGTTCATGTATGCACATGAGCAGGGGCATATGGTCATGTGTGTAGGTACAGAGGAGGCCAGAGGTTGATGTCAGCTGCCTTCCTAAATCACTTTTCACTCTGTCTTTGGGAACCCAGAGATGACAGATTCAGTTGGGCTGGCTGTGGGTCGCTCCTCAGGGACCCCTCTGTCTGCTCTCCTACCAAGCACTGCTGTTTACATTCACACACTGACTCAGGTCCTTGTGTTGACGCGGTAGGTACTTCACTGACTGAGCTGTCTCTGACTCCCTGGTTCTAATCTAATCCTGAGACTTAAAAACTGTCACCTTTCCTCATGAGAGACAGAAAGACAGATGAGAGAGGAAGATGAACAGCGGTGGGGGGGCGGGAATATAACCGTGTGCCCAGAGGAAAGGGAAACGGAACATGAATGGCTCTAGAAGCTGGGGATTCCCTTCAGATGCCAGTGAGGAGTAAAGAACAGACTCCATCTACAACAGCACGTGACTGAATTCTGCCACCAAGGGGAATGAACAGGAAGTGGGCACCCCTAGGGCCCCCAGAAAGCAGAGCAGCCCCTCAGGCACCTTTTTTCCAGCTTGTGAGACGGCTTTTATCCATCACGCCTACCCACTGTTACCAGATAAATTAGCTGTCTGGATTGAGCACAGGTATGGCATTGTGTTCATTCAGAAAGAGAACATTAAAACAACACCCTGAGCAAAATTCAAAGAATCCCCCTAAATGTGTTAAGGTATAAACAGGCATTGTGCAGAGCTGGGACTCAGGGGAAGTGGTGGCTCTTCTGACAGTGAGCAGTTTGATTCCATTGGACCACTTCAGAGGGACTGTACCTCCTGCAAACAGTACAGCAATGACCAAGTCATGCTGTGCCTGCTATGGGCAATAATACAGCCGAGCACATCTCAAAAAGAAAGCACACTGGGGCAAAATTGGCTCATTTTAGCTGCAAGTTCAGGGCACAAAAATCATGTACTTTTCCCTCAAAAGAGATGGAGAACTTCATGTCAGAAAAGAGGACCAAGATCTTATTCAAAGAGTTATTCAGCAATTTAGCTATCAGGTTTAACATTATTATCATGAACAGAGAAAAGAGGGTAAAAAAGGCCCTGGGATAGCTTTGCTTCTCCTAGCTGACCTACTTTCTTAACTATTGAAAATGTGCAATAAGAATGTCCATCTATTTTCTTACGACAGAAGAGTATGAGTTCAGAAATAACTGAAGAGGCATACCACAATAAAAAAGTTTGCAAAAATCAAGCTTCATGTTCTAGCATCAGCTAGAACAGGCTATTTTTTAATGTGCATGGCATTTACCTTTTAAATGTTTAATATACACTTACTAGGCGACAGGCAGCATCCTTGGGTCAAAGAAGACAACATAAGTCATCAGAAAACCTAGCCTGTCAACTTGCTGCTGACAGCCAAAGAGTGGATGCACACGCTGTATGGTGCAAAACGGAAATGACATGGCCACGTTTTACACAAACTTGCGTACGTGCCGCCTTTTCAAAGGGGCATGTGGAACACACTGCAATCTGAGGACTTGGGGTCAGTGAGCGAGCGCCACAGTCAGGGGACTGGGATGCAGCTGGGTTCCTCTATGCAGGGCTGTCTGAGAGTGTGTACCAAACAGCAGGTCAGGCTGACAAAAATGACCCTATCACAGTGTAAAAGAAGGCCCACGTCTCCTTCTTCACACTACAGAAAAGCGAGCATTAAATTATGCCTAGTTTCTCCTCTACCTCACTCCCTCCTCCACCTAGGCACAGACAATGAGGACCAAACAGCTTCTGCTAGCACCATTCAGAGATCGAAATCATTACAGTAACCATAATTCCAAAAACACTGGCAGCACTAAACATAAACTCCTATGGCACAGAAATTACTTTGAGTCCAAGAATTTCAATAGTTATCATTATGTTAGTTCTCAAAGAAAACTATATGAAATTGAACTTGACACAAAAAAAATGTATAAGCAATGGTCTCCATTTTCACTTTTTAAAAACTTGCTAACAGACAGAAAAGGGGATAATACATGTAGAGCATTAATCTTGACGCAGGACAATATCTGTATTTCAATTTCAAAAAGTTATTATAGAATGAATTTCTTAAGATTATTTTTAATTTTTAAACAATCTACTTGACATACTAATCCCAGTTCCCTCTCTCTCCCACTCCTCCCACCTTCTCCCCACCCCACCCCCCATTTGTTGGGAGCAATGAGACCTCAGATCCTGAATTTCTTGTAATCCCCTGATCTGAGTGCCTACAGCTGCTCTGAGCACGAGACCTTCAGGAGTCTCTGATGGCAGGAGAGTGGTTTCTGGTGGGTTTGGCTGGGGCGTGGCCATCTCTATATAATCTGCCCCTGAACACAATAAAGGGGGCATTCTTGGGGAATTCAAGGATGACCCATGTTGCTGTCTCTGTCTGTGTGTGTCTGTGTATTTTAACCTCCAGCCCCTTGCCCGAAGCTCGAGAACTGGGTAATAGCGCACCGAGCCCAGACATGGGGGCACGGTGCTCGGCACCCATTCACTAATAAAGTCATTTGAGGCAGGATCAAGGTCCGTCCCGTCCTGGCCCCCCCCCCCATCTAGGCTGAGCAGGGTATCCCTCCACAGTGAATGGGCTCCAAAGAGTCAGTTCATGCACTAGGGATAAATACTGGTTCCACTACTTGGGGTCCCACAAACTGTCCATACAGCATAAAGATTTATTTTATTTTTAATTATGTGTATGTGTATATGTATGCTTCTGTATTTGAGTATGTGTGCATCTGCGTGCAGATGCCCTCCGAGTCCAGAAGAGGGCATCAGTCCTCATGAGACTGGAGTTATAGGCAGTCAGTCATGTGAGCTGACTGACCTAGATGCTAGGAACTGAAATCAGGCCCTCTCAAAGACCAGTATGCACTTCTAATGGCTGCACCATCTCTGCAGCCCAAAGGTGGATTATAAATATTACCTTTTCATACTTATATTCCATATTGCTTATAATACAGGTTTAATCCCATTTCATAATGGAAAAATGCACACAAAGGTTTTATATCTGCATTTCTCCACTGAAAGCAGGAAGTAGGAACCCTGCAACTTAGAAAGGTAAATTTCCATGAAGACAAAAATCACCCCTAGGATGGACCCTAGAGGCAGAAATGGCTACATAAAATACACAAAACCAGAAAAATTCAAACGAATGATAAAGAAGTTTTGATGGGGTACTGGCATATCCTTTATTGAGGAAGGCAAAGGATCCTATATGATTTCTTTGCATAAAAGATTTCTTTGCATAAAAGAACACTCAGCAACAAGACACAATGTGTGGCTTCACATGACACAGGAGGGTGAGCCATCTCAAACTGCAGAGGACCTGTTTGTTTTTCTCTCAAGTTCCTAACTTGGCAAAACTTTAGAAAACACAATTTTTCAGAAATTAATGAGAGGCACTCAAAGGTCAGGGAATATTCTTTGGAAGTAAAAAAAACCCACTCCAAGTTGAGGGGCTTCTTTTTATGGGGCGTGGAGTGCTGGGGATGGATACTAGGGCTCACGAAGGTTGGGCAAGCACACTGAACTACCCCTGTTACCCCCACGGAACTGCAGGTGGAACTTACGTATATTTGATTCCTCTTGTACCGTTGGTATAAGTTGTACATGATGGAGCCTCCATGGAGCTCGGTCAGGGAGGCCATGTCGTCCACGCCCTCCTCATTCATGGGGTGCATCGCCGTCACCTTTTGGTGGGTGATTGTGCTCTGCTTGTAGGTGAACACCTGAGGGCAGGAACGAATTCACTGTTTAGTCTCCAGTAGATGACTGTGCAAGTGCCCAGACCAGGGAAACAATCTCAGTACAACAGTCTAAGTGTTAGAAGTGTATTTTCTTTTTATAATTTTCTTTATGGCATCTATACATTTTCTAAGGAAGAAACTATTTTGACAGCCGCTGGAGTAAAGTTATAATCAATTATCCTTGGAAACTCACAGAAACTTTAAATTCCTAATTCTCTTTCTATGCAGTTCTTTAATCGATATAAATCAGGAAACTCACGTGGGTTGGAGAAACAGCTCAATGGTTACAAACACTTCTTGTGGAGGACCCGGGTTCAGTTCCCAGAACCCACCAAGACACTTCCAACATCCATAACTCACGTTCTCGGTGATCTGATGCCCTCCCTCTTCTGAACTCCAAGGATACCAGGTGGTGCACATACACACAGGCGGCCAAAAACACTCAATTAAAATAAAAATGTAAATCTAAAACCTTTTTCTTTTCAAGACAAAGTTTCTCTGTATAGCCCTGGCTATTCTGGAATTCACTTTGTAGATCAGGCCAGCCTCGAACTCATAGGGATCTGTCTGCCTCTGCCTTCCAAATGATGGGTGCCAACAGTGCCCAGTAAAACATTTAAAAAAAAATGATTAGTTTTGTTTTGTTTCTTTAGACAGGAACATGGTCTCCCTACAGTTTTACTCTGAATCACTTGGTAGCCTCAAAGTTTCACAGCAAAGTTCTGTAAGAGTTATATTGTTATACTGATTGTTAACCAAGCAAATATTCCCCCCATCTGCTACAAGACTGCCACAGTCATGACATCAATATTTAGAAAATGTGACCAGCATTCCCTCTCCGTCATGGAATGCAACATGCATGTGTTCTTTGTTTATCGGATGATCCACCTTATACTTCCAGACAAAGGGAAGGAGTGATACATAGATACATACACACACATACATACATATACACATATATTAGCATGGACGTCAAGCAACACTAAATACTCATGGCTCGTTATTGGGATCAGCACATATTTCTGAAGCCATTTGGTGTTCTGTTAGTAAGTGACCACAGAATTAAACACAGAAAGCTATGCTGTGTTTGTTGACCAAGTTCAGACTGCTGTACACGTAAACGCACAAATAAAAGGGAGTTCCCCATGGAGTCTGAATCTTCAATTGTGCGTTCATAGTTTGGGTTTGGTTCTGCAGTATAGGGAATCAAACGCAAGGTCTGGCAAGTGCTCCTACCCCTCAGCTGCTTTCTCACCCCTAATAGTTAATAGTTTTTAAGCCATGCAAGCTTCCTTTAAATAAAACAAAACTGCCAAAAGGCTCTTTGAAAAAGAATATAAATGGCATGAGGAACTCATAGCCTTCACACGTACACATGTGCATATGCCTGCACACAAAGCCCTTTCTGCCGTGTCTGAAGAAGTTTTTGATTCAGGATTTTAAATTTAATATCAACCAGCTGTCTACACTGCAACAAATAGCACATTCCTACAAAAGGGAATGACACACTGAGAACTACAAAAATGCCAACCCAACGGTTTCGGTACAAATGGCATGTTTTATTTTTCTAGAGAAAAAATAAACTTCCATAGTGGTACTTAAGCCAGACATACCACAAAAGTCGGTCCAAACCAGCCCTGAGAAACTTCCCCAGGCCAGCATAGAGACACACCCTTCCCTCCCAAGGAAGAATCACCCTCCCCAGATGCTGTTTGACAGACCTTCACCTGAGAAGACAGCCTCGTTTCCCTACCTCAGGTGGTGGAGGGGCCCACCCGGCCACCAAAACACCATGAGCTGGACAGAGACCTGGGGCTGCTGAGGGAGTATGGGTGGGGTGAGTCACATCCAGCAAAACAGCTGTGTAGGTAATGGCACAAGAAACACATGCCTGAGTCAAAACCACCAACAAAGAAAATTCAAGGAACATGGACAGGCAATGGATGTCGACTAGGCGCAAACTAGACAAGCCTTCTGCCCTCTGCTAGCCTGCTTTCCTCTGGGATGCCAATCAAGCAGGTGTTCCCGAAACACCCCAGGAGGACAGCATACTCCACAGAGAGGGCTGCGGAGGTGCAAGGCACAACTTGCCTAGCCTGGTCAACTCTTCTCAGCTGAGGAGCGGACTGGAAGGTCTTGTGTTGTCTTTCGGGAGGCCTTGTCTTCAGAACTTCAAGTATTGGTTAAAAGCAGTCCTGAGAAACTGCTCCAGACTCTGTGGCCTCAGAACACCTCTGAGGTCAATACAAGTCACCTCCAAAGCTCTTTCAGGAAAGGGGACAGCCTCAAAGTCAGCACAACCAGTTCCCACCCCAGATCTCATACCCAACCAGCATCAGCTCCTGTCCAGTGCCAACACCATTTCCCTAAAGCTTGTCACTATGCATGTGTTAAGCACCCACCCCAGAATCTGAAGACAGAACATCATTTAAATATTAAAATTTTGTGTTATGTTGATTTTTCTTTTTAGAAATAATGTACTTTTTAATAGTCACAAATATGTATACTTACATACGTATTTATTGACTACATTTTCATGTCAAATATAAATATTTCCTTATCCTTTTTTTTTCATTTTATTGGGAAAAGCAAGGCAATGCAGGAGCCCATATAAGAGAGAAGAGCTAGGCAGAATCTCAGGGAAAAGCAAAAACCAAAGTAAAAATCTAAAAAAAAAAACAAATGGTCTCAAATTTTTCATAGAGCCCCTACCACTGCCTTCCTCATATTGCCAGCAGCCAGTGGCAGACAGAACACAGGCACATGCCCAGCCCAGGAGTGGGAAAATCAAGAGGATGTGAACTATTCTTTTTCATGACCTCAGGATGAGAGAATCACAGAGGGCGATAACTGTGACGGGATTAAAAGAAGCTGGGAGTACATAGATCATTTGTTGAGACAGAGTGTAGCTTTCCAAGGAAAGAAGTGGAGTGGTCCAGAATGTACCTTGGAGGGAAAGGTGAGGTTCACTGCCTATCAGGAAATGGATTATCACTGGCAAGGATCCTAGAATAGGATTGGCCACAGAGCAGCCCGAGAAACTTAGAAATTCAGAAAATCCATTCAAAGATTTTCTTTTTCTGGTGTGTAAAGGCAGTGGGGACAGATCTCACAGCCCACCTCAGGTGAAGTCAACAAATTCACAAGGCTGATTGGCTGGTATGCACTACCAGGTCTACGGGATGCAGAATCACCTAGGGGACAGACCGCTGTGAGGTTCTAAGTTTCTCATGTTATTTATTTCCACATGGTGAACCGCGGTGGGAAGACTCACTGTAAAGGGGAGGCACACACTCCCTGGGCTTGCGTTCTAGACCGCATAAGGAGAAAAGGATCTGGGAGGCAGAATTCATGTCTCTCTGCTTCCTGACGACAGCTGCAGTATGACATCATGCTTCTTCCGTCGTAACATCCCTTCTGTGATGGACCTAACTACCCCAGTAGAGCAGGCCAAAAACAAACCCTCAACCCTTAAGTTGCTTCTTGAGAAAAGTAACGAATACAAATAAATATACAGTATCACTGATGTCTTCAAAGGCACAAGGGAGCAGAGAAAATATATACCCCATGACATATAAAAGAGAGTTATTTCATGTCATACGTTTTGGGACAGCCTAACCAGTAGGCAAATATAAAAGAAACCCTGTGGGGGTGAGGGACAGAGCCTACTCCTTGCATTGTGATGTCTGAATGCGTTGCTGGATGAGTAAACACCTGACTTAATTTGGGAGGATTTCAGAAGACCAGTGACTGACCCTCCATACCACTGAAGAAGTTCTTTACTGTGTGTGTGTGCATCCGTGTGGGTCCACATGCATGTGGGACATGCGAACGTGAGAGGATGGCTTCAGTGTGCCTTCCACGCTTCCCTACTTTTCTTATATGTTCTTTCTCTCTAACCCTGGAGGTCAGCGATTGTCTAGGCTAGCCAAGCAAGCCTTAGGATCTGTCTTGTCTGTCTGACCAGAGCTATGGAGTTACAGACACACGCCACCATGTACAACCTTTCAGTGAGTGCCTGGGATCCAAATTCAGGTCCTCATGTTCATGCAACAGGCTGACTGAGCCATCTCTCAGGCCCATGGCATCTCTTGAACTATATCAGAAGCCATTTTAATATACATCAATGAACCAGGTATTGGTTTTTCAAGATTCTTTCTAAACATTAAGAAATTTTGTAAGTCAAAATGATATTGTCCTTTTTACAAGACCTTTCCTTCCAGAACTGTTTCTGGAAAGGAGGAGCACGATATAATAATCAGATGTATTTCTAAAAGAATTCAGAAAAAAACTGAGTTACATCCATAAAGTGAATACCATGGAGAAGCTGGTGAGACCAATAAACACAAAACAGGGTCAGCAATCAGCCAGAGAAAATGCTTGCTGCCGGGCTCGAGGACCTGAGTGTGATCCTGGGGACTTCCATCTCTCTCGAGTATTGAACTACATTACTTAACATCCATCAAGGAAATTCCTAATCATTTCTAAGAGAATGGACCTGGCAAAGAATCAGCCATGAACCATTATAAACCCTCCTTGTTGCTTACACTGCCATGTAGGCCAGCTATCGGGAAAGGGAATGCATACAGTCCCCTGTGGCCAGGCTCCTCACACTGAAGAATTGAGTGTGACGGAAAAGACTGCAGGGTGGTAATGCTTGTCTTATTCCAGGACTATACTAAAACAAACCCATGGTGCACCTGGACGCCACACCTACACACTACAATAATAAGTTTACCTTTTAAAAGCACGCATACTCACCAGCAAGTTGGGCACTGATTCTAGATAAATGAAAACTTCTGCTTGCACAGAAAACTCACACATAAATGCTCACGACAGCTGTACTCATGATAGCCAAAGCTGCCAGCAGGCAGCGGTGGAATAAACCTTGCTGTGTGATTCTACTTCTTTTATACTCTTGAAATGACAGCATTCGGCAGCACAAAGAGCAGACTGGGCTTCCAGAGCTTAAGGAGGGACCTAGCAGGACAATGAGCTGGCAGTAAAGGGCAGCTAAGGGTTGCTGGGTAGATGTCTTGCCTCCGGGTCTCAGTGTCCTGCTGTGCCCAGTTACCAGGGTCAGTTCAGTTCTCCTCGGGGAGGAGACTGGACCCATGGCTCCTGGGAGCTTTCTCTGTAATTGCTTACAAACGAGTGTGGATGTACACTTACATAAAAAAAAAAAAAGTTTAATTATAAAGAAGCTAAATCTGGTTGTGGTGGCACACACCCATAAACCCAGATCCCTAAAGGCCCAGTCAGAGCTCCTCAGCGCCCATGTGGACTCACTTACTCCTTTCTCAGGGATGACTCCTTTGCCCCACACCCCACCTCAAGCCAGAAACCTGATGACCTAAATCACTCAGCCTTACTAGCCACCATGTCTACCTTGCAAGCCTGGGGACAGAACTGAGCCTACCAGAACCCATCTGCTGCCCCACATATGTAAAATACATACATACATACATACATACATACATACATACATACATACATACATACATAGAGCCTTGTGCTGTGTTTTTAGTGGCATGTTCGCAACAGTTTAGCATCCCTGTTTCTAACCAATGATCTACGTGTATTTTCAGAGGCAGCGTTGGCTGGTATTGACCTGCACAAAAGCCACTGATATCTTTTCTCCTTTGAAACAGGGACTGCTCAGTGCAAGCCAGAGGGACTTTGGCTGTACTGAACTCCACAGAAGCTTCGGTGGCTCATCAGAAGCCTGAACCCTGGTGTAAGAACAGAGTGTGGTCACAAAGGGGTCAGAGTCCCGGGCACCCCAGAAAGCAGGAAGTTTGAGTTGACCAAGTGACAACTCTAAGGAATGTAATCTGATGGCTACCATTCCCAGGCTGACGTTCCTCGCAGACTGCTCCAGTGGTTTCCAAGTTAAAGCCTGAATTCCTAAGGTGCCAAGCCATCTCCAGCTAAAGTAAAGCAACCATCCCTTTGAAATGGGACTTGGGACCTTCCTTTCCTGCCAGGCCCCGCCCTCCATTCCTGCCAGGTCCAACACCCAAACAAAAGCCTCTTGTGACACTCACTACCCGAGAGTCATTTCTGACCTTTCTTATCTCTGTCTAGTAACGGGGATAACAAGGCTTGCAGTTCAGGGGCAAAGGATGACAATCCAGGGCAGCCTAAAACACAGTGGGAAATGGGGCAGAACGAATGTGTGGTGGCCAGGGCAGTCAGGCCCTGGAGCTGGACCCATCCCTGGCTGGAATATGTGGGAACACCCTGGCTCCTCATCCAATGCCACACTGGTTACTTAGTAACTGCCTGCTAAAGGGAAGAATGCCAGCTGCCCATCACTGGCCCTGTGGTCATGCCATGAGGACTGGCATTTGATGTCCAAACCTCACTTCAGAGGCTGAGCTGTAGATTATTCTTCCACTACTGCTTGCCTTGAACTGGGGAGCAAGGCAGAGGTGGAGGCTGGAGGACGACTCGGGGGTTAAGAGCACTTGATGCTCTTGCAGAGGACCCAGGCTCAGTTCTTGCTGTCCTCATTGGGTGGCTCACAGCCACCTGTAACTCTAACCCCAGGTGACCTGATACCATCTTCTGGCCCCCATGGGCACCCACACACAGAGAGACACATAAATAAATGAAATAGGTCAAAAAATGAAGACAGCCATGTGGTTGCTTGGTAATTAAGGGAAAAGGCCGATTCCATATCAAGCAGAGGTTTTGCTTTATTCTGTTGTTTTTTAATGAATTTATTTATTTTTATTTTATGAACATTGGTGTTTTGTCTGCTTATGTGTCTATGTGACAGTGTCAGATCCCCCAAAGCTGGAGTTATAGACAGGTGTGAGCTGCCATGTTGGGTGCCAAGGACTGAATCCAGGACCTCTAGAAGAGGAACCAGTGCTCTTAATTGCTGAGCCATCTCTCTGTCCCAAGTCTGGAGTTTTAAACCAGTCAAAATCACTTTTCCGAATTCTACTTTAAATACTCTTGAAGTGGAATTCCCCTCTGTATGCTATGAATATGTTTTATTTCCACTGGTTAATAAAAAAGCTGCTCCGGCCTATAGCAGAGCAGAATATAGCCAGGCTGGAAAAGATAGAGTAGGCAGAGTCAGAGAGACGCCATGTACCTGCCAAAGGAGACAGACACCAGAACAGAACCTATCCGGTAAGCCACAGTCTCATGATGCACAGATGAATAGTAATGGGTTAATTTAAGATGTAAGAGTTAGTTAATAAAAAGCCTGAGCAAATAGGCCAAACAGTGTTGTAATTAATACAGTTTCTGTGTGACTATTCGGGTCTGGGCGTCCGGGAAACAACAGAGCAGTCTCTGCCCATACACTCTGCTTTTTCTTAAGCTCCCTTGTCAAAGGAGCATGTTTCTAAGTGCAAGGCAGAGACAACTCGAGAGGTCTGTAAGAATCTAGAGGGAAAACAGTCAGATTGATTCCAGATTCTAGACAAAACCCACAAGTCATTTTTGGCTGTTTTGTTTGTTAAAGTATGTACAGAGAGGGGCCGCAGGTTCACTTGGCTCAAACTCATGGCACAAAAACTAAAAGCTCGCAAGGCCAGAAACAAAGCAGAAGAACACGGAATTTGAGATGACTCCCTTCCCACAATGTCCTCGTGAACTGGTCCTGCCCCACTGTCCAGAGCACCTATTGAAAGATTAAGAAAACAGTACATGGACCCACAGAAAGGAGGAAGAAAGGGCAGTGGGGGGTGGTTAGGGAACAGGGGGCCAAAGACCATTAAAGTGAAGTCCTTTTAAAAGAGAAGCATTTTTAATAACACAAGAAAAGTTAAGCCAGACATGATTGCACATGCCTTAATCCCAGCATTTGGGTGGAAGAGGCAGGTAGATTTCTGAGTTCGAGGCCAGTCTGGTCTACACTAAGAGTTCCAGGGCAGTCAAGGATACATAGAGAAACCCTGTCTCAGCAAACGAAAGCAACAGAAAGAAAAGTGAACATCATGAGCTGAGACAGCTTTCTTGGTATCTGTAGCATGAGCAAAATCAGAGGGTTGAAGAGACTGTTCAAGAGTGTACTGGTCCACACCTGTACTCCCAGCACTCAGAGGCAGAGGCAGGTAGATCTCTGTGAGCTGGAGGTCAGCCTGGTCTACAGAGTGAGTTTCAGGACAGCCAGAGCTACATAGACCCTGTCTCAAAAAGATTCTTCCCCTGGGCAGGAAACTGTTGTTTGAAAAGCCTTGTGCAGTGGTGCACACCTTTAATCCTAGCAGTCAGGAGGCAGAGACAGGCAATGTCTGCCCCTGTCTATAGAAACAAAGAGAGAAAACCCCTGTGCATTCTGTGTTGGGAATAGGGGTCAAAGACTAATAGCCGGGGAGCTGGAGAGATGGCTCAGAGGTTAAGAGCATTGCCTGCTCTTCCAAAGGTCCTGAGTTCAATTCCCAGCAACCACATGGTGGCTCACAGCCATCTNTGAGCTCCAGGCTCAGGAGAGACCCTGTCTTAAAAAATAAGGTGGAGGGCTGGAGAGATGGCTCAGAGGTAAGAAGAGCGTTGCCTGCTCTTCCAAACGTCCTGAGTTCAATTCCCAGCAACCACATGGTGGCTCACAGCCATCTGTAATGGGGTCTGGTGCCCTCTTCTGGCCTGCAGGCATACACACAGACAGAATATTGTATACATAATAAATAAATTTATATTAAAAAAAAAGACTAATAGCCGGACAGAGAACCTAGAGGAAACCTAAGTAAAGCCTTCCGCAGGGCTTAGGTTAAAAGGGATGAGCATGGCTGTGCTTGTCGACATCATCCTTCTTTACGGACACAGCCTCCATCCCCACTGGCCTTCCTTCCTTCCGGATGGTACCTTTCCAGCCACACATCTTCACATTTGGGTTTTGTGATGAAAGGGTCAAATATAGTATAGAAGAGGAGTGTGCGCTCATTGGTCCACAGACCCGGGGAGAGCCCCTCCTCCTCCTCTGTTGCAAACACAGCCGGCTATCAGACACCTGTTCTCCTGCTTCCCTGTTTCCCTTGTAACACCTGTCCGGGCAGCGTTCTGTCCCTGCTCCTCAGCCTTGCCCTGCGCTGCTCTATCTTCATCTCATCACAGAGGCAAAGACAAGACCAACACCAGCGCCGCAGAGGCCACACACACACACACACACACACACACACACGAAAATGTGTCCAGGTAGAGACGAGGAAAGAATGCAACAACAAAACTGTACCAGAGGATGCGGCCAGCACCACCATGCTCTGGAAGGAAGAGGAGATACTGCGTCACACTCAGAGCAGCCCGTTTCCTCGGGATTAGAAATAAAGTCCTGGCCACACTTGGTGGTACAGCCTACAATACCAGCACCGATGGCTGGGACGCTGAGCCAAACCTGCACTATGACAAGACTTTACCTCAGAGGCCAAAGCAAATGAAATGAAATTCTCTGTTTTCCTAATCTCTTGACAGTTGTGTATATGTCTTTGAAAACCATGTAGGTTGATACATGGTTCGTGGGAACATGCAAAGGTACAGATGCTTTGGAAAGCAGTTTGGCAGTTCTAAAAAAAAAAAAAAGCAGAGTTGCCATGACCTGGCAAGTCCACTTCAAAGAACAGACACCCTGAACAAACATTCACATAAAAGAAACAGTCATTCCAAATTGTTTGCAAAAAGGTAGAAAAAACCTAAGTGTGGCACAATGGAATGTCACTCAGCTGTGAAGGACAGACTGACCCCTGTCCTTTATACTATAGAATAATGAGCCCTGAAAACACTAAGAAACCTGGAGGAAGACACAGAGAAACTGCCATGTATTGTATGATTCCATGTGTCTGAAATGTCTCAACAGTGAATCCAGAGAAAGAAAGAACAGGCAGGACTGCCAGGCTCCGGGGAAAGGACTGGGGACTGACTGCTTCACATAGTGAAAATGTCCTAACACTTGGGGTTGGGAAGATGGCTCAGAAGTTAAGAGCACACATTATTGTTGCAGAGGACACAAAGTCAGTTATCAGCATCCCTGTTGGGCAGCTCTCACCAACTGTAACTCCAGCTTCAGGGGCTTGGATGTCTTCTAGCCGCTTGCATGTGTGTGCATCCACACACAGACCTTTTTGTTGTTGTTTTTTAAAGATTTATTATGTATACAACATTTGGCCTCTGTGTATGCCTGAAGGCCAGAAGAGGGTACCAGGTCTCATTACAGATGGTGGTGAGCCATCATGTGGTTGCTGGGAATTGAACTCAGGACCTCTGGAAGAGCACTCAGTGCTCTTAACCTCTGAGCCATCTTTCCAGCCCCGAGACCTAATTTTTAAAAGTTCTAGAAATTTTATAAAATTGCTTGTGCTGATGACTACATAACTCTGGAGATTAAAAACCCACTGGACTATAAATTCTAAGAGGCAAATTCTGTGAAATCGGCTTTATATCAAAGGAAAACTTAATTAAAGGAGGGCTGGAGAAAGGATAGGCAGTTAGAACAACGGAGACACAAGTGGGACTAAGCAAAAGACGAGCAGCCTCGTACAAATGAGAAGGGAGAGGGTTAAATGCCGCTTCGACAATCTCCTGGCAGGGTGCTACTCATCAGTGTAGACCAGCCCATGAGAGCCCATCTATCCAACCGCTGATATTCTGCCCTTTGTTACAACAGAGGCAACACGGGGTCCCTTCTTTGCGAGGTGGACCTCTTGAAAAGAATCATTATTTTTAGTACTCAGCCAGAAGCGTGGCTGCCACTGGCACACTATGACACATGAAGAGTCTTCAACACGGATGCTGAAATCACAAGTAGGCGACAATAAGAGGCACGCTGTAAAGCCAGATCTTAAAACAATAGTCTTCACCAAGTGTCAAGTCCATATAGAGAGAGCAACTCAAAGTAAGGATCTAAATATTCAGATGCCACTGATATTATCCCAAAGACTACTTCAGACAAAGAGAACAGTCAACCTCCATCCATACTGAACTTACACGGAAGTTCAATGCTGAAGCTGTTAAAATCCTATTTACTATATAGAAGAGCTGAGCTAGCGTACAAATTATTTTGTGAGTTGAGCTAAGGCCATTAAAATAGACACAGCATTTCTGTACAAAGGTCAGAACACGTTACTAGCCAAGTGACAATTCTGTTAAGTAGGCTAAAACTCCATGGAAGGTTCTCTAGACTTTCAAAATCCTAAGCATCTTTTACTTAAGAACACCAAAATCTGTAGGCACAAATGTAATACCTTGTATATTATGCACGGCCATGCATCAAATAGCCAAGCTAGAGATAAACTTTCATTTGCAAATGTTTAACTTTTGCCGGTTCTCCCAGACCAATGACTAAGTCGGGCTCCTTAGGCAAAACTCAGTTCCATTTGAACTCTTAACAATGGAAGCTGATTTCTATGCCAACTTTTCTCATGCAGTTTCTCATTAATTAGCTTTGTCAGTGTGTCTAATATAAAGTCTACGGTCTTTGTAGGGCCTCATTAGCCCTGACTCCAGAGAGCTAGAGACTTGGAAGCTTTTTTTTTTTTTTAACATACACTAGCTTAAGTTCCCCTCACTAGGGGACGGCCATGATCTTTTCTGCTGATTGATTCGGACAGTATGTGGTTACTAGACAAAAAGAACTCAATCATAAAGGCTCATATGAGACTAATTTTGGTGGGAGGAAAGGGAAGGAGTGGGCGTGGCGCTGTGTTGCACGAGAAGTAGAAGAGCAGGTGGCCAGGGTGTTCTTGGCTTCACAGCAGACAGTAAAGCCTTAAGACAAGCCGTTTCATAGAAAACCCTTTGTACGTAATAGCACATATTAAACGGCATGCCCCTAGGCTTATCCAAGTTGAAATAACTGTAATTTCTGAGTCTTGTGACAGGGGTTAGGTCATCTCCTGGTCCAACTTTGTTAAAAGCTCTTTTGTTCAGTGTGTTGACTCTGTACCCTGTACCAGGACTATGCACAGAGCCGAGGAGACAAATACATGAGAAGCAGGAAAGCGGATGCATCAGATGCAGGAACAGGGACAGACAGGGATGACTCAAAGTGTCCACCACCATGAGGCAAAGCTCTGGACTCCTGGAAGACAGAAAGACTCTGCACAGAGTCTGTCGCTCCTCGTTCTTGGTTCCGGTTGCACCCTGCCACTAGGGGAAATGCCTGGCAAGTGGCACCGCACTGCCAGACCTGTCCTTCCTGGACCTGCAAGCGGGGCAGGAGTACTGCCGCTTCCTGATTCGCAAAGCTGCCTGCCTGCAAGCGCTTGCAAGCTCACAACACGTAGGCCTGAGGACTTCACATCATTGGCTGCCACCAAGATGAGACCGTCAGGACACCGCTACCATCAAAACACTGTCAAAGGGGCGTACCCCTGGGAAAACCCTGCTTTGCATTCAGATTCTGCTTGCCCTGTTTATATACCAGGTCACACAGACACCAACACACTCCCTGACTGACCTGCCGGCCAGACGGGACCACGCCCAGCTAACAATTAAGCACTGACCTTCTTCAGGTTCCTTCTTGAAGCCTGCAGCTCACCTCCCTTCACTTCCAAACCATGACTCAGTTGGATGTCTACGTGCACATAAATTATCTAGACATGCACAGAGACACATAACTAGGGCAACTGTGATCAGTATAACTTGCCAAGTATCTGTGCTCCCTCTGGCAATCAGCCCTCTGAGAAGGTGCTATTCTTACATCATCTTTATGAATGAAATATGTGAGGGTCCAGCCAGTTTAAGTCACTTAAGGTGGCATATGTGGCAGGCAGAAATAAGGACAAGCAGCTATTGATGGGGGCATGCCAACCTGAGGACCACTGGATTGCATCTGGCTGTTTTCCCATTTTTTAATTAATTAATTTATTAAAGATTTCTGCTTCCTCCCCGCCACCGCCTCCCATTTCTCTCCCCCTCCCCCACAAAGCCCCCCTCCCTCATCAGCCCAAAGAGCAATCAGGGTTCCCTGCCCTGTGGGAAGTCCAAGGACCACCCACCTCCATCCAGGTCTAGTAAGGTGAGCATCCAAACTGCCTAGGCTCCCACAAAGCCAGTACATGCAGTAGAATCAAAAACCCATTGCCATTGTTCTTGAGGTCTCAGTAGTCCTCATTGTCCACTATGTTCAGCAAGTCCGGTTTTATCCCAGGCTTTTTCAGACCCAGGCCAGCTGGCCTTGGTGAGTTCCCGATAGAACATCCCCCTTGTCTCAGTGTATGGGTGCACCCCTCGCGGTCCTGAGTTCCTTGCTCGTGCTTTTTTTTAAAAAAACTGATCTTTATCTGTTGGGGTCCATAGGGTCCTGGTCGTCTGTTTATTTATTTTGTCTATTTACATGTCGCCTGTGTACATGCTCCCAAAGAGTCCAGGAGAGAGTGTTGGATCCTGGGAGTGGAATCCAGGAGGCTGTGAGCCATCTGGGGTGAGTGCTGGGACCTGGCACCCTCCACCACTCAGCCGTCTCCGCAGCATCCCCACCACCCCCTGACTTTCTCGGTCTAAATTATTAACTGATGCTGAGATGATCTCTCTGGCCTACCTATTACTAAAAGTCTAGTTAAAATCAAACAAGATTTTATAACTGCATTAAGGATTTGCAGAGCGTATCAAGTACCAAGTCACGAGGAGAAGCAGTCATGGGAAATGGAAAGTTAATGTTTAACCAAGAAGCTTCTGGGTCCTCTAGAGTTTATTAATGGGATCAAATTGCTCTGTACGAGTTAACCTGGGAAGGTTGAGCAAGGACATCAACAAATACTAATTATACAATTACATAGGCGCTTCAAACACTTAACCCATGTCACTTCATTTTAATTCAGCCCAACAAATGCGAAGACACAGCACAAATCAGGAAAGTGGGCAAGGATGGGGACTCCCCACTCAGCAAATCAGCTGCTGGCTAACTACTTCCGGCTCACTTTCCCCCCACTGTCCCCCAAATAAACCTGGAGAATCCTCCACTCTCCCATCCGCTGCCCTCCAAAGATCTCCAGAGTGCTTCTCTCTAATCATAAAGAAGAAAATCATTCTCTTTCAGGCATTTTCCTTTTTCTGAACCAGGAGCTCACCATTTTTCACCTAGTCAAGCAGCAAACCCAGCTATCCTCCGGTCTCCGCACACCACAGCAGCAGGGTCACAGGGGCCCTACCACAGGCAGCCATATACTAACTGTTCCCCTTTGTGTCAGGAATCTGAACGTGGGCTGTCCTGTTTGTATAGCAAGTGCTCTACCCACTGAACCATCCTCCCCCACCCCATTTTCCTTTCTGAGCACCATGTAGGCACAATCTAGTATTCAACCTTCAATTCTCCTGCCTCAGCCTCCCCAGTACTGAGATTACAGTGGTCTACCACCACACTTGACATTCCAAACATGTTACCCACTTCTTTTCTTTCTTTGAATTGGGTCTTTGTCCAGGGCAGATATATATGATCAATTGGTTTCAAGAGTTTTGTCTTGTTTTTAAGATTGTATTATATATATATGAGTACCAACATGTATGTCTGTACCCCACATGTGTGCAAGTACCCATGGAGGCCAGAAGAGGGTGTTAGATCACCTGGAGCTGAAGTTACAGGCAGTTGGGAGCTGCCTGATGTGGATGCTACAAATTGAACTTGGGTTTTCTGCAAGAGCAGCAAGTGCTCTTTCCTACTGAGCCATCTCTCCATGCTGGGTTAGGATTGTTTCACAGAAACCAAAGTAAAATGTGTATTTGACTGTTGGGTCTATGCCAGACACTAACACAGATGTTCATTTTCTGGGAACTTTGGTAAAGTAAGCAAGCCAGAGATCAATATCCTGAGTAAAGATGAAACTATGATGTAAAATTTATTCCTTTTCCATTGCCCAAGAATGTATAGACCTAGCCGCCTTCGTTCCTTATGGTCATAAACACACACACACAAAAATGTGTGGCTATAAAAGTAATTGTGGTTCAAAGACGAGAATACCTTTTAAATGGAGTAAGAAAACTTACTCGTCTTAACTTTTGATG
Source organism: Alexandromys fortis (assembly GCF_014885135.2). Classification (NCBI taxonomy): domain Eukaryota; kingdom Metazoa; phylum Chordata; class Mammalia; order Rodentia; family Cricetidae; genus Alexandromys; species Alexandromys fortis. The sequence continues at coordinate 2,384,836 of NW_026068064.1, read as the reverse complement.
ACTTAAATTCATCTACCAGAACTTAACATCTGGCTGCTGTTTTGAAAAGCAGGGGGTGTCCTTGTAATATCCTAGAATATAAAACTGGTGTCTCATTTGTATGCAAGCACTCATTCGAGTTTCACCTTGTGAATTTTTTTTTGCCTTTAAGGTTATATAGCCACTAAACTGAAATGGCGAAAGTTTCGCAGCTTTAAGAGTAGAAGTTATAGCGTGCAATGAATCAAATAACTCATTGTTATTTTGTATACACGAGACACACTAACAAAGAAATTAAAAAGCAAAAGAGCCAAGCATTTGAAGAATCTAATAAAAAAGAACAGTGTTGCCTGGACTCAAGTATCCTGAAGCAATAGTTTTAAGATCTTACTGTCATAATGTATGCACGTGTGTTTGTCGTAAGCTGAGTTACAGGTGGCTGGGAGTCATCCGACATCGGTGTCGGGAAACAAACTTGGGTCCTCTTCAACAGCTCTACAAACTTAACCACTGAGCCATGTCTGGAGTCCCTCAAGCAATAGGGTTTTGAGTTTGAGATTTACTTATTTATGTTTTGCACACGGGCAGTTTGCCTGTGTGTGTGCCTGTGTGCCGTGAGAGCGCGACACTCACAAGAGGCCAGATACGAGCATGGGCTCCTCCCTAGACTGAGTTACACAGTGGGCACGGGTGCTGGAAATCAAACCCAGGTCCTGCTAGCAGCACTCGTCCAACACTCCAGCCCCGGGCAACAGTTAGTTCTTGAATCCAGTACTCCAGACTTTAAAATTTTCACAGAACACTTATGAAATAAAAGGATTTCTGTTCACCACTCCTGACATTGCCTCTAAGACAAAAAACTACCCAGTTAGATGTCATCCAAATAAAGAAATCTTATCTATGTGTTTTCTCAAATGTTGACTGACTTTAATGATCTCAGTAAAAACAGCAATTGACGATTCAACAAGAAATGATAATGTGTTTGAGAGACCGCTCCGTCAGGAAGATGCCTGCCACGGAAGCGTGAGGTCGTGACTGTACCCACAGCGCCCATGGAAAAGCTGCTGAAAGCAGTAGAGCTGGGAGTGGGGAATACTGGCAAACTCCCTGGAGTCACTGGCCAGCCAGTGTAGCCAATCAGTGAACTCCAGGTTTGGTGAGAGACTGTCTCAGAAAGTAAGATGAAGAGGTAAAAGAAGACCCCCCCCAACCATGGATCTCTATCCGCATAGTCACCCACACATGCATGCCCCCAGACAATTGCCCCTGTATGCCTACACACATGCACACGCACAACACAGACACATGCATACACCAAATACATACATATACACACATGCATATACCAAATACATATATATATGCATATATAAAAATGTATGCACTAACATGACCAAAGCCTCATATTTAGGCAAAGGAGTGAGGATATTTAAAGTGGCAGCCACACAGGTAGATGCTTCCCTGAGATACTTTGTTCAGGCAGGGAACAGACACCCTACGGGTGAATTATCTATAGAATTCTCATGTCCTGAACTGAGACAGATTCAGTGGTCATCTGTAAAATGATGAGAGTTAGTCGTACAACTTAATTACTTCCACCTGAAAGACTGCCCTTTACTCTGAGTCTATGTCATTGCTGTTGAGGTTTGCTGAGTTATCTTTGGTAAGTAAAATGATAGCAGCGGTCACTAAATGACAAAATAGAAGAGGGGACTGGCCTATGTCGTCCTCCTACAGTTTCTGGATGGAGGAATCCAAAATGCTGGGACCTCTGGGCGACAGCATCCAGGCGCTAAAGACCATCAAACGCTGACTGGCAAGTACTGTAAGACCGAACAGCATTCGGATGATATTCCCTTCACGCCAAGCTTTTCTGCAACACTAAAAACCGCCCTGAAGTCGTTCAAGGGTGACAATTATTGCTGGGTGTGAGACAAAATGTTCTAGAACGGAGCTGCCAAGTCCCTTTCATTTCTTTTCTCCCATACCGTAGCATAAAGACTCACACCTGGCTCCACAGAGTCTATTGCCATAAATAAATAAATAAATAAAAAGAAAATTCTCTCAGATCTTGGTCATCAAGAAAAAGCACCACCTTCCGTGGATTAGCTCCCAATGCTTGTATTACGTTGGCTCTCTATCCTTAAAAGTAGCTCAGAGAAGCCACAGACAGCTGTGTCATCAGCGTGACTGGTACGGAGAAGCCACAGCATGGTTACTACAGTCAGGTTTGCCTATGGGTGATGGACAGGGCTACGTACTCACTCACCCCAGGCATGGCCTCCACACTCCCACACTCCTTCCTTATTTCTCCAGTCACTCTGGAAAGGCTAGCCTTCACATCTCAGACTCAAAAACAGGCGATTCCAAGTCCCTTAACAACAGCCAAATATACAGACCCCTAGACAACAAGTTGGTGCCATGTGGCTATCGTTGATGACAGGAATTTAAATGTAAACAGGCACCCCGAAGAAGGAAGATAGCACATAGGGTGAGCCAGGATTTCCTAATAAGAGCAATATTAAGGAGTATTAATTCACAATCAATCATAAGAAAGCATTTTTTTTTACTATCCAAGAAGCATGCTTACAAAAGACCTGAACTTTACTCTAGACACTAAGAGTAAATGGAGTTGTTATTTTTTTTTATTTGTCTGGTTGCTTTTTTGTTTGTTTGTTTGTTTGTTTTTCAAGACAGGGTTTCTCTGTGTAGCCCTAGCTACTCTGGAACTTGACTTGTAGACCAGGCTAACCTCAAAACTCACAGAGATCCTCCTGCCTCTCATTTCTTAATTTCTTAAAACAACAACAACACACATAACCTTTCATTTAACCCACCCTTACCCTGATTCTCCCAAAAGCATCCAGGGCTTGTCTTTTCTATGTAACACTAATGTCTACAGATGCTGTTGGTGAAGCCTCTGGAGGTTGGCTGTTGTTTTACTTCTTAGGGTTTTTTTTTTTCTTTTAGACATAGTTTTTCTAGAAGTTAGTCCAAATTGGCCTTGAACTCATTACAATCCTTTGGTCTTAACCTCTTGAGTGATGGGATTCCGTGCATACGCCACCACACCCAGCCTAAATCCTGGGAATCGATTCTTAGCAGTGATGGACAGAAAAAACAGCCAATGAGGTCTGTGTTCACATCGGCCCCACCCTAGACATCGAAGGTCCCAGTTGCCATCATGGCTAACTAAGTCCAGGGTATGGACCATGGATGGCTCTTCAGTTCTGACAAATACATCATAGTAATTTAAGAATATCACCCAGGAAGGCAGAAATAACACTACACAAAGAAACACCAATTAAACCTGAGTTTGAATCATCTGAAAGCATTTGGCCTTCCATTTTAGTAGCTGAAAAAAATTAAAGTTTTTGTCCATTACCCACATGTTATGAGATTTAATGGTTCTTGCACTCTAACCTGTCACTGGGCAGTGGACAGGTAATCCCTCCTTTCAGCTTTTTTCCAAAGGTGACAAAATGAATACCAAAGACGGCACAGCTGCAGGGACACAGGTTCGCACAAAAGCCAGTTGGAACTGAACATTTATTAGTGATAAAGCTCTTATCCGCACAGTCTCCAAATACCTGGCCTTTAGAAGCACAGCAAAGTAAGGCAGAGTTAGGAGCACATACCTAGAAATTGCAGGAGGCTGTGCCTGGAAGAGACAACATGCACTCTCAGACTTCCCTCCATATAAACATTAATATCAAAATTCTTTACCAGTTGGCATTCTTCTCTTACACACGCTAAACCAAAGTCTAGTAGCACAATGCTGACATACATTAAACATCTGTCCAAAAGACCGATTAACGACAAATTTGGAGACATCCAAATGGTATTAAATAAATGTACTTATTTTAGAAGATACTTGTTCACAAAATATTTGAACTGTTAAACTCCGTCATGAAAAAAAAATCAATTCATTTTGTTCTTCCCCAGTTTGGTTTGAAACCTTTTCAACATTTCGAAGCAGCTGAAATATATGCCAAGCCATACAAAAGAAATTAAGATGGCAGGCTAAGCACATCTGCTTTGACCCAAAAAACAAAGGCTCTTTTGCAGTCTTTAGAGCCAGCATAATAAAGACCCAGAAAGTCCAGATGGCTTAGATTTTCTTTACCCAGAGTAACTGAGGAGGCTGACATTTCAACTGTTTACTCAGCATGCCTGATCCTAGAGGCCACTTTAGCTACAGGATTGCTGTGAGACAAAAAAGGAATGCTTTTAGGCAAACAAGAAGTTAATTGGCCTACATTAGCATCCCCAGAGCTAGAGGAGTCCATCCTGCCTAGCCAGTACCGGTGGGGAAAACGCCTTCAACGACGACAACCATACACCCACAAAGCTATTTCTTATTTATGTTGGCTTCACACAGGAAAGCCAACCTGTTAACCTCTAGCTGCTCACATCGTATTTAAAAAAGAATTCCTGAAAAAAGAGTCAAATACATTGTTGGTTACAGATGTGAGACCGGAAACAGACACTGGCGGGAGAAACGGAGGACGGCCAAACAGAGGTAAATTCAGTCCATGTCCCAAATCCCAGGGCTTAAGGCGACCACCTGAAAAAGTGAATGGGGAAGTGGAGGGCAGGGTTTTAGCTCCCTTTTAAGCTGCCTTTAGTAAAACCTTAGCTAGCATGAGACATCTATCTATCTATCTATCTATCTATCTATCCATCCAGTTTTGAAGATTTATTTATTTATTATGTAAGTAGTGTTGTGTTTGCATGTAAGCCTGCAAGCCAGAAGAGGGCACCAGATCTTACTACAGATGTTTGTGAGCCACCATGTGGTTGCTGGGACTTGAACTCAGGACCTCTGGAAGAGAAGCCAGGGCTCTTAACTACTGAGCCATCCATACTCCAGACCCGGAGATCTCTATTTCGATAGGAGGCATTTAGGAACTGGTCTCTCAGGAGATAATAGAAAAGTAGTCACTGGATTCTGGTGATTTTGTTGTTGGTATTCCTGAGCTTTGTTTTGTATTTCTTAGGAAAAAGTTACACTCAGATCCAGAGACGTGGCCTTGGGAACATCGCCCCATCTATCTAGCTCAGTGGACACTGTGAAGTCAGGTCTTCAGATCTGAAATTGCTCCCTGTTGCTACAGTAAGAAAAAGAAATCGACAGATGCTCACAAAGACATTCTAAAATTTCAAAGGCAGATCACATGAACTGCTGATCACATGATGGCTGCAAGGCTCAAAATGGGCTCCCACCAGACAATCGGGCTGTAGAGACTACCATCCCTTTTACACAGAGCATCTCAGTTAAGTTGCCCAGCAACCCCTTGACACGGTGTAGGAACACAGTGGTATCCAGATGTTTTCCATGCGCTTCTCATGTTGTGTATGTCCACACATGTGGGAGCACATGTGTGTACATGTGCACGTGGAGGCCTGAGGTGGATACTGGAGTCATCCCAGATCTCTCTTCAGGTTGTTCTTCTGAGGCAGGGACTCTTGTTCAAACCCAGAACTGCCCGTACAGCTACTCTCTACAGCCTTCCCCCTGCCTTCCTAAACTGTCATTGCAGGTGGGCTGCCACGCCCACTTAGCACTCACATAGCACTGGGGTCCAAATCCTCATCCTCAAGTTTGTGCTTTACCCAGACCCTGGAGCCTAGACTTAAAAAATTATTGTACGCTTCATTAGCAAACGAATGGAAAGCAACAAGCAGAGGCCACTGTGTGTCTCTGTGCGGCAGTTTGGATGAGGACGTGCCCTGAAGGCTCCAGTATTTGAACCTCTGGTCCTCAGTTTATGGTGTGATGTGGAGCTGTGGCAGCAGGGAGGATGCAAGGTTGTATGTGTTGCTGGTGGAAGCGCATACAGGCTTGATGTGGGATTCCCCTCCATATGCTGTGAATACCATTGGTTAATAAGCAGAGGTAGGTGGGGGAACGGGGAAACTAAACTGAATGTGGGGAGACAGGAGGCAGAGTCAGAGAAAAGTCATTTAGCCCCACCGGGGACAGACACCTGAACTTTAGCCGGTAACCCACAGACACATGGCGATAAACAGATTAATAGAAATGGGTTAAATTAATATGTAAGAGTTAGCCAATAAGAAGCTAGAGCTAATGGGCCAAGCAGTGTTTTAATTAATAGTTTCTGTGTGATTATTTTGGGGGCTAAGCGGCTGGGAACTAACAAGCGACCTTCCTCCTACACAGGCTCACTCCACTGCCTGTTTCCCTCTTTCTGCTTAATGCTTGCCAATAAGGGTGTGAGCTCTTAACTTCCTGCTCCAGTCACACGTCTGCCACTTGCTGCCACCCTTCCCTGCCTGTCAGTCCAAATAAACTCTTTTTTATAAGCTGCCTTGGTCCCGGGTCTCTATTTTAGCAACAGAAAAATAATCAATACACTCTGCGGGTCCAAGAGAAGGCCATTCTCTCCTGCAGAAGAAATACATGTGGCAACCCCTCCTGCTCGGCCAGAAGAGGCAGAAGGGTCCCTGGCAACCCTTGCTGTCCTGTCTACGGCGTCAGCATTTGCCAGGACAGGAAGGAAGCCAGCAGTTCACCCTCAGAGGCTGTCACGCCATTTGCTGCCCACACACTCTGTACGCTGCACTTGAGATCCCGAGCATCGGTCTGTCTTGGGTGCTAGCCCCTCTTCTCCAGGGTAACGCCCCGCTTCCCAGCAGGAAAGAATCCACTCCTCACCCTGAGTGACAGCAGCTTTTACAGCCAGCCTTCACCAATCCCACTAGCTCCCCCAATCATCTGCCAGGCTTCTTCCACAGAACCCATTTTCCAGGTCTTACTGCTCTATCAGCCGTTTTAGAAGAAGGAGAAATGCTACTTTCAGATATGAGACTATTATATATTGCACTCGGGAGGCAGAGACAAGAGGACAGTTGCAAGTTCAAGGCCAGCCTAGTGAAAGACAGAGAGTTCCAGGACAGCCAGCGCTGCACAGTGAGGTTGGCTCAAAAACAAAACAAAAAACAAGCATAACACAAGAAAAGACTATACAAGGTTTCCAAGAGAAATCTAAACTTATTTTTAAATCACGTAAGACTTATCTTTTAACTACAACAGTGATCATGTCAAACTTGCCTTTAAAATGTTAAAATGTGACCTCCGATGAACACTACAGGAACTGGATGCTTATGGACAGCCATTCTCCTCACCTCTTTTTTTCCTTTTGTCTTTTTTCTGTTTTTTAATGTCTTCTGATGTTTAAAAGACTGCTTGATATGTGACATTTCTATACAATGGGATATTATTCAACCATAAAAGGAGTGAAGTTACTAGTATACACTCCAACACGGATAAGCTTGGAAAATATTAAGCCAAGTGAAAGAAGCCAGACATGGAGGATTGTATACTGTATGAGTACGTGTATATGAAATCTCCAGGGGCTGCAGAGTGATAGAGAGAGACTTCCTGGGACGGAGAGTGGAGGAGGGTTGAGAGAAGGTCGGGGATGGCATCAGGAGGTGTGATCTCTCCCCTCCCCCTGTAATAAAAATGTTCAAAAATCTTCTGAAGTGATAAGGACACACTCTTTAAATATACCAAAAGCCATGGAATTATGTTTTTAAATGGGTGAATTATATGGGAAGTGAGTCATGAGTCATATTTCAATAAAGCTCTTAAGTTTTAAAAAAAAAAAAAAAAAAGGAAAGAAGAGTTAAGGAGCTACCGAGCAGGTAAGAGTGCTCGCTGCGTAAGCCCAAAGCACAAATCCCGAGAAACGATGTGAAAAGCCAGGCGAAGTCGCACGCGTCTGTGACCCCAGGGCTGTATGAGATGGAGACAGGAGGCTCGCTGGGGCTTGCTCACCACCAGCCGAGATTCGGGTTCAGTGAGGGACCCAGTGTCCAGGGACTAACGCGAGAGTGACAGAGCAGGCCACACTATCATCCTCTGGCCTCCCTGTGCGCATGGGCACATGTCCCCGCACCCGTCATGCACACGTACTACACTTCCACACACACAACTCTCTCTTCTGCAAAGATTAAAGAAAAAGAAAAAGCTATCTCTTTCCATTTCAGACCGTGGCTCAGACTTACAGCCATTATTCATGAGTCAGATCCTAGGTGCTAAAATGCAGCTTTAGCCACTTTTGCTCTTTTTCCTGAAAGTAACATCTGCAAGCTATTTTAAGATCTCCATCGGAGCTAGCAATGAGCCGATAATGCATAACGTGAGCATGCCTTTCCCTGAGCTGTGGGGCTTCTTTTCTCCGTGGTGGTTACAGCCCTGCAAAAAATGTCCCAGACGGGGGACCGAAAGGATGCCTGGAGTTTTAGACGCTGACATCCAAGCTCACTGGTGTTCCCTCAAGTGTAAGCCAGCATCATTTTCCAAGGAGCGGTTGAGTACTTCTGGTGTAGAAAAAGAGACAAGTAAGAATAAATGTTTGAAATGAGCTATGTTCAGTTTTCACGATAAGTACATTCTATGGATATTTTAAATGAGATATGTTCAACTACATTTGGTGGGGGTGGTGCTCACTTTGAAACAGCAGCAAGGTCAACCTCCCTGCTACCACGGCTGGAGGTGGAATTGGATAAATTGGACAGGGTTTGCCCTCTCCAAAGGCAAACTGGCAGCACTTCTCGGAGGCGTGGTCCCTTTTGAGTTCTTTGTTACAAAGGCTTCCTGAAACAGGACAGCATATGTTCCAAGCCATTGTCACAGGAGTGACTGTCTGGGCTCAGCCAGTTTACATCTGTCATTAGCTCTATTTACAAGAGCAAAAGCAGATGCTTGAAGCAAAAGACCATGAACTCTGCCTAGGCAGAAAGATGGATGCATTTCAGAACAGAGGATCATTCCAGGAGGCTGAAATAGTTGCTCAATTCTCCAGGGTGAGCTACCCTGTTACCCTCTCTGGAAGACTCAGAAATGACATTAATTATTGCAAAATCACTCCATGAACCACTTGGCACATCCAAACATCAGTTCCATTGAAGACTGACTTCCGCCCCTAAAATGTCGTTTCTGCATTTGGAGCCTCTAATACAGCCTCTATGCTGAACTTAGAAATGTAGGGCTGAAGTTCTACGTGAGATTGCACAAGCCTGCTCGAACGTCTTCGAATAAAAAGCCCTCTGGGGCGACTTTATTTCAGCTCAAAAACCCACTTGGTACAATCAAAATCTTCTAACACACCAACCATGGTATAAACCTCAGACATTTTGTCTTAAACAACCTTATGAAAAATGTATACACAGGGATCTCTTAAAACCAAATTCCAAAGAAAGTCCTCTTCAAAAGGAGCCATTTTTTTTTTTGGAAATCGATGTGGTGGTTTCTCAAAAAACTGGGAGTCAGTCTACTTCAAGACCCACTTAGGCATATTCCAAAGGATGCTCAATCGTACCACGAGGACACTTGCTAACTATGTTCACAGCCTCTTAATTGTAATAGCCAGAACCTGAAAACAACCTACATGCCCCTCAACCAAAGAGTGGATAAAGAAAAAGTGGTACATTTACACAATGGAGTATTAGTCAGCTGTTAAAAACAATATCAGGAAATTTGAGGCAAATGGATGAACTAGAAAAAAAAATCATCCTGAGTGGGGTAATCCAGACCCAGAAAGACAAACATAGCATGTACTCACTCTTAAGTGCATATTAACTGCAAAGTAAAGGATAACCAACCTACAATCCAGACCCAGAGAGGCTAGGTAACAAGGCGGGCCCAAGGTGGCGGGGGGGGGGGGGG
>NW_026068064.1:2314013-2375149 GCF_014885135.2 Alexandromys fortis | reverse complement strand
GGGGGGGGGGGGGGGGGGGGGGGGGGGACATACTTGTATCTCTCTAGAAAGGGGAAATAGAGGAGACCTCCTGGTTGGACTTGGGGCAGGTGGACATGAGTAATTGGGTTAAGGGTGGGTGGAGGGGAACAGTAATAAAAGAGAAGACTGGGAAGGGGATGAGAAAGTTGAGTAGAAGCCTGACCCAGGGGAAATGCCCAGAAGTCTACAAGGATGGTCCCAGCTAAGACTCCCAGCAGCAGCGGATACATAGCCTGAACTGGCCCTCCAGTGATTGGATTGGTGATTACCTGGGCTGTCATCAGAAAGCCTTCACCCAGTGACTAATGGAGGCAGATTCAAAGACCCATGGCCAAACATGAGAGGCCTGCAGGCCTCTGAGTATTACAGAGGAAGGGTGGACTGGAGAAGGGTATGAGAAGAGGGAGGGGATGCTGTGGTTGGAACCTAAAATAAATACATTTATAAAAGGAGCTATTTCTCAGAATGTTTTAATGATATCAGTGCATCGTTCAAGCAAATCAAGGGGGGGTAGCCTATGGTGGGGAACTCTTGACCTAAGGCAGGGGTGGGGTGAGCAGGTGGGAGTTGGTCTTGTTCATCGAGGTCCTGAGTTCCGATGGGAGCTGGGACTGGGATAGGATCATAGAATGAATCTGAGCGTCTCTACATTTCACTTGCAGGGCTTCACTCCTCTCGCCCACTCTCGCTGCCTTTACTGTTCGTTGACAGCAACTAGTGTGAAGGACGGCAGAGTGGCACCCGGATCCCCACACTAGAGAGGATGCCACTCACAGACAGTGCACTGGAGGCCAGCTGGGGCCACACTGGAAGTGGCGGCTTCAAAATCAACAACGCAAAGCCAAAAGAGCCTAAGCCGACAGAAAGCTAACTATGGGTGCTAAGACTGCAACTTCCAAAAAGTGAAACTGTCTTCATCTTAGGCTTTAGCACCTCACCTGAAAAACGAGGACTATAAATTAGCCTCACGTGGCAATCAGTGAGCTGACACCTGAACTGCTCTTCCATAATAATAAGCACAAGGTTCCAGGCTTAAGCAGCAGCTCGTGGGTGTTTATGCGCGCAACTGGCCTGTTTCGTAACTACTTCAAGAAGGCGTAAATCTCTTTCTGAAATGTGTTAGGCTGGAATCCACAGACTTCTCCCACTTTTGCTATTACTGGGAGTGGCTCTCCACCCAGCCCTGGGGAATGGGGGCGGCTACGGACTAAGTCCCTGGCAGGTATTAACATTAAAGACTGATCTCTAGACCTCATGTGGTTTCTGACCAACACTGTGCAAGAATGGTTCCTTTGTAGCGGCAGCAGGTGAAGAGGGGCTTGACCCGTGACCATCTTTGTTTTCTTTGGTAGGAAGACGATGCCAGTCACTTTTATTTAGAACATGGATTTGAGAAAGAAGAGGGGCGTGGGGACCAAACCCACAACCTGCCATGCTCTGCAAATGCATTTTCAAGGTGTGGCCTGCAAAACGGCAGTATCCACGGCTCCAGTGAGCTGCCAGAAAGCAAGTGTTCAGGTACCACGAGTGACCTGCGAGTCAGAAATGGCCAGGGGAGGCTAGGACCCAGTTGGCCCACAATTTCCCGTGGAATTCTGATTCTCATTCAATGCTGAGAGCACTGGGTTAGAGGAAAGACGAGTTCTTTATTTGGTTGGTTGATTGACTGATTAAATTTTATGTAACGTGTGTGTCTGCAAGGGCACCACAGTGCACATATGTAGGTCAAAGGACAACTTTCAAGAATGGGTTCTCTCCTACTGTGTGGGTTACGGGGATCAAATTCAGGCTGTCCAGCTTGGTATCAGGGCCTTTAATCACTAAGCCGTGTCCCCAGACCAAGGAACATGAGTTTTGCCTCAAACCACCTTTACCCTCTTGGCCAAGGCATTTTCCCTCAAAAGAATAAAAAGAATGAGAAGCTGGCAGCTTCACACGACTGGATGTACTAGCAGCCTATTAGAGGTCACAGGTCAACTCAGGCTGGTTGGCAGTCCTGGACTCGGACAGATGCCTGGCTTCACAGGCAGTGAGGCCAGCCAATGGGAATAGCTCAGTGGGCCTGAATCTCATTTAGATCACTCTCTCGGGTGATTCCAGTGTGTTCCAGGCTGGGAATCACTGGAAGGCCCCTGCAGCCCAAATATCACTGAATCAGAAGCGACTGGAAAGCAAGATCATCCTGATGAGGCTGGCAGAGGTTTTCTGCAATGAGCCAGGGGGGAAATGCCTAGGCCTTGAAGCTCTGCCCCAGCCCTGCTGCAGTGGCAACGCCCTTGCAGACCACAAGCCAAGGAGCGGCCAGCATCCTGTTCCAATAGAACTGTATTAAGCCTCAATTCCACATGATAGTGTGCCATTAAATAGTCTTCTTTTGGCTTCTTCCAAACATTCAACAATCTGAAAGACATTCTCAACTTCTAGGCTGTTCAAGATTGGGGTGTGGATGAGGGCTGTGCTCGCTGCTCCTGTTCAGTCAAACATGGAAGTCATTATGCAAGCACTAAGTTAAGTAACGCTGCCTTCCTGGCATCTGCCACTTCAATATAAACAGCTGCATTAAAAAAAAAAAAGCTGGATGTGACAGTTCTAAAAACTCAAGATTTAATTTGTGTACAATAATATATACAGCCTTGATGGCTGCATAAGCGGATAGACTAAGTTTCCGGGGACTTTAGGAAGGCCAGTCCCTCAGAAGTGGCCAGTTAGTTTGAATTCTTAGATGCCGTCATGCTGACAACAGCAGAATAACTGGGTAGCTTACACTAAAGGCTCTACTCCAGTGTAACGAGTTCCTGGAGAAGCTGCAAGACAGGCATCCAAGAGGCATGAGCTTCTTGCTCCTTTCCCTTGGCAGCTCATCACTGCCTCTGCACTCCCATCCAGCCTGCACTGGAGAGGGTAAGAAACAGGCCAGCCTCTGTCTTTTCAAGTCGCAGTAACAAATTACCACGTCGGAAGCCTTATCAAACATGGAAGTGTATTTCTCACTAGGCTAGAGCTGAAATATAAACATCTGTGGGGTGGCAGCTCCCACACCTGGTGAGGGATGCTTCCTGTGTTATAGATAGTGCTTTTTCCCCTGTGTCCTAACATGGAGGAAGGGACAAGGAAGCTCACATGGACCTCACTCCTAGGGACAGCAGTTCCTACTTAGGACCCCTAAAGACCTCAGCTCCAGAAACATCACACTGGTGGTTAGAATTTCAACACTAGAAATACAGGAACAACTTCTTCCTCTCTCCTTGAGACAGAGGGAAAACTTCTCTCAGAAACATTATTATAACTCACTTGCCTACCATTGATGGTCAGGCAAGTACAGCTCAACTGAGGAATGGAGGGAACAAGGGAGAAGTCAGAACGTGGGAACCATAACATCATCTGTAACGAGGCATTAGCTTCCACCAATGGACTGATCTGAAGGGGTGAAGAAAGAGATGGAACTCAGAGGTCAAGAGTATTTGCTCCTCTTACACAGGACCTGGGTTCCATTCCCAGTAGCCACTTGGCTGCTCCAGCTCCAGCGATAAGGCACGATGCCTTCTTCTGGCATCTGTGGGCACAATATATACATGTGTACATACACGTGTCACAGAGAGAAAGAAAGAGGAGTGGGGTAGGATATCGAGAGCAAGCAAAGGCCTCATCAGGGTTGGCATTGCATATGGGTGACACCAGCATTGCTGGAATGTGTGCACTCCTGGACCCAGGGACGGTCAGCTTCCTTATCCCTAACACAGGCTGGGTATGATGGTCTGCGTTAACCATCAATGTGCAGGATCTAGACTCACTCGGAGGCTCTGAGCGTGGCTGTGGAGGGTTGTCTTTCCTATACTACTTGAGGCCGGAAGACCCACCCACTGTGCATGCTGACATTTCCTGGCTGGGATTCCAGACTGAACAGAGAAAGGGATTGGAGCAGCAGCATGCATTCAACCTTGTTTCCTCACTGTGGATCAAGGTAAGGAACCACTTGGGTTCTGACAGCCCTGTCACAGTGCCCCTTGAACTGTGAGATAAGCCCTTCCTCCCGGAAGTCACTTTGGTGGCAGGATTTCATCACAGAGACTGGAGAAGAAACAAGACAGCTGGCCAGTGCCTTCCCTGAAGGGTGGTTTGGGGAGGGAATCAGCATGAATAGACTGGAATGCACCACTGAGGTCCCAGCAGGAAGATATTACTAGGCAAATATCACTTCCTTTCACCCACAGGCAGTGTCAATCCTGAAGAGGCTTTCTTCTTACCACCCATGAGAAGTACACACCTTTCAGGTGACTCTTTTTCTTCCCGACTCTATCTGTGGGAGGGGAGGCAATCAAGGGAAGAATGGGACTTTCTTTAGTCACCACTGAGGCATCCTGGGATAGGACTCTGAAGATGGTTAGAGCCAGAATCAGGCAATAGAGAATTAGCATCATCCTGCCTTCTGGTGTATTATAGATTCCAGAACAGGTCTTTGTGGATAGACTGGATAACCAATTAGCCATGGATACCACGAGTCTTTGGAAAATCTTGTTCCAAATAACAGGCTTATAAATTAATTTCTGGAATGGAATGCAACTCATTCGCAAACAGATAACCTCCTAAATTTAACCAAGTTTTTCTACTTATTCTACTGAAATCCCACACAGCATTAAATGATGCTGTGTCTAATTCCCACAGATAATTTCTGAGTTGACTATGATCCAAATGAGGCTGTTGTGTACATTTCTCACAAGCTGATATGCATAACAAAAGTATATTTCTTATTTAAATATCCACATACAAAGAATGGGTTTGATTTAGTTGGTCTCCTGTTGAGTTTCCATCAGTCGTGAATTACAGCTTGGTCTAAGCTGCGTCTATCATTGAGTGACTGATGATTGCAACATTTGTGGGTACCAAGAATACAACAGAATACCCCAATATGAGTAACCAAATTTCCTAATTTAAGCCCCAAACCAAACACAGTGATGGAGGTCATGGAAAGAAGACGTCAGCTCTTTCTCTTTGTGCCTAAGCACTAGCTCTGTAAGGCCAGGAGACTCTGGTCACAAAAAAGGGCTGTGTGTACAACAAAATTTCCCAGGAGCAAGAAGACCCAACTACTGGAAGTGTAGACTCAATCCTAGAAGTCAGCAAAGATGAGGGGTACAAGGTTAGAGGAATGCCTGAGTCCAGACAAAAAGACTAAGAAGACCAAGCCCTAGGGTTGGTGAGAAGAGGTGTGTTCAGTGGACCAATGAAGGAAAAGTAGGTCACAATTACAGGGGAGGAAAAAAAAAAAAGCCCTGACCCAAGGTAGAGGCCATCTGCTCTCTCTTTAATGTGTGTGTATTCTACCCAGTCTTCACTGAGGCCAGTAAACGCTGCTATCAGAGACCTCATCACCTTCTTTCCCAGTAGGAGGCAGAGGGGACCCAGATGCTCAGAAAAATGGAGCTAGGCCAGGAGGGTGAAAGTCTTGTTCTTGAAGACAAGGACTGGAAGTGAATGGGATTCCAAATCCACTCGCCCTAAATTCAGTTAAGTGAATGGAGAAAGCAGTCCCAGAAATCAGAGAGGCCCGCCCAACGGCATCAGACAAGGACACAGGAAGGATGTTGTGCCCTTGGCAAACTAAATCTCCAACACTGGGCACTCCCCATGTTCCTTGGTCCAGTACCATGGCTGTAAGTGTTTGTTACTGGAAATGGCTTCTGCTTCAATGTGGCTTCTCAAGTTTATAGATCAGCAACCCTCAGGTCCTAATATTGCAGACTTTGAAAGAAAGATTTAGAATAAAACTCAATACCTACTAACTATCCCACCTCCAGGAAATGAAAAATATAGTTTATATATTTCTGGAGTCTATCATATGAAATCATTCCCGCAAAAGAATACATCCCCGCGCCATATTGTTATCTCATTCTGTGCCTTTGAATGCATGTGGATGATTTATACACTTCCTAGGCAGAACTTAGAGGGTGCTTGTATGTACTTCTGCTATCTGTGGTCTTTTCAGACTGAGAGCACTGGGCTGGTGAGACGGCTCAGCCAGTGAAGAGAACCTGAGCTTGATCCCCAGGACTGGTAATGTGGAAAAGAGAGAACTGATCCTGTAAGATGTCTCCTGATTTACACTTTACACACACACACACACACACACACACACACACACAATTTTAAAAGGCCAGGGAACGAGCTAGAGATCACTAGAACCTGACTTTTTCTCCCAGCATTTGGCTTTTAGAGTCATGGTGTCCTAATGACACACTGCAACAATTTTACTTTGATAGCACAGATGTTCCTAAACTCCTTTTCCTCCAGCTTCCTAAGTCAAGTTATTTCCTGGCAAGTCTCTGCCTCGTCCCACACTTCAATACCCTGCATTTCTTCTCAGGCTACCTGGGGGGTGTGGGTGCAGCAGCTGCCGCTCCCTACTTCCCGTCCCAGCAGAGAAAGGAGTTGGTCCAGGACATCTCATTCTTTCATCCTGCAGACTCCACCAAGACAGCTGCGTTGGTGGACAGCTGGCCTAGCGTGTGAAGCCTGGAATGCAGCCTCCTGGCTGTCAAAGGCCTGAGTGTTCCTCAGCTTCGCAGATGACAACTCAGCATAAGTGCCAAAGACCTGCACGGTCCCTTCTGACTTCTGACCACCTAGAATTAAAGCCATTGAATTCAGGTTATCCAGCTCCCAGGGCTAGCGCTGACAGATGCCTTCCTATGGGGCTGCTTCAGGGCTTGGCTCCAGCCTTCTGCAGGTCTGGGGAAGATCTCTGCAGCAGACAGCAGCGTGCCCAGACACTTCACTGACGAGCAGGAATGAAGAGGACAGAAGGAAGCTACCCATGTTCACAAGATGTTCAGAGCACATAAGGCATTTATAAGCATGAGGAAGACAAAAGAGTTTCAGGAGGGGTGGAGCAACATAAAAGTAGCCAGAGCAGAAAGAAAGCAAAAGAATAAAAAAAAAAAAAAAAAAAAAAAACCAAGAGTGAATGAAAAGTCACTGCACTAATTAGCTCAGTCCTAGGTTGCTCAGAATTAGGCCCACAGCAGGAAGTACACCGCAGCTCAATCTAGAAGGTCAAACGGTCAGATTAGAGCTGGCATTAAGGGGAGGCATGACTACTGTCCTCAGTGTGACTGGAAGAGTTCTTTGCCAGCAGAGAGAGACAACTCAAACACCCGAATGGCTTTTCCTGACAGTGTAATAGTGAGACTAGCCCTTTAAACCAAATCTAATTATACTTGTTGGAAATCAACAGACAAGGAGATGAAAGAGGGCACCGACTTGTAGATTTGCGGTAATCATATTCCCCACCAGTAATATCTTAGAAGACGCAGGATAAAGATAATTCAGATAGAAAACCATTGCAATCCTTGCAGATAGATTAATAGCTTAATAGATTAATAGATTAATGGATGAAGTCAACTGAAGTAAATTCAACAACAAACAACCCCTTAAAATGCAATTAGGTAAACTGATACTACTGTAAGATATTTCAGAGCAATGAAATTAGGCATTTTCTAGATAAAGATAATACAATAAAATTTCAATCTCCCCTAGCAAAAAATCTAATTGAGAATATAGTCCTCAATTCTACACTTCCCTGGAGGGTGCTCTTGTGACTGTCAGTACACCTCCTGAGTACTCTAGAAGAGACGAAGCTCCAGTACGAGCTTGCCGCCCTCACAGGGATGATCTCAGCTATGTCTGCGCGCCACAGAAACAGACATGGTGACCCGCTGTGCAATCTCCTGTTATGAAACTGTCCAGAGATTGCTGTCCAAGAACACTGGGGTGATGGGAAAGAGAAATACCCTAGCAACCTAAGCTCCGCTCTTTTGAATATATCTTCCCAGTTGGTGGTGCCATTTAGGGGACTTTATGGAGAGCACGGGAGGGTGTGAGCACGTGGCCTTGAGAGTTTTATAACCACCCCTACCTGCAGCTCGCTCTGTTTTGTTTTGAAGGTGTGAGCACTTGAGCTACACGGGGTGTGTGCTGCTGTGCCAGCCTCTGCTGGTTCTTGGCCCAAGCCTGAACCCGTCCTTTGAGTGGTGCCTCACTTTTCCCATACTGGGAACCCTGCAATTCCTACACAAACCACCAAGCTAATTATATGTGCTATATCTGGAGCGACAAACTAGATAACATAAATCATACACTCAAGAACCAACGACAGCTTTAGAGGTCAGGATTTTGTGTTGTTTTCAGTGTAGGTACACATTACTCTGGTTTAGTTCTTCTGAAGCCCGCACTCTATAAATACTGTTCAGAGTGATCTGGCCACCCATCCCACTATGTCACCACTGAGAGCCGCCGCCTACCCAGCAGGGCCAGCAGAGGGTTCATGTGGCACAGACCGTGAGCACAGTTCAGAGCAGTAGCACAGAAAGGCAGTGTTGACCTGGGGAGCCGCTGCAACGTAAGCGAGCTGGGACGAGAAACAAGGCAGGAAGGAAGGACAGTGTGCTGAGCAGAAGAACCAGACTCAGAACAGGTGCTATATGATGCCGCTCACATGAAGTATTTATCCAAACCAGAGACGGAAGAAGTAAAGCGACTTACCAGAGACTGAGGTGGAAGGGAAGAATTTGTGGATCTGTTTGGGAGCATCTAGGGTGGGAGGAACATTCTGAAGACAGGCCACAGACTGTGGATCTATGTAACTACTGGAGTATACAATGGACAGTGGAGAAGAAGCCCTGTAAGGTTAATGTCACATGCTTTATTTTTATTTATGCATACATGTGTGTTTCTGTATGTGTACATACCATGTGCGTGTAGGTGCTCGGGGGTCAGAAGAGGGCACTGGATCCCCTGGAGCTGAGTTACAGGTGGTGGTGGACCACCTTACATAAGTACTGGGATCCAAATTCTGGTCCTCTGAAGAGCAGCAAGTGCTCTTAACCACAGAGCCATCTTCCAGGCCATGTTACATGTTTTCATCATGATTTTATTTTTTAACTTAAAAAAAAAAACAAAGCAGATTTGAAATCAAAACAAAACTGAATAAGAAAAAAAAGATAATAAAATTTATTTTATACTGTTGTCAAGAACACAGTTATGTTGATAGCACGCTATTTAATACTGTCTTCCCTTTTCACATCCTCTAGAGCAGAGCTCGCAGGGCCTGAAAGGAACTGCGCACTCATCTGGGAAGGTGGGAGGGAAGCTGGACAGTAATGGTGAGGCAGAAAACACTGACTAGTCCTGTCAGGGAAAGTAAACATTTTGGAGGTATTCCTTCCTTCCTGCAGATTTCCTGGACTTAGTTCTGAGCTGGCAGATCACGATATATTACCAGAGGCTGGTGGGGAAGCAAGTAAACCAGGCAACGGCAATGCCCACACTGCAGATGGCTTTTAGAAAGTGGCATCTTTGCTGCTTTCCCAGATCCCCAAATCTACCTGGTAAACAATGAGAGTCCATCTGAGACTCCAAATGAGACAGAACAAGACTAGACAGCAGCCCGATGTCACGGCTGCTTACAAATCCAGGATTCGAGAAAGGTTCTCCAAGTGGGCAGTCCCCGTGAAGTTGAGGCTAGCCAGGGAGCCCTTCCACCTTAGACCACGGAGAACTAGCCTTCACCACAGCTCATCAAACCAAATGGCTGTTGTTACTTCATGTTTGAAATCTGTGGGGAGCAGATCAAGTCCTGAGGGGATGTGTACTGGTGACAAGAGCACAGCCAAGTTAGTGACCCCAACACCTCAGACCCATGGCTCAGGGGAATGGAGATGTCGTCTTCCTTTGGTCCCAGTTCTGATCTTGCCAGGAAGGGTGCAGAAGTATCAATCCATAGCTTCCTCCTCAAGGAGGAATGCAGCCTGAGACTGTTCTCCTAATGAGATCCCCCTGCCCAGAATAGCTAACCTGCCTCCTAGGTCAACGTTGAGTTTCCTGGCTGCTGTAGGGGCATCTCCATCAGAACCCATGGCCTGTGTCCATTGCGGCTTTCCTGTATGTGTGTCTGTCTTCCTTCATTTCCCATTACCCAAGGCATGCTGATCCCTAAAGCACACAGGTCAGGGCTCTGAGAGGGACCAGAACACCAGTACCCTAGACTCGTCACAGGCATGCCAGGACTTCAATCTGTTGTAAACTATAGTCTGAATACTAGTGCGTGCTCCTTATCCCGACCCGTACATTCACATCTTAACCCCAGTTAATGCCCAGTGCAAGGGCATCAGTGGGTGAGGCCTCAGTGCAGTAAGGGTATCGCGAGGGTGGAGTCCTCAGGATGAGATTATTGCCCCTATAAAAGATCAAGAGCACTGCCTCATTCCTCCCAAGCCCGAAGACACAACACTCCAGGTCACAGTGAACCAGGAAGTAGAACCCTCTCCCTCCAGATGCTGGACCAGCTGGAGCCTTGACCTTGACCTTTTAGCCACCAGACCTGAGAAAAACAACTGTCTGCGGTTCTGCCATTTGGACTACACAGAGGACACTATGGAAGCTTAAGGTTTTCCAGAGTTAAGGACAAGAAAAGCAATCGTTAAACATCAATCCATTGCGTTTTGCTCATAGAGTCTAGCAGGCATGTCCCATCTCTTAACCCGGCAACACGAGGGCACCTGTGAAGTTCACAGTCAAGAACCATCAGTCAAGTTAGAAGAATGTTGGGAAGCAGTCCCACAACAGTGGACGCTGGAGTCTCAATGTCGTGTTGGGCTGCATGCCCAGCTACTCCTGAGGGAGAAAAGAGACCCAGGAAGGAAAGCCAGCAACTGCTGTGTCCTTCTACCCTGCACTAGTTGGGACTCTTGCTGCTCTCCTTTTGCAAAGATGGTGTCCTTCCCACCGGACCCAAGGCACACATTCCGAATGTCATGTCCTCCTGGGCTCTGATTTGTTATTTAGGAAAATCAACGAGAGAGTCGGTCTGCATGTGTTTGTTCTATGTGTATGCCTGTTTAGGGGAGCCATTCGCTGATGCCCAGGGGTTAAACAGTGGGGCGTGGACTTCAGGAAGCAATGGAGACTTGTCCTTACCTGCCCATAGTCGGTCTGGAAGACCACAACGCCTTCTGCACAGGAATTTACAGTACTTGGAAAGTGCTGGCCATTTTCTCTCAGCCAGACCCGTGTTCCCTGGAAAGAAAAAAAAATTGAATTATGAGTTCAAATGGTATTCTGTTACAAAACACCACTCTGAAAAATCACCATGATTCCTACAGAGCTTCAAAAAGCCAACGTGGGGTCTGGTGAGAGGGCTCAACACATGAGAACCCTGGCTGCTCTTCCAGAGGACCCAGGTTCAATTCCCGGCACTCAGGTGACGGCTCATAACCTTTGGTTCCAGGGGTTCTGATGCCCTCTTCTGGTTTCTGTGGGCACAGACACACTGTGGGAACTGCAGCCCCCGAGTTGATATCCCTGCCCCCATTTGAGGTGCTTATCTGCAAGGAAAACATAATAAATTCCCTCTGCTCCTGGAGCGGAGAAGGAAGGAATTTTAAGTGCATGGTGACCAGTCCTTGATCTCTGCTAGGGTCAGGTTACAGTCCCTTCGCAGCCCCCTCCTCATTTGGTGCCATGGTATAAAACCAGCCCAACAGACAATAAAAAAAAGCTGTTCCACCTCAAGCTCGTGCTCTGTGTAGTCATTCAACCTGGACACCCTCCGCCGAGACTCTTGGTTCCAGCCCGCGCTGGCGCGGCATCTGGAGGTCCCACCGAGATCGGAAAGTGAGGTAAGTGGACTGGGTCGTCCTGTAAGCCGGCCAGGACGCATTGGGGAATTAATTAATTAATTAATTAATTAAGAAATATGGGAAATATTACGAGTAAATCGGAGTTGAAGTTTCCGTTAAAGAGATTATTGAAAGAGCAGGGAACAGCTGTAAAAACTAAGACTTTAGAAGATTTTCTTAAAACTATAGAGACGTGGAGTCCCTGGTTCGTCACCAGTGGAGCCCTCAATATTTCTGAGTGGGAACAGGTTCTTGTTGATCTTCAGAAAACGTTGAGAAAGGAGGGGCCTGAGGTCCTGCCAATGGCCACGTTCTCCCTTTGGAGACTGATCAGGGATGCTTTGCTTACAGAGAAAGTCCGGGTTTAGCAGGCTTTGGAAGCAACAAAAGAGGTGTTATCTGAGATTCAAGACAGTGAGACTAAGGCTTCCCTTTGTTCTGATATTGCCTCTGATGCGGAGGCCGAACCGCTTTCTCAGCCTGCTAAGGGGAAGCCAGGTAAGGTAGAGGAGAGAAAGGTTAAAAGAAAGCGAAAACCTCCAGACAAGAGGGAGGGAAGTGACTTCCGGGACGCAGTTTCCTCTGAGAGCTTAGGGGCTCGTCCCAAGCAAAATTCTTCTGCGCATACACGCCTCTACCCTTCTTTGTCTGATTTTGAAGAGAGCTTGGGGGAATCAACAGGTTCAGAAGAAGAAGTTTTGGAGGGAGAAATCGCAGCGCTACAGCGAGAATTACGCAGGGCCCATTTAAAAGAAAAGACAAAGGGGACCTCTTGGGAGCAGGACAAGCCCCTTCCCTATCCTCTTTCTGACCAGTTCAGGACCTCTCCGGCCCCTCCCACTTGGTTGGGCTCTGAGGAGGCTCTACTAGGAGGAGGCTCCCTGCGGAGGCGTTAAGTGCTACCCAGTGATTGTCCCTGTTTTAAAAATTCCTGACCCTAACAATCCAGGACAGGGCTGCCAGTCCTTCGATTTGTTAAATGTATGTTGCAGCTTGTTTAGATCCACTTCGGCTTAAGTTTTCCTCCTTCCATAGTGTCCTTTATATGAATGATATACTTCTGGCAGCACCAACTAAAGAGGAAAGTTTATTAATGTTTGCAGAGTTACAGACCCTTCTAGAGGGACATGGGTTCATTTTGGCACCAGAGAAGGTGCAGATGCAGCCCCCCTATTCCTATCTGGGCTTTCAAATCCAATCCATTGGGCTTCAGCCTCAGAGGCTGCAGCTGGATTGCTCACATTTGCAGACCCTCCATGACTGGCAGAAATTATTGGGAGATGTTCAGTGGATCCGTTCCTCCCTTTCCATTCCTACGGGAACTCTTAAGCCCCTGTATGACATGCTGCCTGGGGACCCTTCCCCTGCCTCCCCCAGGATCATGACTCCAGAGGCAAAAGAAGCCCTAAATGCCTTGCTTGATGCTCTTGAGCGAGCACATCTCCGCCGCCTTGATTATGCCCACCCTTTTTATTTCATGGTCTTTTCTTCACAATTTTCTCCTACTGGAGTTTTTTGGCAAAGGGGACCAATTTATTGGCTGCATTTACCCGCTTCCCCTAAGAAGGTGGTGACTCCATATTATGAAATGGTGCTACAGCTCCTATGGAAGGCATATGATTTTAGTTTACAAGTTTTTGGCAGAATTCCAAATAAATTTCTAATCCCTTATCAAAAAGAGGAAATAACAAGGCTACAGAGGGTTCAAGATGGATGGACCTTGTTCATCGCCACCACTGGAGCCATTTTTGATAACCATTATCCTGATTCCCGTTTAATTTCCTTTTTTAAGAATCATCCTATTATTTTTCCAAGAATTATTAAAACTTCCCCCCTTAAGGGAGTGCGCTCAGTATTCACTGATGGTTCTTCCAAGGGCTATGCAGTGGTAGTCTCTGATTCAATTAAAGAAAAGCAGCCCCTAGGTCCAATTTCTGCCCAAGCTGCAGAACTCACGGCCTGTCTTATGGCCTTTTCTCTTTTCAAGGATCAACCCTTCAACTTGTATACTGATAGTATATATGTGGCAAGGATTGTTGGGCCATTGGAAACCTCACCATACATATTATCTACCTCTCAGGTTTCCCACCTTTTGGTTCAGCTGCAAAGTCTTATATGTCAAAGAGTGTTTCCTGCCTTTGTTGGCCACATTCGGGCCCATACTGATCTGCCAGGGCCCTTGGCAGAGGGAAATAAGCTTGCTGATTCCTTCACCCGCCCAATGGCATTGTTCCTTTCTCAGGAACAACGAGCCCGTCATCTTCATGAAAAGTATCATTTAAATGCCTCTTCTCTAAAGTTTCACTCTGGCTGTTCTCTAGCCACGGCTACTCAAATCACGTCCCAATGTCCAGCTTGTGCTCCATTTCATAATGCCCCCAACGAAGGTGTTAATCCTCGAGGCCTCCGTCCTAACCACCTTTGGCAGATGGATGTTACCCATTTGTCCCAAGCTGGCAGACTTAAATTTTTACATGTCTCTGTAGATACTTATTCCAAGGTAATTTATGCCTCCCTACATTCAGGGGAAAAGATTAAGGACGTTATTGCCCATTGCCTACAGGCTTTTGCCTATATGGGCATCCCAGACTTTCTCAAAACAGACAATGGACCGGCTTATACCAGCCAACGGTTTGCAAAATTTTGCCAAGAACGACAAATTACACATACCTTTGGAATTCCACATAATCCTACAGGACAGGCCATAGTGGAGCGCACACATGCTACCCTTAAACAGTTCTTTTGTAAAATAAAGAAGGGGGAGTATATCACCTCCCCAAATACCCAATTATCTACAATTTTATACATTTTAAATTTTCTAACAGTAGATAAACAAGGTCTATCAGCAATGGAAAGACATTGGCAGAAACCCTCCCAATCTCTGGGCTGGGTTATATGGAAGGATAGTATCACAGGACAATGGCAATCACCCACACCTATGCTGGCTAGGGTGAGGGGAGCCATTTGTGTCTTCCCTCCAGGAACCAAAAAACCCATCTGGGTGCCAGAGCGGAATGTTCGGCCAGTGGAGTCGGGCCCTACTAGCCCTGATAATATGGGTTCAAGTGAAGAACATCGAGGGAGGCCTGAGATGGGCACTGGTGAGGAATCCACCCATACTGATGCCGGTAAGTAAAATAAGCTCTGTTTTTCCATCCTTTTACTCCACCAATTATACCTTGGGAGTTCCTGCAGCAAATACAGCATTAGAAAGATCCTCACTGGGTAATTTAACGTTTGATATATCCCATGCCCTCTGCTTCCGGAGGATTAACAATATTTCAGCGATGCCTAGTGCCTCCCTTTCTGGACCATGTGTGGTCCTTAGTAATTATTCTCTGGGAGACTTCTCTTCTAATTCGTCTGGACATCCCTGTTTTGGATTGAGAGATATCTTTTACCCAATAAATTTTAAAAGAAATGTTTCTGGACTCCCTACCCCTCCGAGACCAGCTCCCTTATGTTGGAAGACGCCACAATCCTTCAAATTATATTTACCATTGCCTTGGGGAAATTGTGCTCCTAAGGAACCATGGAAATTGGAGGGAGATAAATATTTATGGTGGTTTGGTCACAGACCTACCTTTAAAAACTCCTTGGGAGGGGCCTTTGATTATTCCTATAGAAATCCAAATATGGCAGGAGTTTCACCTACGTTTGCAGGCATGTTTCTCTGTGGCCCTCGTGCATGTACAGATATTAGACCTTTAGCCCTTCAAAGGGGCTTGGCCTTCAATGCTACAGCCCGATGGAACACATCGGACATCTTTGAAACCTCCCTCCAGATTAATTATGCATCGGGAATGAATTTCTCTATTGTCAGCCTAGCTTGTGTTCTACCTCCTTTTATGTTTGTTTCCTTTAATGGATCGGTCGGGGAGGATGGTGTCCTTAATTGTTCTTCCAGCTCCTGCTTTTTGAGCAACTGCTGGTCCCCGACGGATGAGTCCGTGCTGATGGTGAGGATTCCTGCCCTGGTTCCCCTGGTGGTAGAAGACCCACATGATGGACGAGAGCTTATCTTGTATAGAGAAAGAAGAGACTTTGGGATCACCGCCGCAGTCATCACAGCTATCGCCATATCAGCCACAGCCGCCACTGTTGCAGGAATCACCGTGTCCCAGAGTGCAGCTACTGCAGAGACTGTTAATACTCTTGCTGCCCGTGTTACCCAGGCCTTAGAAACTCAAAATACCATTAACTCACATATTCAATTGGGGATGTTAAATTTAAACCAGCAAACGGCCTTATTACAGGAACAGATTAATGTGTTGTGGATGGTGCAACAAGCCTCTTGTTCTCATTTTTATCATTCTGCCTGTGTAACCCTTATGGAAGTGAAAAATATGTCCTTTGAGGTGCAACGCCTTAATGCTTATCTTAGGGGGCCTTGGAATGATTCCTTTGTAAACTTTACCCACTCTTTGGTACATCAAATTATTGCAATTAATGAAACTCGTGTTAAACCTGTATCTGCTGAAGGATGGTGGAATACCATGGCCCAGATTGGGGGTTGGGCACAGCGATGGGGAGGTGCCTTATCCCTGGGGATCTTGGGACTAATAGGGGTGGCAGTAGGTCTGCTCCTCTTAAAACGAGTCTTAAACATCTTCACCCTGACTGAGCTTGTCCACCGTCAGGTGTTACTCAGTCTGACGCATGACTCTCCTGGAAGTCATGAAGTGTGGCTACAGATGCTGAAAAAATGAGGGTCTCCAAGGACGGGCAACCTGTGGGGAGACCCCCCACCTAAGACAGGGCATCGGGGGCCCTATGACGGGTAAGGGAAGGTACTTCTCTCGCAGGACCTAAGACAGGACCCCTCATTATAAAATAAAATAGGGGGAATTGTGGGAACTGCAGCCCCCGAGTTGATATCCCTGCCCCCATTTGAGGTGCTTATCTGCAAGGAAAACATAATAAATTCCCTCTGCTCCTGGAGCGGAGAAGGAAGGAATTTTAAGTGCATGGTGACCAGTCCTTGATCTCTGCTAGGGTCAGGTTACAGTCCCTTCGCAGCCCCCTCCTCATTTGGTGCCATGGTATAAAACCAGCCCAACAGACAATAAAAAAAAGCTGTTCCACCTCAAGCTCGTGCTCTGTGTAGTCATTCAACCTGGACACCCTCCGCCGAGACTCTTGGTTCCAGCCCGCGCTGGCGCGGCAACACACGGTGCAGAGACATATGCAGGCTAAACACCCATACACATAAAAAGACATAAATAAATAACATTATAAGAGTTATCTGTGTGAAAAGCAAACATCTTTCTCACGCGGGCAAAGAAGCAATGGCTGAGAGCTTATCTACAACCTTCTTCTATCCCTGGGTGCGACAAGTGTCACCAGGCAGACAAAGCAAATCCCATGTCTCTATTGTGCACTTGACACACCTAGGAGATCTCATTTGACCCCCAGCACCCAGGAAACAGGAATTATCACCACCCCTACATCACAGAAGGAGAAACTGAGGCTTACAAATAAGTACCCAACACGCTAAGACTGAGCAGACTTGAACCTGTAAAGTAGGCTTCAGGGGCCACACTTCTACCCAGGCCACTATCTCGGTCCTGGTGCCTCCCATCTGCCCGGGTAACGCTTCACACCTGTGTCTGCTTAAGGAACATTGGCCCGCTCCACTGGCACTATCTGACCTAAAACTCCCAAGTCAACAGGAATCTTCAATAGAGGGATTAAACTGCACAATAAGCAGTCTTTCTGTGCGAACTTTGCTAGGAACTCACTAGACACCTACAAGGCTGCAGCCCCAACAATTACAGCTTACGGAGTTTATGTTCTAAGACTTTAAGTTTTTACACTGACCTGACTTCCATTTTTCATTGTCCTGCCAAACAAATGACCATGGCTTAAGCAGTGGCCCAAGGAGGTCACGAATTATCCTTTCCGCTTTCTACTTTTTAAAAATTGTATTCTGTTTTTAATCCCATGTAAATGTGCAGAGTGACATGAATTTGAGCGCATGGGCTCTCAAAGGCCAGAAGAAAGGGTCAGCTGCCCTGACACTGTAGTTCTGGGGAAGATTGTGAGCCTCCTAAAAGGGTGCTGAGAACTGAACTTGGGTCCTCTATGAGGACAGTGTATGAGCTATCTCTTCAGCTCCAACTGTCCAAATTTCTGAAGCCGCCACCTTTCCACTTCAATTGGTGATATTTGTCTCCTTAAGACATTGTGCATGTGTGAGACAAACCCAAAGGATCACCGTTTAGGGAGTAGAAAGAGGGCTGACAAGAATGAGGAGGAGTGGGGAGGGGCGGTAAGCTGGGGTGGAGATTTTTGTATATTAAACTAAAGATTTAATTAACTCCCCCTCCCCTGAAAGAAACACATGTGTTACTCGGGTCAAGAAAAAAAACTCTCATATGCCAAATCCATTCAGAAATCATCCATCAGCACTGAAAACATAACAAGGGGATCACTTTAAGTAGGAAGTTATGCATTTAACATACATATGATTTATCTCACTCTCTATTCCTAAAAAGAATAATCTGGAAGATGTAAGTCTGACTTATTTCTTCCCTTCACACAGATGAGACCTTATTTAAGATCCTTCAGTCGGGACCAAAAGCCTTTGCTGCCACCACCATTTTCGGGGCCCCCGAGTAAGTCGGCTTGGCCAGTCAAGCTGAACCCAGAGGTCCCAGAGGGAAGGGGTCACATGTTCAGGAGATTTAAGCATTTTTGAGATCAAGGTGGCCAGAGTGACAAAGTCTCTTCCCTACTGTCTGACACACTTGGTTCTCCAGGGAGTTCTGTGACTGCTGGGACCCAGGGGAGGGCTCTATGGAAGGGCCTCCTCTTTCTGAGCATGTTGGTTGTTTTAAGTCATCTCTAGTTCATTAGCCATCATCCACAGGGGTCTGGAAACGGTGGGAAACGGCATCAAACACCAATATGAAGTGCCCCACTTAAATCCCGGGGACTATTTAAAGAACACATATGCCAGCTGCGCCAACTTCCTTTCCCCCTCAGGCCTGTCACGTCCCTCTGACTCCCCACTTTGAGCTGAGCCACTGGGAACACATGGAAAGAAGGACACCAGGGCTGTCAGTCCTGACTTCTTTATTAGCAAACAGCTGCTTCCATGATGGAGGAAGGACATTGGTTAATTATAATAAAGAAACTGCCTTGGCCCATTTTATTGGTTAGAACATAGGTGGGTGGAGTAAACAGAAGAGAATGCTGGGAGAAAGAAGCTGAGTCGAGGAGTCGCCATGATTCTCCCACTCCAGACAGACGCAGGTTAAGATCCTCCCTGGTAAGCCACCTCGTGGGCTACACAGAATATTAGAAATGGGTTAGAACAATATGTAAGAGCTAGCCAATAAGAGGCTGGAACTAATGTGTCAGCCAGTGTTTAAAAGAATACAGTTTCCATGTAATTATTTCTGGGCATAAGCTAGCCATGCGGGCGGCCGGGTGCCGGGGACGCAGCCCCGCCGCACTTATTTCAACACTTCCAAAAAGAACATTTACCTCAGACAGCTGCTAAGACTGTTCTCTCAAATGTCACTCCGTACTCAACTGCAAAATTCTAGGAAAGGGCTTCCAAGTGTCCTTTTTAATTTGTGCATTATGAACTGCAGTGCTTGAAAGTTTTGAAAGATCTCCAAACATACACACACATATCCAAATATGTATACATACACACATGCATGCATAACCATGCAGACATGTATACACATGCACATAAACAGATATGTACATACATTCACATAGACACATGTATGAACACACAGATGAATACACACACACATCTCCAAGGCTATACACGGTAAGACTTTTCACTAAGGTTAAAATATGAAACAATAATTCATTTTCATATTCGTCCCAGGACCAGGAGTGCCTGCCAGGACTCTCACCTGCATTTACTTTCAACACCACCACCACCAACAAAAACCCTCACAGGTCCATATCCTCATTGATCAACTTTGTCTGTTTCATAAGAATGAAGTATCTTATTATCCATGATCAAATTAGCATACATATAGCTCATGAGGTTGGGGAGATAGTTCAGTTGGTAGAGGGCTTGCGTGCAAGCCAGAGAGCCTGAGGTCAGAACCCGGAATGCATGTGAAAAGCCAGGCACAGTGGCATTCAAGTCTAATTCAGTAGAAAGTAACTGATGAGCATTAGCATCAGTGAGAGACTCTCTGAAAAAAAAAAAAGTGGAGAATGATTGAGGAAGACACACAACGTTGACCATTGATTGGCCCCTACACACATGTACACACCCCTGTACACAGACATACAACACACATGCAAGTACCCCTGTATACACACACACACAACACACATGCAAGTACCCCTGTGCACACACACACACACACACACACACACACACGAGACCAGAGATAATATAAACTTCCACAAGCCGCAGGAACATGCTCTGCCCTTGTGTGCAGTTCCTTAGCCATAGAGTCTTGTCCTCCAGAAGTTCTCTCCCCCAGCTCAGTGTTGACACTGCCTGCTCCCTGATCAAACACACAGCTTAGCTGTGTCCAAAGGTCTTTCCAACAGGTGTGAAGTGCTGCTGATAAGGAACCTTTATGAGATTTCAAGCTCAGAGTCTGCCAGGTTCCCTAAATCTGTACCAAGCAGTTATCTTCCACGGGAAGGAAAGAAACCACACTTAAAACACTCTTTGTTCCTGGAAAATGTATAAACCCATGACTTCCACAGAATCCGCACTGCAAACTGAAACTCTGAAACGGACATTCTTGCATAGACTGATCCTGGTGGTTTCCCTGGAGTCCCCAGTCTTCCCGCTTCCACTGCATTAGAGCGGGACGCACATGCCCAGGTCTAGAGGAGGCCACCCACAAGCACTTGGTTTAATAAGTTCACAAGCGGACATTTACCAGACCATCCAAATCTGAGCGGGGAAGAAACTTTGCCCACCATATGTAAACTATTATAGCCTGACATTGTTAAATAGGCTGATAATTTAATACACAATACAGGCAACCTACCATATGGAGAAAGCTCACAATTTGGGGGGAAAAATGCCTTTATGAGCAAGCGGAACATGCTGAATCCTAACATATACATTTTACTAAAACTCAGACACGTTTTCCTCTTAAAATCTCAGATGGATAAGTGAGCGTAAAATTTAACAGCTAAAAACTTCTGAGAACATAATATCCAGTAACGTTTGTGCAACACAAAGCCCTTGCATAGAACTGTGTACCGCCTCTGATCTTCAGAAGAATCCTGTAGAAAGGCAAGGGACACATCCATTTCTTCAAAAGTGGGGTTCACAGGAATTTGTCTTTCGATGACCAGTGTTTTCCGGGAGACAATAAAAACACTCTGCCAAATGTTGGTGAAGATGTAGAGAAACGAGAGTAATAGAAAGTACATTCACTGTAAACCTTGCTCAGCCTAGACATAGTAGGGAGGGCCTTGGACTTTCCACAGGGCCCTTAGGGTTGGAGGGGGGGGGAAGGTCTGTGGAGAGAGAGGGAGGGGACTGTGAGGAGGGGAGGGAGTAGGAATTTGGATTGGCATTTTTTTAAGTAATTTTAAAAAAAGGAAAAAATAAAGTATCTTTCAATTTCAGTCTCTCAAAAAAAGAAAAAAAGAAAAAAGTACATCCACTTTGGAAGCTAGTCAGATAACCTCTTAAAAGTATAAGCAAAGACTTGCTATAGATAGTCTCCAGCCATCCAACCCCTAAACACTGACAAGGAGAGAAGAAGAACTCTAAAATAATCTAACCCCCTGAGAAGGAAAGCATTAAACACGTCTGTGATAGGGGATATTGACTGGTAATTACACAGGATCTAGAACCACCCAGGAGGCAGGCCTCTAGGCGCACCTGTGAGTGGTTCTCTTGGTGTCCCAAAGACAAAAGGCCCCTGTAAAGGAAGATAGCATCATGCCCTGGCTTGGGTCCTAGACTGTATAAATAGTGTAAGGAGTATTTATCACTCTCAGCTTCCTGGCCGCAGGTCAGTGTAACCAGCTGCCTCCAGCTCCTTCCTTTCCACACCACTGCCGACTGTGCCCTTGAACTGTGTGAGCCAAAGTAAACCCCTCCTACTAGTTGTTAGGTGTTTCAGCACAGCCACAGGAAAAGGGACTCAGACAAAGCCTGTGTGCAAGAACTTACAGCAGGATCACTTATACCAGCCAAGCACTGAAAACACCTCAGGGGTCTACCAATTAGTGCAGGAACAGAGAAAACACGGCAAATTCATATATGACTCCACACGGCAATCAGAAAAACAAAGTCTCTGATATGATCAGTGGTTTCTCCAGCAAGGATGGGTCTCAGAAACACTGAGAAGTGGAAGAGGCCAGACAAAAAGGTTCCGTAGGCTTCTATGTCACAGATTTTCTTCTGGAAAGGGTAAATCTCAGACAGGGAAGGTACATGAACCGTGCCCTGCACAGAGGTACAGATACACCAAAGATCATTTCAAACAATTTAAGCTGTTAAAAAAAAAAAAACAGTTGGCCAGCTTGAATACTTCCTACTGGCATGTAAATATATTCCTAACCTTCTACAGTGGAAAACCAAACTCATCCCTACAATTAAGCAATGGAGAAATCAAAACACATACCAAAAAGCAAATCCACAATGAGTAAGTGTAAAGACCATATGTTACACATTGAAACTTTGAAGACCTCACGCTGAATTCATTTAGTCCCTGCTCAGTGTTAACAAAGCCTGGGGCAGGGAAGCCTAGGCGACCACCTGAGGTGTGCTCAGTCCCCCCAACACACACACACACACACACACACACACACACACACACACACACGGCCATTTAGCACCTCCCTAGGCAATGAATTCTACCGGAAATACCACGCTCATTCATTTTCCACTGTCTAAGGCTCCTTCCCACCCTTGAGGTAAAAGAGGTAATAGTACAAAGCCTGAAGTCATGTTGCCCCCACATTCTTAATCTCTGAAGTCAAGAGGATAGCACCACCAAGATTTTGACCTACTCCTGTTCTTTAAAATGTTCCTACTTCTCCTGACTTTAAAAATTATTTTCTTCCCAGATTGGAATAAATCTAATGTTTGTTCTCACCACAGAGGCACTACAGAGAACACGCTAAGCCAAGCACACACAGGGGTCTCAGCGCCAGGTCAGGGCGGCCTAGGGAATGATGTGGGAGTGTCATATCAATCTGTTGATTTCATTGGCTGAGCAATAAAGAAACTGCTGGCCCTGATAGGTTAAAAGATAGGTGGGCGGAATAAACAGAATAGAATTCTGGGCGGAAGAGGAAGTGAGGTCAGACTCTGCTCTGCTCCCAGAGAGACCGGACAGCTCTGGTCTGGAGCAGAGACACCATGATGGATGGAGGCTAGAATCTTCCCGGTAAGCGCACCTTGGGGTGCTTACACAGATGATTAGAAATGGGCTAAATTAATATGTGAGAATTAGTCTAGAAGAGGCTAGATAGAAATGGGTCAAGCAGTTAAATGAATACAGTTTGTGTGTTGTTATTTCGGGCATGAGCTAGCCAAGCGGCCGGGGTGTTGGGGACGCAGCCCCGCCGCTCTTATTTCAACAAGGGAAGGTACCCAGATGAGGATTCGCTAGCGACTTCCAAGCCACAGCTGCCATTCGTTTCTGATGTGTGGTGTGTTCTTGTTCTTTTTTCTTAGAGACTCAGGAGAGGGCTGGTGAGGTAGCTCAGGTGTTAGAGTGCTTGCCTAGCGTCCACAAAATCTGGAAGCCTCAGCACCATATAAAATGGGCATGGTGGCTCGTGCTGCTGGAGGGATCCGAGTGAGAGGCCCCATACAAGTCTCGGGGATGTGAACACCCCAGTTGGGGATGCTTTGTTGGAGAAAATACATCACTGAGGCTGGGTTTCTGAGCTTTCTCCGCTTGCCCTCATCTGCAGCTACAATGCCCTGCCATGCCTGAGACAGCCATGCTTCCTGCTAGGCTACTACTCTGCCCGTGGAACACTAAGTCCCAAATAAACCCTCACTTATAAGCTGTTTCAGACATGGTGTTTTGTCCAAAGAAGAAAAGTAAGTATAACAAAAACACCTGTAACTCCAGTGCTGGGGATATGAAGGAAGGGAGGGTGAGACGGCCCATCCTGGCCACACAGGGTTCCAGTCCTACCTTAGGTACACTCGGCTGTTTCCCCACCCTACCCCCAATTACTCAAGACTCATGGAACTTTAGAACGGACATGATAAACTGATATGAATATTCAAATCTATAAACAGTTTTGTTTGTATCAGTCTGACTTCCAGGGTGTAGAAGCCCGGCTGTGACTGCGGGTGGGGATCCCGTTCCTAATTCCAGAAACTGGATCCAGATAATACACTAGTCCTATGGCTTTAAACAGCACAGTCTCTCCTGGGTCCCAGTACCATCCACGCACATCTACGGGAAGAGATTCTGAGTGGGTTTTGTTTTTTTTTTTTTTCTTTTTCAGCCCCTCACTACGCACACCCACATCAAGGGACACACGACCTTCACAACAGCAGCTTTCTCCTGCAGAGAAAGTCTACGGTCGGCAATACTTCTATCTTGTGCTAGACAAGTTCTTGTTGAAAAGGAGCTGTCCTCGTTGAGAAATAAGCCTAGAGTCGAAACTTCACAGCCACCATGAAACTCCGAGTGTTAACAGCTCACCGCTCTTGACCTAATTCTCTGGAAGTGGACTCTGTTACAGTCAAGTCTATGGATGGCAACAATCTCACGAAGCAGAAGCCAGGGAAAGCACAGCTAGAGCAGATCCCATTTCGGGAGCATTAAAGCGGGGTGCACACTCTGCTGCAGCATAATTCAAAATGCGACAAACGCAGCAGGAAGGGCTACGGGGGCAACCGTTTGGTGGGTGCCTACGGGGTGCCGCCGCTTCCCTCTGCTCTTCTCACCGTGTGCTCTGCTGGTGTGGAGCCTGGGTTTGATTTTAATGGAGCCTCACCTTGTAATATCTGTACAAGGATGGCCGGAACTGCACAGATAGCACATCCATTCAGGTGCTAATTCATGTCTCTCTTTCTCCCTCTCCCCCTTCCTCCCTCCCTCCCTCCCTCCCTCCCTCCCTCCCTCCCTCCCTCTTTTTCTCTCTCCCTCTCTTTTCGAGACAGGGTTTCACTGTATGGACTTGGCTGTCCTGGAACTTACTCTGTTGACCAGGCTAGCCTCGAACTCACAGAGATCCACCTGCCTCTGCCTCCCAAGTGCTGGGATTAAAGGCGCAGGCCACCGCCACCCAGCCTAATTCAATTCTTGAATGCTTGCAAACCCCAGTGTAAAACCCAGAAAGCTCAGGCTTAGCTAAAGCAAGAATGTGGAGCGAAGTGAACGGTATAAGCATTCATCCCAAAAGAGAATGGGGAAAAAAATGTGTCATGGGGCCAGGAGCCAGGGAACCGGAAATGCAAGAGGAGGTTCCAATGTGCACCTCCTCCTCTCCTGAGAAGACCATGTTCTACACTAGTGGGGGCCTGGAAACAGAATAAAAATTACAACGAATGCTCTCATCAAAGTACTCCAGGGCCTGAAAGTGCAGTAGTGGCCTTCACACACCCTCAGCATCCTTTAGGAAGCAAGCAGAGGTGTAGACCCACAAAAGCCCCTCCTGACGCATTTCCTTTTCTCAGGGCTGCAGGGCTTGACCCTGAGGCTGGTAATCATGAGTGAACAATGGACTCACATTCAATGAGGGAAGTCTCAACTGGACCCAAGGATGGTCTGGCTCTGAGTGACACCTGGATGGTTTCTGACTGAGGCCAAGGGAGAAATTAAAATCAAGGATCAGGTCAAGGTAGTGTCCCATACTCACTACTTTGAAGATAATGGCAATAGAGGGTTGGGAGAGAGAAGTTTGGGAGCCTATGGGTGCTACTGTTGGAAATAAGTGGTTTAAGAATCCCAAACCCGTACTGTTGTTTGGTGGTGGTGGCGGTGGTGGTTGAGCAATGACAGAGTTTGTTTTACTATTTAGGCAACCGCTGTTGTACAGAACATGGAGAATTATGACTGGGACTCAGCTGGAAGCCGCACCCACTGGCTGGCATTTCTCATGCTGTAAGGAACTAGAGCACACTATGGGAGGAGAAAGTCACCATCAGTCTCGTCCAACTGCAAACCCTGTGAGGGACAATGACATCCACCTGCAGACACAGCCACTGGGACAACAGCGGCAGGAGTGTGACGGGGTAACCAACCAGTTTTTGCTCGAATTTAGGGTCCACTTCAGAACCCGACACTGTTAATAAAGCCAATAATTAGACACGAGATAGGTCCCAGACCCGAGGGGAGAAACCTATTACTGTTGTTCTGCTAAATGAACATAGCGATTAAAAGACTCTTAATGACACATCCATAGATGAGCTCATTGGTCAGCCCCATCAGAGGAGCTTCTTCTTGGGTAAGTGAGAACAAACATAGAGATAGACCCACAACTGGACGATATGGAGAGTGAGAGACTTTGGAAAGCTCATCCCTAAACGGGATGACTATATTACACTCCTCAAGGCTAAGGAGTTTACACAGAAGAGGGGGCAGAAAGATGGCAAGAGCCAGAGGTTGCGGATGACTTCAAGGACACAGCGTTTGCTGGATACAACGGAGCAGGCGCACATGTGAACTCAGAGACTGGCTGCATGCTCAAAACCTGGACAAATTCAAGCCAGGGAAAGTCTCTGCATGGAGAAAGCAGGGGTTGGCACAAAGTCCTACCCCAAATCAGGAAGCCATTCAAAACGGATAGCTGCTGGGAGAGGGAAAAAAAAAAAAAAAAACAGTTTCTCCAATGGAGTGACACTAAGTGTATCAGCCACACTCCAGGGCAGGCCCCATGCTCAGAAGTTACCACCAATCATACTCCACAGTGTGTGTGTGTGTTGTGCGTACATGCAGGCACGCATGTGCTATTACGTGCCGTGTGGAGGTAAGAGGACAACTCAAAGAAGTTGATTCTTCTGTTCTACCATGTGTGGCCAGAGAATGAAACTCAGGGCCTCGGGCTTGGCAGGAAGCATCTCCACAGTGCAGACATCTCGTTGGCCCTCCCGTACATTTCTGTAAGAAGCCAGCCACATCAGCTCATCGATAACCCAGTACCCCAAAGGGCGGTGTTCCACAAACAACTCGGAAACCCACCTAAGAACAAAGGTATGTGGCTCGGAAATAAGCCGCTCAGAGGGTAAGCACTTGGCACATGGATATGAGAACCTGAGTTTGCATAGAACCCATGTAAACAGGGCCACAGCAGCGCGCATATGTAATACCACACTCTCATGGTTTATATTTCCAGGTAACAGTCCATCACTGAGGGAAGACAGTGCAAAAGCTTAGGGAGGAACCCGGACCAGACACCATGGAGGAAGGCTGTGGATTGGCTCTCCTGCTGGATTAGATCCACCTGCCTGTAAGTGCTGTTCATAGTAATCTGGACCCTCCCACATCAATCACAGTTCAAGATAATTCCTCAGAAAGTGTTTATGGGCCAATCTGATTGGCACTGCCTCCTCCCCGGTGACTCCAGGTTATGTCCTGCTGGCAAAAAGTTAACCAGCACCTCGGTATGGTTGACAATGAGTCAGGTCTGCCTACGCTTACTATCACACAGTTCTCTTTGCCCCAAGCCTGGTCCACAGGAGGGCTCTCCAGGACACAAGGATCACGTGACATTCCGTTCTTCCCACTCCTGTGTGGACTGTAGCAAACTCTACCACCACCATCAGAAAAAGTCATTTTCATAAAGACGACGGCAGGCAATGTGTGAACAGAAGCGGGTGGGAAAGGAGGGGGTGGGAAAGGGAACGGTAACAGGTCTATTATTACCAATAAAGTACCCTCTACTCAGTGTTCCCCAGGTAATGATACAAAGCCTCACTGGCTTCCCACACCCCCAATCAAAATCAAAACCACAAAAAAGAAAGCCGCATGGCAAGGTGTCTAGTCTGGACTGTGTGAGGCTGCAAGTCAGCCCTGCTCCTTATATCTTATTTCCCTCACCCCCCTCACAATTCCTGAAAACACCAGGCCAATTACTCGTTTGAACTACAGAGATAAGAAAAAAAAAATCCCAGAAACAAGCAGACATTGAAAGAAATCATCCTTGTCCAAATTACTGAGTCTAGCCCCAAACCTGCAGAAACATGACGGGGCAAGAAGCAAAGATGAGCAAACCACCCACAATGTCTCTGCAAGCTATGTGTGGATACCTGCAGTTCTCTCCTTCGTGGAAGCTGGTCTAGGTCCCAGCTTCCCACAAGCATCACCTTCTTTCCTCGAAACCTTTCCCTGCTAGGAGTCAAGAACCAGGAAAGATCTGACGGGACAATAATTCCCTTGACCAAGCAGACAAGGATACACACCATGCCCAGTCGAGCACCTTTCCTCCCCAGCCTCGGCTCCTTGGTGAATAATTACAATCACGTGATCCAGGCAAGAAAGAGAAGTAGGTAGACAAGGTGAGGAGGCATGAATCTTATAAATTCCAGGGGCTGGAGAGATAGCTTGCCGTCAAGGTCACTTGCTGCTCTTGCAGAGGACCCCAGTTCTATTCCCAGCACCCATGTTGAGTAGCTCACAATGGACCACAAATGCACCTCCAGGAGATCCCAATGCCTTCTTCTGACCCGTGTAGGAACCCCCATTCACGTGCACAGAGACACACAGGGAAAAGTAAATCTCTAAAAACAAGCAAACAAAACTATTCTTCCAATTCCATAAACTGTCTAAGATTAGAGAAGCCTCCTCTTTAAGGGAAGGGCATTCCAGATGCAGGGGAAGCTGCAGCAGCAGAGGCCTGTAAAGGCAGCGCAGACCGTATGGATCTATGGGCCAGTGGACAGTTACAGACGGTGTGGACAGTACTGCGGATCATGGTGACGGATGGCCTGTACTTTATTTCCTAATTCACAGGCCTTTCCCACTCTTGGCAAGAACATTTTTTTTCCCTCCAAAAAGAACTACAAATAAACAAAACAGATAAGAGCATCTTAATGAAACCCTGATTGTGCTCCGGCTACCATCTGCCTTTGGGAAAAAAAATATACAAACTTACTAAGACCAAGGGCTTGTTGTTACTTCATAAAATCGAATGACCCTGAAGGACAGTAGGAAGCAAGAGCTCTGAGAACAGCTAGCTCCTTCTCATTCCAGTTTCACACATTAATAAACTTCTTCCCAGCAGCCTACTGAGCTTCAAAACCAGTTAATGCTTGTCACGAAATCGCTATTCCTGAAATACAAGTACATAAAAGATTATCTAGTTCAATTTAAAACAACAAACAAAAACCTTGTACAACATAGCGGTAAACATACAGAGAAATTAGAACCCTGCGGTTGCCAGAAGAACAACCTGTAATGATCCACCCACTGGGGGGAAATTTGTGAGGCCCTCTAAAGTGAAACATGGCATTTCCATATGGCTCAGGAATCCATTTCTAGGTACACATCCTACAAGAGTGAAATGGCATGTCCACAGACACGCACACAAATGGTCACAGCAGCGTCGTTCATGACAACCGGAAGGAGAGATACCCTGAGATTTTATGATCTAATAAAGTTTGACTGAAGATCAGAATATAAAGTTAGTCACACTATTCAGCCATACAGGCCAGGCAGTGATGGCACACACCTTTAATCCCAGCAGCCACACTAGTTAGCCACAGAGGTCAGGCGGTGGTGGTGCACACCTTTAATACCAGCACTAGAGAGGAATAAAAGGCAGGATGAGACAGAAACTCACTCTCTTTTCAGCCTGAAGATTTCATAGAGGTAAGAGCTCTCTAGTGGCTTGGCTGATTTGCTCCTCTGATATTTCAGCTTGAACCCCAATACTTGTCTCTGGGCTCCGATTACTTGTGCTAGAGAAACACACCGAGTGGAATAGGTTTTTCATGTGGGATATCCATGAATGGAAAATGACTGAGCAGTGAAGAGCCGACAGTCTGAGCAAGCTGCGGAAGCATGACGCTAAGTGAAAGGCTGTGTTCACAGGGGCACACGCACTGTGCATGTCGTGTAAGTGCACGCCCGTGACACGACCAGGAGGGATTTCTCTAAAGGCAGATGATAACCAGAACACGACCAGGATTTCATTAAAACGATCCATGTGGACAAGAGGCAGATGGAGGGTCGCCTGAGAGGGACAGTACATCACTGGGGGGTGTACAAACGCTTATGAACTAGATGATGGAGATGGCTAGACAGTCTCATGCAGACAGTAGAGGCCACTGAATTTCTACTCCTAATGGGTGAAACATAGGATATGTGAACTGTATCACAAATAGTAAGATCAAAGAGAAAGAAGGGGGCAGAGAGGGAGGCAGGCAGGCAGAAAGATGCTCAGGGAGGCAGACAGGAAGGGGTAGGGAGGAGAGAATGACTGCGGAGGATAGATAACTGGTAGCCTTCCGCGTGAACTAATTCACTCCCTGCCTTGAGACAGCCTTTGCCGTAATGGAAAGCAGAGAATGGATTAGCTATTATTGTCACATATAAACAACCTAACCTTCAGAAGACATCTGGAGCAACTCACAGGTGTAGCTGAGGACTAGTATTAATCAACTGAGGACACTACGACACACATAGTGCTTGTGTGACCGACGGACGGCTCGAGTTCCCAGGAGCACGTTCACAGGAGAGCGCTACCAGCTTCAAGTCTGCAGACGTTTCTACCCAACGAGGCAGTGTTGATATTCAGGTCCTGTTCTTGCCACCTTCTTGAGTCACACCCAGGTCTCACAACTTTAATGTAACCTCTTTCTCAAAGCCTTGCTGAGGGCAGAGGAATATACAGGCCTAATTTATCTAACCATATACCCCGACTTTTCCCTCCAAACCACCAAAACTACAGCTTCACCTGCCACCCAGTTATGAAGCATCTAAAAATAACTTAGTCATTTAAAAATAATCCATCAGGAACGGGGGCGAGGTGGGGGGAAGGAGGGAAGGGCAGCCCAGCTGAGCAGGGAGCAATGCACGCCTACATGACATCAGTGTCTGCATTTGTTCCTCTTGGTAGCAGCCAAGACTTTATTTAAATAAATGTATTTCGCTCCTGCTTGAAAACCCACCCTCCTTCCTCTTTGGTTTCCTGGGATTTGGAGAGCACGTGACACTCCTGTTGAAGCAGGCAGGCGCTCAGCAGGTAAAGGTG
The DNA here is from genome assembly GCF_014885135.2 of Alexandromys fortis. NCBI lineage: Eukaryota > Metazoa > Chordata > Mammalia > Rodentia > Cricetidae > Alexandromys > Alexandromys fortis. The sequence continues at coordinate 2,344,331 of NW_026068064.1, read as the reverse complement.
ATTGCCAGCAAGCCTGACAACTTGAGTTCAATCCCCAGGGCCTACAAAATAGAAGAGAACTGACTTCCACAAACTCTCTTCTGCCCTCCACCTCTGTGTGGTACCACACGGGAATGTGCACACACCCAAAGAAAACAATTAAACATTAAAATGTTTTTTAAATCTTCAAAAAATAAAATAAAAGGTAAGAAGCTGAAGATACAGCTGAGCAGCAATGTGTTTAGCATGTGCAAGACCCTGGTCCTTTCCCTAGAACCAAAACAATAACAAAACATTCTGTCAGCCCACACTTGGGCATGGAAATAGAAGACTATGGTGGTCCAAATAAAAATGGTCCCCATAGAGTCATGTGTTTTAATGTTTGGCCCTATCAAGGAATGGCACTATCAGGAGGTGTGGCCTTGTTGGTGTAGGTGTAGACTTGTAGGAGTAGGTGTGACCTTGTTGGAGAAGGTGGGGCCTTGTTGAAGGTGCCTCTGGGCAGGCTTTGAAGTTCAAGCTACACTTAGTGCACAATCTCTTGCTTCTGCTGCCTGCGGATCAAGATGTAGAACGTTCGGAAATCTCAGCTCCTTCTCCAGCACCATGTCTGCCTGCACGCTGCCATATCCTACCATGAAGATAATGAACTAAGCTTCTAAAACTGTTAAGCCAGCCCAAGTTAAATGTTTTCCTTTATAGGAGTTCTCATGGTCATGGTGTCTCTTCACAGCAACAGAAACCCACACTAAGACAGAGATCAACCATTCTCACGGACAGGGCCTCTCCACCAGCTGGCAAATTCTCAGAGCGAGGACTGGGATCACACAGACAACCTTCACAAAACAGGGAATGGGAGGAGCACACATAGGCATGATGTTCCTTCAAAGTAAACAGTTCATTTTAGAAAGCTTGAGAACACACTAAGAAGTAGCAAAGATACTACAAGAAGTCCCTGTTTATACCGCCGCCGCCACACGCATCCTCTATCACACAGACTGGGAACAACGAGGTTCTCGATGGATGCTACAATCTGTTTAAGACTTCACCAGTTTTCCCTGTCCCCCTTTCCTATCTCACAGCTCCTCCAGGACATTGTGTCTAGCGCTATACCTCCCTGTTCCAGTCTCTCGGGCCTTTCTTGTTTGACGGCCTTGACAGCTTTGAGGACCGCTGGTCAGGTGTTTGCGGCATGCCCCTCAGTTAGCAAGCCTGGGGAATGTCGTGGCTGGACTGCAGTGCAGTCTCAGCGACCTGGATGTATTCCCCAAACTCCACATGCTGGAAACTTGGAACCCCCTGGCTAAGAAGGTGAGCAGGTACTGAATCAGCAACTTTGTCAAGGAGTTCTCTAGAAGCCATGCTCTGTGTCCCCAGTGATGTCCTCGGTCAGGTCATGAAGGAAGAAGCCCTCCTCATCCGCCCTGGGTGCTCACCTTCAGAACTCTGAGCTAAATGAACTAATTTATTCTTGACAGATTACCTGATCTCAGGTGCTTTATTTTAGCAATAGAAAATAAACCATGACCATAGGTTTTCAAGGATGACTCAGTCCTGAATGCCATGCCAAACTGCCTTGCCGGAGCCTTTACCACACCTTCATCATGAGTTGCTACATACAGTAAGCTCTAGGATCCATTTATGTGTGTGTATAAATTATATATAAATAATTTATATAAAAATATATAAAAATATATATATATTATTTTTGGTCGTCACCAGAAATGGGGAAATAAATTCAATCTACCTCCCAGAAGCCAAGGAGCTAAAATAAGCAGCCTGAGACTGCAGGTGGGCAAAAGAATTGGAGCTTTTGTTCAGTGATGTGGAGTCTATGGCACTCCAAGGAGATGAATTTAAACTTTATGCCATAAGAAATAATTTGGGAAATGTCTTCAGAGTACTAGAATCCAGAATGTGCATGACAGAGACAAAGACAGACTGCAGACAGACAGACAGACAGACAGACAGGAGCAAGGAGGCAGCCTGCCAGGAACAGGTTATGGGGGCTGAATGGACCAAGTTCCTATGGGTAAGTGGAAGTCTGGAGCTGAAAGGGCCAGTTTTCTGCCAAGTGTCAACTTAGGTTGAGACACCCTGTAAATTGGCTTACACAGTTCCCCTTAATCACCAGCCATAAACTATTAACAGCACCACTCGGCTCAACAATGGAGGCATTCACCTTTGTCTAGCCTAGGAACAAACAATCTAAGACACCTTACCCGCCCAGCCCTGGAAGCCACTAAGGACCCAAATCAACCCTGTTGCCAATGAAATGCAGATAAATGACTTCCACAAACAATACCATGCATTGGTTTCTTTCGAATTGCATTTACAAGATGCAGCACACATGCACAGAGAGGGTGCACCATCTGTGCGTGTCAGTGGTTTTAGCCACTCCACACTTGGAAACCCACAAGCTCACCAGCTGAATGAGTATGTGGGGAGGCTGAGGCTTAGCTGAGACACCACTGAGCTGGACACAAAGAATGAGCCAAGTCAGGTGAGCTGCATCTGAGGTCTGCTAAACAAAGCCAGCAGTTCCCTTCCAGAGCAGACATGTGGGCTCTAAGTCGTGAACATAAGGGAAGGCAATTCCTCGTAGCTCCTACAATCATGACCAGCCTTGTTCTTAGCCCCCACCCCCCAGGACACCAGGCTCTATGCTAGTGTTTCTGAGTCTGTAGGTTGAATATCAGACATCCTGCATATCAGATAATCACATTACGATTCCTAACAGCAGCAAAACTACGGTTATGAAGTAGCAATAAAATAATTTTATGTTTGGGGGTCACCACAACATGAGGAACTGTATTAAAGGGTCACAGCATTAGGAAGGTTGAAAACAACGGCCTTGTGTGGACCCAAATGACCCTAGTCCCAAAGGCCCCGACTTCCGTCTCTCACTCGGGAAGCTGCTCACCACCTGACGCCCCAATGTAAAGCGGGACAATGGGCTACACCCAGGACGCAGCTGCTGCCACACAGAGGCACTCTCCATCACCCAGAGCAGTTCCCTGGGCTAAATTCCAGAAACCCCAACTTTCATAAACCACGAGAGCGGGACTAAGCTGACAGGACGAGCGCCATCACGGATCCACACTGCAGCACCTAGGCAGCCTGACTCGGCCGGAAGAAAGGGCACAGGAGATCAGGATGCTAGCCGGCAGCGTGGCGCACACCTTTAATCCCAGCAATTGGGAGGCAGAAGCAGAGGGATCTCAGTGAGTTCGAGGCCAGCCTGGTCTACCATGACAGAGCCACACAGAGAAACCCTGTTTTGAAAAAAAAAAAAAAAAAAAAAAATTCGGGATGCTATTCTTCACTGCAAGTGACGGTCCCAGTTGCTGGTTTCTTCTTGTGCAAGACCCTGCTCTCTCTTCTCGGGAAAGTTGAGCCCTGTCTTCCATTCACAGGCAAGAAAAACTACACGCAAAGTCAGCTAATGACTCAGGCCGCGGTCACCAGCCAGCAACAACTCTCACAGGATGTAAGTTTTCATGCTTGCCTTCACACACAGCAGAGTCAAACCACAGTGGAGTTGGCAGTACCCAAGCACCAAGTGGAGACATTAAAAAAAAAAAATCAGTGTAAGGGCTGGGTCTTCAGTGCCCCGCCAGTGGCTGGAATTCATCTGGCTGGAAAGAGGCGATATATCTTCCAGCTGGGACAGGATGAGGACTCCCTTCCCTTGGGATATGCAAATGCACCAATTCCGTGACTATCTTAGTAAGGGTTTATTGCTGTGATGACTAAAAGCAACCTGGGGAGGACAGGGTTTATTTGGCTTCCATATCCTGAATCTTTATCCATTGAGGAGAGCCAAAGCAAAGTCAAACTGAGCAGGAACCTGGAGGCAGGAGCTGATGCAGAGCCCATGAAGAAGTGTTGCTTACTGGCTTGCTCCCCACGGCTTGCTCAGTCTGCTTTTTTTTTTTTTTTTTAATAGACCTGGGAGGACTAGTCTAGAGTGGTACAACTCAGAATAGGCTGGGCCCTCCCCTATCAATTACTAATTATGAAAATGCCTTACAGGTTTGCCTACAACTCAGCTATATAGAGGTATTTTCTCAGTTGAGGTTCCCTCTTGGCAGATGACCATAGCTTGTGTAAAGGTGACAAAGAATTAGCAAGCATAGCGACCCTCAAATCTAGTCTGACTGCGAAAATATCACAAGAAGCAAACAGCGGCTTTCAGCTTAAAAATAGACCCCAGGGTACAAAGCCACGGTGTAAAGGCCAAACAAAGCCAGGGAGGAATGAGGGGACATTAATATCTTATCCTCAGGATGGAACTTGCTGCTCCTGCAGAATTTACATGACATCCTAGTATACACGTCCACAGCTAAAATTTGCCTCTATGATGAACACTCTCTGCAATCCAAGTTCTTGCTTTGAATTATTAAGTTGAAAGGTCAGAATAAAATATGTGATTTAAAGCATATTTTAGAAGTGACCACAGAGGCACACGTGAAATCAAATAGCTTGCCAAACTATGTGTCCAAAGTCCTTGCTCTGGAAACTAAGTCCTGAAAGCAACAGTGTTGAGAGGTGGGGCCTCTAGGAGGTGTAAGGTATCAAGGGCTAGGCCTCAAGAATGGATTAATGGCCTTATCTAGGCAGTAGGTGAGTTATCACAAGTAAGGGCTCCAGCCAGAAGGTGGGGTTTGGCTCCCTTCTATCTCTTCTCCAAGAGAAAGAAATCTTTCCTTAAATGCCTAGGCAGGCTCAGTCCCAAAAGAACTGAGAGTAAACTAAGTCCAGTGTTCACCAGAAAATGTTCTTCATTAGTTTGACTTGGGGACTCGTACTGCATGAACACACACAGAGAGATCTTGTAGTGTCTGAAGCATGCATCTCTCTACAAGGACTGAAATCTGTGAGGCCCACACCTCGGCTAATCAATGTACAAGGAGGCTAAATTCTTCCACACTGCTGCTCCCTCTCCTTCCAGACAGCAAGCTGGAGGACCTCTTCAACTGCACAGTCTAAGGGCCTTTGTTTTCCATACAAATATTACAAAGGTTTGTCAAGGACACTCACAGGTCTCCATATGTTGGAGACCTGTTTATGGGAGGAGTCCTAGCCTCATTTTTGAACAACAGAGTCAACATGGTACAAACTTCTCATTTCCTGGGAAAGAACAAACACGGGGCTGGAGAGATGGTTCAGCAGTCAGTTAAGAGCCTTCCAGAGGCCCAGCATTCAGTTCACAGTACCCACCCAAACGGTAGCTCACAGCCCAAGTCTTTCATGGTCACCAGGCATGCGTATAATTCACATATACACAAGCTGCAAACACACCCATAATATAAAAATAATCAAATAAATATTAATGAAGAAGAACAAAAGGACCTCAGAAGTTTTCTTTTTTGTTGGTGGTAGTTTTTGCACATATACTATGGCTCAGGGGATGTAAAGTGCTTAGCAGTGCAAGCATAAAACCAGATGCCCAGGGCCCGTGTGAAAAAGTCAGGCATGAAGACGAAGGTTATAATCTTAGTTCTGGAAAGGCAGACAGGAGGATCTCTGGGTCTCACTGGCCAGGCAGTCCAGCTAACAGTAGGCCTCCAGGGTCAGTGAGAGATCCTGCCTCAAAAAGAAGAAGAAAAAGGGGTAGCGAGGCAGAGAAGCAACTGAGGAAGATACTTAAGGCTGCCTGACCTCTGGCCTCCAGATGCACAGTTCCACGTGCACTCCAAATGACAAAAAATTCTAAACAACGCAGGTACATCAGAGGAAAAACAAGCCAGGAAAAATTCTGCCCAGGCAGCTCATCCAGAGCTCAGACCCCTCATCGCAGCTCACCGAATGTGCAGCAGCCAGTGCAGACTGACGAATGCGTGCAGGCTCTAAGAGGAACTCCTGCCTTGCTTGTTCTGAGAAAGCTGGCTCACAGCATTCACACCCTCCTGTCAACAGTCACAGACAGGAGATAAGAGGACACTGTGGGACGCACTGCTGGCAGGCAAGGAAGTGAAATCCCCCAGGAGGCTGCGCCTGGCGGTGGCAATGGCAGGAAACAGCGGGAGCTCGCCCCTGACTCAGCAGATAAACTTTTCAGGAGTGTCTTCCTTCACTGGTGCCTCTTAGGTCCACAGCTGGAGCCATGAATATAATTTTTAAGTGTAAGTCACATTTTCTAAGAAAAGTGCTGGAGAAATGATTCAGTTGGCAAAATGTTTACATGAAAGCATACAGTCCTGAGTTCAAACCCCTGCACCCATTTAAAGGAAGGGGAAAAAAAGGTCAGGTGTGTTGGTCTGTTCGTAATTGAGGCCTTGGTGAGACAGACACAAGAAATCTCTTGGGCTTTTTCCGTAGCCAGCCTAGCCAAACTGACATGCTTCAGGTAAAAACTGAGAGATCCTGCCTCAAAATTAAAAATAAAACAAAGCGCTAGCAAGATGAAGAGCAGCTGAGGAAGACCTCTTGTCATCGCATGCTTGAACACACACAAACATGGGGGGGGGGGAGACAGAGAGAGAGAGACAGAGAGAGAAGCAGACGCGTACCATTAACCCAACTGCTCTGATGAGCTTTTGTCAACTTGACTCAGACCAGGGTCATCTGAGAAGGAACTGCAATTGAGAAAATGTCTCCATCCAATTTGCCAGCAGGCAAGTCTATGGGGCATTTTCTTGATGGGAGGGGGCTCAGTTCACTGTGGGTGGTGCTACTCCTATGTAGGTGGTCTTCATTGAGTAAGAGAACAAACCAGGAAGCAGTGGTCCTCCATGGCCCCTGCTTCACTTCCCGCTTCCAGGTTCCTGCCCTGTCCCTCAGTCATGGACTGTAAGCTGATGCTAACCCTTCTGCTCCTCAAGTTGCCATAGGTCTTAGTGGTTATCATAACAATAAAAAGAAAACTAGGGTACTAATCAATCCAAATCATTATAGCACCAGGATGTCATCAACATAAAGAAGAAAAAGGTCCACTCTTTTCTCACACTCACTCTTAAAACATGGGATGTTAGACCCACATATTCTTGGTATTCTTAGTTTGGAATATCCACAGTCCTACTGCTTAAGAACTGCCATGTGTGGCTAGGGGCTGACGGCCTTGATTGTGCAAGTCTAGACTCTAGGCCTGTAATTGTGAGCACGAGTGGTTGTGTGAGCAAAGACTAAGAACAGATGTGTTACCACCTTTCCGTTTGTTCCCATTTGGGGTAACATGTACAAAACTTCAGTGACAATGGACAACACGTGTGTTAATTCCCGCTGTATTCACTGTCCCACCCTCGCCTACTTTTCCTCGCCATTCACTAGGAGGGAGAAGCAGAAAAATCCTTTTCTTTCCCTCTGGAATGAAAAAAGAATTAAGTATATCAGAATTGTGGACTAATGTGAATTCTCCATGCCCTGCCTAGAACCGGACTGGCCCACCACAGAGCAACTTAGCATTTACCTTGCCTGTGACATGAGTGACCAATCAGAAATCAGAGGACGAAAAGCATGTGTTTGCTGCAGTAAAGACCACTGCCATTTCCGCCGCAGCAGTGCGTTCTAAACTCTTGAACTCTTAATTATACTGGTAACCGCTAGTTCAGAGCTGCAGGCAACCCTAGACAATTCCACGGAGGGCAGCTGAATGTGTTTCCAACTGGAAACTGCTCTCCCTCCTCCCAGTCAGGCCCAGGGTTTTAATGCGATGGGGGAAAGGAGCACTTTGTGGACTTAATGGAGGGCTGTGGTAAGTGTACCTTGATTGGAGTCTCTACACGTCTACAGTCTACTCTGCAATGTGTCCAAGAGAAAGGAAAATAACCCACTCTGGAACCTAGAATATGAGCGACCTGGAGGCTGAGGGCACAGCATCTTTGTACATTACCCCCACCCCCAAAACTGACAGGGAGACAGGAAGCTCTGAGAAAAACTCAGCTTTTCAAAGTCAGGGGACTGCAACAGGTGGTGACAAGGGTCCCAGCCAATCCAACTGCTCTCAACTTCTCATGTCCCGTTCCCCCTGACTGCATGCATCTTAAATGCATGCCACTATCACTATGGTTCCTCCTGACTGATAACTCTCTTAAAGTGCCCCCCTCATTGTAAAAGAAATTCCCTTCTTGGGGCATCCAACCAGCCAGGTTCTGACCTTTTCCTCAGGCACCTTCCTCTTTCCTTTCTTAGATCTCCCCCAGGCTGAGCATTTTCTCACTTTAGCCTACACCAAACCAATGGATCCCTCATCCTGGATACCAGCACATCTCCCCAACTCTGGGAGGCCCTACCATTGCTAGGCAACCTGACTCAGTCAAGATCTCTGTGGTGGTCTGAATGAGAATGGCCCAAAAGCTCTTGAACTCTTGTTCTCTAGTTGGTGGAACTGTTTGGGAAGGACTGGGCAATGTAGCCTTGTTGGAGGAGGTATCACTGGGGTTGGGCTTTCAGGTTTCAAAAGCCCACATGCCATTCCCAAGCACATTTCCCCTCCGTGTGCTTGTGGATCAGATGCAAGCGCTCAGCTATTTTTCCAGAGTCATGCCTGCCTCCCTGCTGCCACGCTCCCCACCATGTTGGTCATGGCTTCTAACACTCTGGGGTCATGAATTCCCATATTGAACATTTTCTTTGATAAATTGCCTTGGTCCTAGTGTTTGTCACCGAAAGAGAAAGTGACTAAGACAACTGCCTCCAGCACTTGGGTTCCCTGATGGTGAAAATCGGACTGCAAATTCATAAATGAGCATCATAGCTGCCTACTAGACCACCACTAATTCATCCCTCTCTCCTGGCTCAGTGTGATGCCTAGCACCAGGAAGGCACAGATGGGAAAGTAAAGAAGGATTCAGGGTGGAAGATCCAAGGACACGGCAGACCTAACTCCACCCACATTGCCACCTGACCAGAAGATTGACTTCTGTCAGTCACGTCCTATCAGCAATGAATTCAATCTTTGTGTTCTGCTCTCCTTCCCAGCATTTAAACAGATGAGAAGACTCGCCTATTTTTAAAGTTCACGTCTACAGACACCAGCAGTAAAAGTGATAGGAGCACCCTTGGGTTCTCTGCCAATGCCTGTGCTCTCTCAGGAGCCAAGCACAACACCTGAATCACTCATGGGCTGTCGCCATGGTAAGGTAGACCAGATGTCTGACAGACAGGGCTTTAAGAATCCCCACCCCGCTGTTTCTGTCCTGAGCCAGATCATCATGAAGCCACATTTTCCACATGGGCCTCTCTCTCTCCTCTCTCTCCTCTCTCTCTCTCTCTCTCTCTGAAAGTGACTGATCCAGGGAGCTGTTTGCTTTTACAGCCCATACTGAGGCATACAGGGGCACTCTCCAGAGCTCTGACCTGTTCTGTTTCTCTCATGCGTCCCAAGGTATGTTCTTACCTTCTAACAAATTCTCTTTGCCTGGAAAACCACCACCTAAAATTCCAAAACCAAAACGTGTTCATTCATTCTACAAATATTTATCTAATCCTCGTGACCAGCCCAGGCACTGGGCCACAGCCAAGAAGGGCACAGAACCAACGGCAATGACATGGCTTTGCCGCTCAGGCTCTACTTCCCTGCTGGCTGGGTAACTATGAAGAACGGCGGTTAAGTACAAGCAGACAAAATGACCACAGGCTGGCCACTTCTCTTCCACTAACTTCTTTAACTCTTACAACGCGGAGTGAGTCACTATATACTCCCATTTTACAGATGTGGGAACCAAGGCTGAGAAGTTCAAACACTTGCCCAAGGTCCTAGGACTAACAGGTCGTAGAACAGGTTTGGGGTTCCTTTTCTTTCTTACGTTTGTTGAAAAAAAAAAGGTTTTATTGACGTGTAATTTAGACACACACACACACAAACACACACACCATAAAATTAATGGTATTAATGGTATCCAAGCAGGTCCAACCTTACAACTATATACAATACCCCTCTACTCACTCACTGCCCCCTAGCTATCCAGAGCAACTGTTTCCTAGTTCACACAACAGAGGAATAAGCTGTGCTCCACCCAGCAGCTAGGAGGCGTGGTGAGGGAAATGAATAATGGCAAATCAGTACAGCCCAGGGCCTGACATGGAGGACTGTTCAAACTGCAGTCTGTCAATGAGTTTAATCCAAAACAAACTGGTCAGTATAGAAAGTAGCCACGGGCACGCCTTTAATCCTTTAATCCCAGCACTCAGGAGGCAGAGGCAGGCGTATCTCTGTGAGTTCGAGACCAGCCTGGTCTACAGAGCTAGTGCCAGGACAGGCTCCAAAGCCACAGAGAAACCCTGTCTCAAAAAANGTTCGAGACCAGCCTGGTCTACAGAGCTAGTGCCAGGACAGGCTCCAAAGCCACAGAGAAACCCTGTCTCAAAAAAAAAAAAAAAAAAAAAAAAAAAAAGAAAGAAAGAAAGTAGCCACAGTAGAGAGTGCAGGGAAAGAAACATTGAGTATAGACAGACCTATCAGAAAAGGGGGCTTTATTACAAAGGGGTGAGGTCCCTATCCTGGAAGTTGGCAGGTTTGAAATGATGGGCCTTTTGGGGTTACTCTGACTAAATCCACCTAAAGCATGGGCTCGTGCCTCTGCTAAGATGAGTCTTGCATGTAATACACATAGAGCAGGAGGCAATGCATCTGCAATGCTGTAGGGAACATGTGGAGAGAAGACCTGCGAGTTCGCCAGCACGCACTTGGCCCTGAAGCCTCTGCGAGAAACACCCCCATGTATTCACTGTGCAGACGCAACCTCCTCCAGATGTCTGGTCACATTCTGAAGACTCACTGTGGCGACTGAGGGTGCTAATCTCCCTGACCTTGAAGCCCTCCTTTCCCAAGCCGCCCTTACAGGGAAGCCTGTCCTTGGGGCCAGTACTCTCACCCCACCCCTCGCTCTCAATGAGACAAGGCAGTAGAGGAGCTGAGTGAAGAAGAAACCAAAGGATCATTCACCCGACCACGAGGCCAGCTGCTCTTCCTGTAACCAGAGCTGCCCCGTGAAATCCAGTTCTTGCCTTGCTTCATGAACAGCCTCTGGCCAAGGCCACAGGCCATGGCAGACTCCCACTGATATACACCTGAAGCAAAACTTGAAGGTTCCATTCTGGGGTCTGCCAACACAAGATGTCGGTTTACCTTAAACGCAACTCATGTTCAAATACATTTCACGGATCTGACAAATCTGACGACACAGGGTAGTTTGCAGTTTGCTTTAGAAACTGTTCACACTGGAGCCAAGAAATTCAACTCCCGATTTCAAAGACACTGGTTATCTGTGTGGAATTATCTTATGTGCTACCCACGTGCAGACAGTGTAGATGTGGCAGTGACTGCTGGGGGGGGTCCAAAACTTGTTAGAACCCAGCAACCATGGTGTCCACCTTCCTGTCCACATCTTCCAGGGGAAATAAGAAACCAAGATGAAAGAGTGTCACGAGACTAGGGTGGGTCCATCATTGGGTCCCTAATCAGAAACAAGCCATTACTCTGCTTCTCAAAGGTGATGATGTCACACACACACTCACTCACACACATAGCCAATCACAGGCCCTGAAGGCACACCAACAAGGTGAGCCCTGATAAGTGGTAGATTTGAGGACTTTCAGGTGGATACAAAGGCCACCCTTTAAAACTGCATACTGGAGGGACACACCAGCAGGTTCTCCTAGGACTAAACGAATGTGAGCCCGAGTTCAGGAATCTACTGCCACTGCCACATGGGGTGAGGAAGCAGTTTACAGAGCCTGGCACTCTCTCGTAGCCTTACCAGCTGTACTCCTGGCTGTACTCACCGGAGAGCACTGGCTGCTGGCTGAGCCAAATAAAAATGTCTACAAACACTGTCCTGACAGTAATTCATTCCTACCAGGCCCAGCGACCTAAAGAGATGCAGGTTCCTGCTTCACACCCAGCAACACCCCACTTTAAATCATTAAGTCCCAGGACTAGATGTCAAAGACCATCATGACCCCAAACACCTTGCTATATGGTCTGTCCAGAGTTCTATTTCCAGAATCCCTCAAAAGAAAAGTCCGCCCTTGGTAGCATGTGCTCGTAGCTGGAATGCCAGGTAGGGGTCGACAGGCAGATGCCTGTGGCTCAGTGACCAGCCAGCGTAGTCAGAGGAAAACAGCAGGGAGCCTGTCTCATTTTTGTTTTTGAATTTTATCTTTAAAGGTGGATGGTGTCTAAGGAACCACACACAGAGAGAGGAACAGAGACTGGCAGGCAGCACGGGCACACACACAAAATATATTTCTGCTATCTTTGATTCAAAGAATGGAGCAGTGATAAATCACTCAAAACTAAAGCCAATAGAAGTGACTTCTGAGTGTCCTCTTATGCTAGGTCAAGAAAATCTTCTCACTCTTATCAGCCAGCACGTAGTTAAGGAGAGTGTTGAAATCCACGCCTAAAACCAGGGCCATGGTCCTTGTTAAGTCACACATGGAGGCTGGGCCCCGGGGCTCCTGTGAATGTGGTCACTGTGGGCTTCTGATGGGGAGTCAATAGTCTGACTGCTTCGGTTGCGGTCTCTGAAATAGAGACTCCCATCTCTAGGAAACGGAGAGAGGCCGTAAACCCTTACAACAGGAAAACATAACATTTCCCCTTCAAAACAAAGCTGTCTGGTTTCCATCCATGGATTACCTGAGTGAAACATAACTGAATCAAAGACCCAGACACCGTGGGGATCTATGCAAAAGCTCAGAAACACATCCCAGCTCAGGCCACAAGCAGAGTGCCTAAGTCTGGGGAACCGACTACAAGTACCTCAGGAACAGGCATGCCACTCCTTTCTGCTATACAAAATGAAGTCTCACTTTTCACAACCCAGGGAGTGCAAACTCCAGCCAGATTGTTTGGCTCATTCTCCAAAGACCGACACTCTCTGTTAACACAGAATTTGGGTGGGAGACTTCCTCTTCTTGGAACCTGACAAAACCAAGCTCTAACTCTCCTAGGTCTGTTTGCTGCCATCCCCACTGCTCCCTGTCACACAGGGCACCTCATCTCGCCCTCCCTCCTGGGCTGCTGGTTCAGCCTGTGTGGGCCCGGATTTGTCTCGTTTTTATCCAATGCTTTGCATAGTCTGGGTCTCACTTTGGGCTTTTAAAAAGGCATTGTTTTGTGTATAATGCCTCCATTCATGGTACGGGTTTGAAGGGAAGTGTTTCGGTTATTTAATGGACTTGTCAAGTGTTGCTTTTAATTAAACTTGGCTCCAATCGAAAGGAAAAGTGGGTACGAGTGAGGGCCAGTCTTGGGCACAGGACAGTGAGTCATACCTTAATTCTGACCAAATGGCAGGATAAACTCCATTTCAAACGTCTGTATTTGAGCCCGCCAAGGAAATATTCATTCTATTTATAGTGCCAAGGGTTAAAGCTTCCAGGCGCCCTTCATCTGCCACCCTGCCCCCACCATGCGCACATGTGCGTGAACACACACACACACACACACACACACACACCCTCCTAGGTATTTAATTTCAGCCTCCAGCAAGTCAGGCTTTTTCCGTTAGTTTGTTTTTGATGATTCCTGAGCTATAGGCACGCTTTCTGGCCACCTGCCAACCACACAAGGGAATTCTGTTTATTCCTCAAATAAACAGGGAGTAGGGGGGAGTGCCTCCCTCACTTTGGTTTTTACAGACTCGTCCAGAAGAGAGCTCACGCTTCCCAGAGCACTTCCTTCTTAACTGATGAACATCAGACCAAAAATGGAAACCATTTCTGTCTCCCCCGTTATGAAGCGAATCATTTTACATTTAGGATGGATGTACAGGGGCTAAAACTCAGAGACGCACAAGGAGCTATGCAAATTCTTTTAAGACTCTTGCCAATTTATCTCAGGATCTAAATGGGGAAGGCTGTTAAGGACACGGTTCAGTGGGGAAGCATGAGGTGCTCAGGTCACATCACCAGTACCCACTCGAAACCAGCACTGGAGAGAGTGATGGGGGATCCTGGCTCAGGAAGTCTGTGATGGGGGGATCCAGGCTCAGTCTCACCGTAACCCCAGCAGTGGGAGGAAGGATGGAGGAATAACGAGCCATCTAGCAGAAACAGGGAGCTCAGGATTAATAAGATGCCCTTTCTCACTAAATAAGGTGCAGAAAGCACACCAGAGGAAGACATCTGCTGTTGACCTCTGACCTCCATATGCACTCGCATGCACAAGTGAGTCCACATATAAACATGCATGTACATGCACCACACAATACACAGTCATGAATGCACACACAGAACAAAAAATATCAAAATCTTGAGTCTTAGTTAGATCTCTCTGATTAGTAAGGAGGCAGGGGCTGTATTGGAACCGCAGAGGGGATACATGCCTGCTGGCCGGCAACTGCCTGTGAACATTTCAAACTGCAGCTCTTTGCTCCTCCCTCTGCAGCTAGCCACCTCAACGTCACGGCTGTGCCATGCAACCAAGTTTCACCCTAGACTGGACACTCTTTCCTTTCAAGTCCATGAATAAAGGTTACTGATGTGGGATTCCCCTCTGTATGCTGTGGATACCGCTGGTAAATAAAGAAACTGGCTTGGCCTGATATGGTAGAGTAGAGCAAGGCAGGTAAAACTAAACTGAATGCTGGGAGAAAGGAGGCAGAGTGAAGGAGAAGCAATGTAGCACCGCTGGAGACAGACACGGGAACTTTACCCAGAAAGCCACAGCCTCGTGGCAATACACAGATTAATAGAGATGGGTTAATTTAAGATATGAGTTAGCCAGAAATATGCTAAAGCTATTGGCCAAACACTATTGCAAATACTGTGGTTTCTGTGGCATCATTTTGGGGCTAAGCAGCCGAAACCAAACAAGCAGCCTCCTACAACAGGTTACCTTGTGAAAAACTGCACTACAGGCTACATCCTCAGCTCAAGAATGACCGGAACTCACGCCACCACTGGGACTCCAGGCTGGCAACAAACAAGCCACAGGTGCCAGGAAACATGGTCCAGCGTGGAGTAGTGCCCACCTTGGGCAGTGAGTCAACTCTGAAGAAGTGCACAGATGTGCAACATGGCATTGGGGTGTAGATGTGGAGCCCAATCTCCCTTGCAAATTACAGGACAGGTGTGGAGTAACGTTCGTGGGCAGAGCAGGGGAAATCAGGGTTCCAAGTACCATAAACAAAGCGAAGTCTAGCCCCACAGTAGGAGAGAGCAGTGACAAAGTCTGGGAACCGCAGCTGAAGTGACACAGGACAGGACAGGACGAGGACTGGGGAAGTGGCTCAGCTGTGCAAGCATCAGGGCTTGGATCCAGGGAGCAGCAGTGCACATCTGTAGTCCCAGCTCCAGGCATGAGGACATAGGACAATCTCTGGAGCTTGTCCTCTGGAGCTAGCCAGTTGGTAGGTTCTAGATCCAATAAGAGACCCTGTCTCATAAAATATGGTGGAGGGCAAGAGAAGGCGGCCAACACAGACCTCTGGCCACCACAGGAGTGCACACATGTGAACACGTACACACATAACACACACACACACTCATGAGGGAAGGCTTGAGAAATGTCTCAGCAATTAAAAGTATTTGCTTCTCTTGCGGAGGACCAGAGTTTGGTTCTCAGCATGTGCAATAGGTAACTGACAACTGCCTGCAGCTCCTGTGCAATGCACCCTTTTCTGGCATCCATGGGCAACTGCAAATACACACACACAGACACACCCACGTGCACACACACAAGTAAGTAAAATCCTCTAAAAAGAAAAAAACACAACAGACAAAGTGCCGCCATACAACGGAATAACTGGAATGATCCTGGTCATGTGGTTGGTAGCTGGCACCTCTTCCAGGGTTCTCAGAGAGCTCAAAGCACTCTTAGTGAGTCTGGGAGCCTCCCTGTGACTTCTGCTGCAAAATGGATCAGAAAACCTAACGAATAGCTGTTACTGACAACAGAGGCCTAATGTCCCAGGAGGGTCTTTGGGGCTGAACCATGTATTGACGGTGACATTCTTGCTAAAGCCTCAGGGGGAAGGCAGGCAAAGAACATGATCCCTTACCTGACTTGCGGGCAGCAGAGGCTGACAAAGCCCACCCACAGCCAAGCTGTGTCTGCCACTCCCACTTGCCAGCTCATGAGATTCCAGCATGAGACAACCACCCCAAGTACTCCCAGGAGTTCTCCCAGAACACCTACAAAGCCAATGGGGCCATTCCTATGACAACCTGATGTCCAGTGTGGGTAGGTTCCTATGAGACAGTGGCCTGCTAACATAACCCAGAACCATCATCTCTCAGGACCACTGAAGTCTGAAACACATCGTCCATCCACTTCACAATGATCTGCATACCTGCTCTCCATGCTGAGTCTGCTATTTTTGTCTTGCCTATTTGTAAATGAAGTGTCTAGTCTAAGATTTTTGAAAAAAAAAATCCTAGACAAAACACAGACTCAGCTGGAACCCAAGCCATGCAAATTACCTTGAACCAGACTCACTAGCGAAGATGGGATCCTGGAGTGCAAGAAAAGGCCTCAAAGGGTGTAGGGGTGCTATCGGTGTAGGGGTGCTACCGGCCCTTGGGACTGGCAATGCACTTGGTCGTGAGAACTCAAAGAAATGAACACACAGAGGCTCTGGAGAAGTCAAGAGACTAGAGATGTTCAGAGAACCGTGTGATCCGACGAGGAACTTAAATCTCTAAGAGACAGATTGGAATGTTCAGCTCCATGTGGGGCGAAGAATGGTGCCCGACATGCAGAGGGCTCAGTAAGACACTGGACTTAAAGGACTTAGCATGCAGAACAGCACCAAACAGATCCTCCTGGAGGGCCTCTATTTTGACTGTTGTTCCTTATTAAGAGGTAGTTTCTAGATCAACCTGAGAGCCTTTCCAAGGTGCACCAGTTCATCAAGAGCATGAGTTTGGTAGTCCCAGCTGCCCCACACCCTCGATCATGCTGTAACTGCAATAGGTAAGAATCTCCCAAGCTTCGACTGCCTCCTGAGCCTCAGAGCCCACCAGAGGTCCCCCGGCACCAGTGAATCATACCGGTTTCCACCAACAAAGGCTGGAACGAACCACAACCTCTGAAGTGAAGCAGTCATAGACCATATATACTCCACTTCTTATCACTAACCTGGATTAACACGGCTAGTCAGTAAATACCTGGGACATGTTCCTTTTAGGTAGAATTGTGTGGCCCCTGAGTGTTAAGTCTCAGCCTGGGTGAAGACGCCCTGGTTGAAGAAGTTCCCCCAGAGGCTGGTGTGTTTGAACACTTTGGCCCTTAGCCTTGTTTGGGAAGGCCCCATGAGTCTTTGGAGGCGGAGCCTTGCAACAGGAAGTGTGTCACTGGGCCTGGGCTTTGAGGTTTGATGTCCTAGCCACCTCTGTTCCCTCAGTGTGGCTGCAACATGATCAGGCAGCTTCCTGAAGTCATGCCTTCCTTGCCACGACAGACTCTATCCCTCTGGAACTGTCTGTCAAACATCACCCCTTTCTCCACTGAGCTGTTTTTGCCTGGGTGTCATAGCAACAGAAAAAAACTGATACCCTACACAAACAATATACAAAATATGCGAACCTCAAGTTTATCTATGAAGATATCTCATTTACAGCACTTCCCAAAGTCAGTAAGTATCAGATTAGGGGGCTGGAGAGATGGCTCAGTGGTTAAGAGCACTTGGTTCCCTTCCAGAGGACCTGAGTTCAGTTCCCAATGCCCAGGTCAGGTGGCTCATAGCCTGAAACTCAAGCTCCAGGAGATACAATGCCTTCTTTTGTCCTCCGCAAGCACATGTGTGCACATACACACGCAAACATATGCAGTCTTTTTAAAAAATATTAAACTTTTACTCCTTGAGCCTTCTCCTGGTAGAGAGAAAGCCGACGGAGCAGACAGAGATAAGACAGAGATAAGCAGAGAAAGAACTCCCACGAAGCCACAAACGAAAGTAGGAGTCTGAAGAGGCTCCAGCTTCCATCCCCTCCTGCCTGAAGATCTGATGAAAGCGGCTAGGGTGTGAACTTGGGAGTCATCTTCCACTTATTTCCAGCAAACCAGAGCCTTGCCTACCGAGTCAGCTGCCTTTCTAAGTAATTCATTACTGTGGCTGCTTGGTGAAAAGGGAGCGGGAGGGAAAATCACGCGCTTACTCATCCACACCGAGAGAAGCAGCAGAGCGAAGGGGCAGTGCTGGCCAACAAGGTTTACTGGCCACATTCAAACTGTCTGCCTGGCGTGTTGGGGATTGCCAGCCCAAGATTCGGTGATTAAGTACAGTAAGCGAACAGCAAGAAAAATCCTAGAGGCATGGGGCTCACGCATGCCACCCTGCCCTCCTATTGATTGTTCACATCAGAAAACAGTTGTCAGACTGGAGATGCTCTATGCCCGGACCCGTCCTCCAGATCCAGACAAAGATAATCTTATAGCTCAGCCACTCTATCTATCACAAGCATCAGTCTGGGAATAAGGAGAAGTAAAATCCACAGATCGAGAAACACATCAAGTCATGAAATATATAGTGATATTAAAGTGAACAGAAGGACCAAAATATGGGCAATTGCTTCATCCGGATGCTTTTATTGAGAGAGAGAGAGAGAGAGAGAGAGAGAGGGGGGGGGGCAAAGTAGAAAAGAGCAGGACCTTGGGGAGCATTTGGACAAGCTAGTGTGCACCTGGACAGTCCGGGATACTTTGCACATCTTGAGATTCTTTCTTACCCATGACGTTCCAGCAGTCCTTTCCTATATCTCAGACAACAACAATTGTAATTGTCTTCATATAGTGCTGAATTCCCTGGGGAAATCTCTCCAGATTGAGAACTGCTATTATCCACAAAACACAACTCTGAGACTGGTCAAGAAGGACCCACACTATACACTAAAGTTGGCTAGACCGAGGCAAAGCGTTACAAAAAGTTGGCTGAAAAAAAAATTGTTAACCGAATATTAAATCTCTACTGAAATAGTCCTTTTTTGTTTGGTTTAGTTTTAGTTTCTGACGGAAGCTGTGTAGAATAGGCAGTTGAGGTGATTGATTGAAAGCTAGTTGTCAAGGCTCCTTCCAAATCTCCCGTCTCCCACCCGGGCTTCGAAGGCAGTTGCTGAGGAGCACAGCTAAGCAGTCACCCGGGACGGAGGAAGGCCGGGTAAGGAGCCGCCGCTGCTGTGCTTGCCAAGGTTTGTCAAGTCTGTCTGGGCTGAACAAGCTGCTCCCACTTGTGAAGGACCTGGACCTGGACCTGGATGGCAACAATCACCAGCTGGTCCCTGCTAAACTCACCAGGGCTGTTGGAGCTGCCAATCAAGCAGCCAGCTCTTGGGATGGTCAGCCGGCCAATCTTGGCTGCTTTAAAACCCTTGGGGGTGCTAGGGGAGAGTCCAGTCCAGCTGTGGACACTCAAGAGACTTCAATTGTTTCTTTTCTGTTGCTGTTCTTCTTTTCTTTTCTGGCAATTACCGGGGGTTGTGTTTGGAGCCCCAGACATGAAAGACAAGCTGTCCATTATTGAGTTACAGTCCCAGCCACTCAAAGGCTTCAGACGAGCCTTGGAGGCCTGGAAGGGACTCAGAGTTGGGCTGAAAGAGTTGGACAAAAAAAAAAAAAAAAAAAAAAAAAAGAGCAGGAGACTCCAGCTCAACCGCAGCTCCAGGCTACAAAAGGCTTCCAAAGAAGAGACACCAAGAGCAATGCAAGTCACCAGAGAGCAAGAGGAGGAAGAGAGCAGACACTCCGGGAGCTCATGAAACCTCAAAGGAGCGCAAGGGTGGAGGTGTGCACAAGGGCCAGTGCAGGACATTACGTGTTCCTTTACGGCTTCCCACTTCGTTGCCTTGGGATAGCGTTTCTCAGTGAACCAGAAGCTTGCCATTTCAGTGCGGCTGCTTGGCCAGAGAGCTCTTGGGGCCCCACCTGACAAAGCCGGTGGTAAGGCCCACACAGTTATGCCTGTCTTTTTATGTAGGTGCTGGGGATGTAGCTGCTGGTCCTCATGTGTGCAGGGGAAGTGCTCTTACCCACTAAACCATAAAATCTACACTTCTTAAGATGAACCTTCTCTGAGGCTCAACTTTGAGAAACTTATTTAAATGTAGGACATTTGTTATTTTTTAAAATCTCTCATTGGTAAAAGTAGGATCATTTTTCGTGGTTTTCTTGAAATGGTCACTAAGTTTCCTTAGATCAGCTTTTATCCAGCCCTGGTATGGAAGAGCTGAACAAACTCAGGGCCCCAGATGGAAACAGTGTATGTCACGTCCATGAAAAAGCCAACAAGAAGCATCAGATGGAAACAATATTTACAAACAGCACACTGATTCAAAAACAAAAACAAAACAAAAAAACCAACAACCAAACAAACAAAAAAACCCAGTTCCCACATGGCCTCGCAGGGGCTCTACAGTTTACTAGAAATACACAATAAAAGCCCAGGGAAAAATGATTTTAGAGTCAGTATGACCCAAGCCTTCTGTGCATATTCCCTAGAAACACATAAAACTTTTACTATAACTTTTATTTTAATCTTGGCTCTGAATGGAATTGCTATGTTTATCTAGCCCCCGCAGAATTCCTATGTTAACCAATCATGGACGCCTCCATCACCCAAGCAACCAGCAGGCCTGAGCTGTGGCTTTGGTTCATGACACTGCTCCCGTTTCTCCCATCCCCGGGTGGCCAATAGGTTCTTCCGAGGTCGCCTCACCTATCAGTCGGCTCTCAGAGAAGCACATACGTTGTTAGACTTTCTTTTACTCTACCCCAACCACGCTGGAACGTCAGAATGTTGTTGGTTCTTTTACTCTTTTTATTCTTTTGGGTTTTCTGGGGGAGGGGCACCCAGCTCCCAAATAAATCGCACACATGGAGGCTTATTATTACTTACAAATGCCCGGTCTTAGCTTGGCTTGTTTCTAGCCAGCTTTTCTTAAATTATCTCATCTACTTTTTGCCTCTGGGCTTTTTCCTTTTCCCACTTCTGTTTATCTTACTTTCACTCCTACTCTGTGACTGGCTGGGTGGCTGGGTGGCTGGGTGGCTGGGTGGCTGTGTGGCTGGGTGGCTGGGTGGCTGGGTGGCTGGGTGGCTGGGTGGCTGGGTGGCTGTGTGGCTGTGTGGCTGTGTGGCTGTGTGGCTGTGTGGCTGTGTGGCTGTGTGGCTGTGTGGCTGTGTGGCTGGGTGGCTGTGTGGCTGTGTGGCTGGGTGGCTGGGTGGCTGTGTGGCTGGGTGGCTGGGTGGCTGTGTGGCTGGATGGCTGGGTGGCTGGGTGGCTGGATGGCTGGCCCCTAGCTTCCTCCTCTCTTCATCCTTTCATTCCTTGACCCTTCTCCTTCTTTTCCCAGATTTCTCCTTCCATTTATTCTCTCTGCCTGTCAGCCCCACCTATCCTTTCTCCCACCTTGCCACTGGTGGGTCGGCTCTTTGTTAGACCAACGGGGTGTTTTAGACAGGCAAAGAATCATAGCCTCAGAGTTAAACAAATGCAACATAAAAGAATGAAACACATTTTAGGATCATTGAAACAAATGTTCCACAGCATAAACAATGGAACACACCTTAGAATAATAGTCTACTATAAAGATGACACTCTTTCAAGCCAGAGGAGTCTCTGAAGAATTCAGGATCCACAGAGCCAGCCCCACTCTGAGATCAGCTTATCTTACTACAACATCTCATGCTCACACCAGCTCTAAAGCCTCACAGCAGGGTCTGGTGCCCGAGGGGGTTTTAAGAAACTCTGATGACATAACAGTCTGAGTTATGTGCCTGACCCCATCATCATTCGAAGTAGATGGGAGGCAAGCAACTGCTGTCTGCACTGAGGAATAAAACAAACCACTCTGAAATTTCAAAGATAACATGGCAATAAAGACAAGCCGCATTCAACGGAAAGCCCTCTTAGCTCCTTGAAGGACTTTTAATCTCAAAGCATACATTATCTCAAAATGCACACGGCCCGAAGCCCAGTTGGGCCAAGTTAAAACCATGTTTGTTCCCTATTGTTCTCAGGACGGATGGCTTGTGGTTTCGTGTTTTTATGGTTAAAATAGTGGTGAATGGTAACTTGAGAGAAGGGCAGCTGTTCATATTATCCTATACCAATGCAGAGCACTGGATTTGCTCACGGCCCAAAATATTAAATGCCAAAACTCAAACCTCATTTCATAAGCAAGAGTATATTCCATCTGATGCTCTCCTTCTCATCTCTTGAGGAAAATAAAATCATGGAGCTGGGGGTGTAGGTCAGCTCAGAGCACCTCTCTAGCATGTATGAAGTCCTACCACGGGGCCACACACCCCAGGTGTGGCTGCACAGCTACTACACCAGCACTTGGGAGGCAGAGACAGGATGATCAGGAGTTCAAAGTCATCTGAAGCTACACGCAAATCTGAGGTCAGCCTAGGATACATGGAATGTTGTGGGAGGGGGAGATCCTGGCTTTTAAATATTTTATAGAGAAAAGGGGTTCTCTGGCCTGTGCAAAGAGCCCTGACCACACGTGGTTTTATAACCTACCACACAGAAAGTTAACTTAGCAAATCTGCCCCACGGCCAGAGAAAGATTGTTACAGCTGAAAAAGCTTCATCAGCGAGAGAAACAGGAGACTTTCAGTGGGGTCTCTAAGTCTGAAGGGAACTAATGCCAAATTTACAGTCTGTCCCAGGCCTTCGGGGCCTTGAAACTGAGCTTGGCACCAACTTTTGAGATGACCCCTGACTTAC
The DNA here is from genome assembly GCF_014885135.2 of Alexandromys fortis. Classification (NCBI taxonomy): domain Eukaryota; kingdom Metazoa; phylum Chordata; class Mammalia; order Rodentia; family Cricetidae; genus Alexandromys; species Alexandromys fortis. The sequence continues at coordinate 2,321,730 of NW_026068064.1, read as the reverse complement.
AAACACCTTCAGGGTGGTAGATCAGATCATATGGCAGTCAAAACAGTATTCTGATGACCCCATTCTACCAAGACAAGTGTGTGGGAAACAGCAGGGAGGTGCGTCCTGAATTTTATCTTCTCAGGAAAATACAAGCAGCACACAGCCCTGTTTATTGAAAATTCCGAATTTTTACAACAAGCAGTGAGATCTGAGCAAAAGTCCTTGGAGGCAGAGCTTTAATGAGAGACTTCACAACCAGTAGCTGTGACTGCTTCAAGCCAGGAAACAGGAACACACATGTATGTATATATATATATATATATATATATACACACACATATACATACACCGGTTAAGCAGTGTGCTGGCTAATTTGATGTCAACCAGACACAAGCTAATTTGATGTCATCAACATTGGAAAGGGGGGGGCTCAATTGTGAAAAGCCTTCATAAGACTGGGCTGTACACAGCCTGCAGGGCATTTTCTTAATTAGTGACCGATGAGGGAGGTCTCAGCCCATTGTGGGTGGTTCCATCCCTGGACTGGTGGTTCTGAGTTGTTTAAGAAAGCAGGCTGAGCAAGCAAGCCATGAGGAGCAAGTCAGTAAGCAGCATCCCTCCATGGCTTCTACATCAGCTCTTGCCTCCAGGTTTCTGCCCTGTTTGTGTTCCTTCCTTGGCTCTCTTCAGTGGACCTTAATTCAGAATACATAAGTCAAACAAACCTTTTCCTCTGGAAGTTGCCTTTGGCCGTGGTGTTTTATCACAGCAAGGGTAACCCTAAGAGAGGCACTATATGACATGTTCAGTTGGCTTGTGTCTTCACTGGACATTCCTGGGCATTCAGCCTCTTCTAATCAGGACTACCTAAACAACAGAACTGAACAATTATTTACACAGCATTTACGGCTTACAAACAGGAGGCTGTGTACAGTTACATTCTAATACAATGCCACTGGAGTTTGACCACCATGGATTTTGTTGTCCAAGGAGATAGTCTCTCACACATCCTAAGGGACAACTGAATGCATATGAGACTTAACTGTATAGACAGACTTAAATAAAAGTCCTCATTTCCTTTACACTTGAGTGATGATACCAGCTCACCTACCTGCTGCTCAGATACAAAACTCACACGCACGCATGCACACACGCACAAACAAACAAGAGCAAGTACAAGCTCTTCATACAAATTAGGGGTGACCCAGATAGAAGATTAGTATGTGGGAAAATTTTTTGCCTTGACTTTGGTGGTGAGAGCAGAATACAGGGTGTTCCCCGGGGCTCAGGGCCAGTGTCTCTGCACAGTGTAATTACAAGGAGAAGGAAGCGAAATGAGGGGGTCTCAACGTAGGGGGTGCGGCAAGCTGATTTAAAAACATGCGGGAAGGATGGAAGCATGTCAGATTCCCAGGATCGGACTGAGAAACCCGGGGACGGCCCCATCCCGAGAATCGGGTGGCCCTCAGATGAGGCACTGAAAAGTTTCAGGGAGCACGCTCTTGTGTGTGATTCTCTCTCCTCAAAGTTTTTCCTTTGTTTTGGCATCTGCAGCAAACACAGCTCTTCTCAAAGCATTATTCAGACGCAGTAAGAAGTGGCAGTAAGGAGAAGCCTCTACTCTGCTCCCCCAGATTCCACAGTGGGCTCCCTCACCAGCCACTCCCCTATACAGGTGAGATGCAGGATGAGACAAAGCATCCACAGAGTCCTTGTCTGCATGTCCCCTCACAGGGCACCTCACTCACGAGCTCTGACAGGATTCCCAGGGGAGCACACATTGCTAGAAGCCATTGCTCCCGGCACAGTGACAAGACCCTGGGTGGAGACTGTCACCTGCATACTCTAGCTTTTCTTGCCGCGCCATTCCACCAGGTTCACGCTCACTGCCACCAGCACCACCCTTGACCCGAAGGAGGTTTGGATGTCTTGACGTCTTGGTTTAAAGAAACCCTGTCTGTCTCAGTCTTCCTGTGTCACTGATGGGGACAGAAATGTCTTGAAGCCTTTTGTCCTGCGTCCTGCAAGGTCTCGAATATGGCAAACCGCAGCGTCTGTTTATTTGCTTGACTGGCTACTGCCTGCGGGACTGAAGTGTCCTGAGGCTACGACACTGAGGGCAGAGGACCCCAGTCCCAGCAGCCTGGCCACACCGATCACTGTATTTCATGACGCACCTGTCTCAGCTGAAGAATCTCACACTAGGTATTTCTTCTATGGAAAATGATGACCATGATTTCTAGTAGAAAAATCAACTTCAGAGTATTTGGGAAAGTCCAGGGCCCTCGAGAAGGCTCGGTGAGTACAAGGGCTTGCTGAGCAAACCTGATGACCTAAGTTCCATGCCCACATTAAGGAAGGAGGCGAGAACCAGTTCCACAGAGATGGCCTTTGACCTCCACATTTGCACCATGGCACACGTCTGCCAAGCCACAGTTATTATGTATGTACCACGACTAATTGTTAAACTAAAATAAACTTAATTTTAAAAGTTACTTGAAAAGTTAAAGTAAAGTCAGAAATCACTTAGTTCTTTCCCAGCAACACTAATTTGGGCATGGAGTAAGGGCAATACGATCTCTGAACAGCCATGGGACCGGAATAGAAAAACAAGACAGCAGTTATCTCAGAATGGTCCTGGACACAGCAACTGACGTTAACATGTGTGTGAAGGCAGCATATAGCCAACACGAGTCCAGGACGAACTGCTGACATCTACCAAGAAAGGGGATCAAAGGGCAGTGAGTGAAAAACGATACCCTCCCAGATTACGTACTGGCTGGTATCAGGGACACACAGTTGTAACCCTAGCATTTGGGAGGCAGAGGCAGGAACTTCATGAGTTCAAGGTCATCCTTAGCTACTGTCATCGCTAGGTAGTCAAGCCTGCGTCAGCCTGGACTACAAGAGAAGGTCTCTCAAAACAAAACAGCAAAAAGGTTACAGGCCCTGCTGTCTGGGTTCATTTACATGACAATCTCAGGTAACAAGATTACAGAGAAGAGGGGAGGTTGGAGGAAAATGAGGAAGGGACAATAAGGAGTACCTGAGGGACTGTGGGAACAGTCCCCCACGGGGACACTGTGGGCGGCGAAGCACTCACTGCATGGTGGGAGCTGTGTGTGGAGATGTGTGCACACAGGCGTGAGTCTATGAGACCAGGGAATCCCGAGTGAGGTCTCCAGCCTCCGCCAATGTCAGTTCTGATGCTGGGCTACTGTTTTGATACTGAACTATTGTTATGTAAAAGGTCACCACCAGGGAAACGGGGTGACAGGAAAGAGGAAGGACCTCCTGTACCCTGAGTGTTCTGTAGCATAGGGCCTGAACCCAGAGCCCGGCACAGCTGAGCAAGCTACACTTCTAGCTACTTGGGCAGATTCTAAGCCTATACTTAATTATTTTTTAAAGAAACCAGAATAAAAGTCCAAAACACACAAGAACAGGACCTGGGAAGCAACTTATTTAGGCGCACTGGGACTCTTGAGAAAATGTGACCCTCTCTTCACACAGAGAACAACTGTCAGCTAATTACACAGCCTCAGCAGTGTCTCCCAATGCTTCAGGGAGAGGAAATAGGCGAAAGAGCATTTGGTGAAGGGACCCGTGGGAGAGCCAGAAGGAGCCTGAGGCAGAGGTTCCGACTGTACAGGAATCTGATAGACGACTCAAATGTCAAGTATCGGCTGCAAATGTGGACAGGCGCTGACACCCGAGGGAGAAACCAGAGCCCACACAGAATGAACGGCAGCACCGATAAAGGGGCATCTGCGCCACGTCACCCAAAGCCACGAGAAGCCGTTAGGAAAGAAAAGAGTTAGGGAAGGCTGAGAGCACACCACTGTGTTTAATCTGTACAGAACAGAAGGAACACAGCATTGTGGGCCCTTGATGCCAGAATCCGCTGGTTGATTTCTGGAATCATCTATTGTCGCAACCATTGGGAGTTGGGGATACTGACATCCAGTGACTGAGAGGTCAATGAGACTAAAAATCCTATGATGCATGGGGCAGCCCCACTCCCCACCCCCACAGCAATGTCAACAGTGCCAGGTTGGAGAGACCTGAAAAGTAGTACACTTGAATACACTCAGAAATCTGAGACTGGAAACTGCTGGAGGGCGAGTGACATAGTTGGCCCGTACCAGAAAATCTAAGGAAAGACAAGAGTTATCAAATCCAGTCCAGGGTTCTGGCTTGGTTTCTGGGAATTGTTAGCTTGCCATATGCACAAGGGGGTTTGAAGAACACCGCTGGTCTTATGCAATAGTAAAATGAGGGCCAGTCTCAAGGTGAGGACAAGGACCGGTGTCTTCCACCTTGACCCTGCTGAGTCTCCTGTGGTCACATCTGTGGAACAAAGTGTGGGTGGAAATAAAAAGAGGCTGCAGGAAAGGACAATGGTGGCCCTGTTAGGGATGTAGGAAGTCTTAACACACTGGCTTCCGAGTCTGTGCAAAGACTTTCTGAGTTAATGGATAATGAACTTAAGCACACCTAGATCTCCCAACACATACCTAGGGGGTGCTCGTTAAGTCCCCGAATTAAAACAGTAATCACAGACCAACTCGTGCCTATGGTTGTACAAGTACAAGTACAAGGCAAAGGAAACAAAATTAAAAGAAGGCCATTTAAGTAAGTAATTCGTCAAAAAAGGAAATATATATCCTGGTTCCCATGAAACTTTGACCTCAAAAATGAACACTAGTAACCACGCCCAGATAGGGAGGAGGGCGTGTCAATCAGTAGCCTTGCTGGTAATCAAACAAGAAAAACTGAAGAGCCAGAGGAGGAAGCATAAATCAGGAGCCTATGCTGACTTCCCCTGCAGGCTGTGCATTGCACTCTTTCTGATGGGAAGCTACAAAGGACACCCCCCCCACACACACACACAAATACATCAGCAATGGCTCATCTGTGCCTCCTACAAGGTGAGCTGACACTTTTCATGAAGCTTATGCAGTCTGAGCGTCCAAGTAAACTGTGTAAACCCTTTGATCACACACCCCCATGCCTGCACAGTTTCATCTCGAAGAAATAATCAGACAAGCGTGCAGCGAGCTAGGTACCAGAAAGGGTTCTGGTGCTGCTAGGGCAGAAAACAATTAGCAACATCTAAAAGGGGCCGCGGGATTGGTACATCCGTCAGATGAATGGCAGCGTTACTACGCTCAGACCTGACACCCAGAGGTGTCTTGCTGCACTGTGGACTCCTGAGTGCTGGGCAGACCATGAAAACAATATCAAAGAAATGCAAATCTTGGTCTTCGCTAGGAAATAATATGAACTTTGACTCTGCGCTAATAGCAGTTACTTTGTGTGTAGTCTCACTGACGATATTATGAAACCTTCCCAAAAACTCACAATAGAAGTTAGTCATTCTATTTTAAGTCTCATTTTTTAAATAATTTAAAACAAAATTTTACCTCTGTAAAGAAGGCATTATGTATGAAACACACAAAAAAGTGTTTGTGTTTAAGATACTTTAAAAATCAGAACAAAGGAGAAAACAAAAACAATTGCATGGGCCTACAATACGGCTCAGTGGGTAAAGGTGCCTGCTGCCAAGTGTGTCCACCTGAGTTCAATCCCTGGGACCTACATGGTGAAAAGAGAGAATCAACTTCTACACGTTGGCCTGACCTCTACGTATGTGCTGTGGTACATCAGCACTCAGGCCTGCACATGCAAACAAAGAAAATGCTTTAGGAGGCCAAGAGATGGTGCAGCAGTTAAGAGGGATTGCTGCACCCCTGGCGGAGTCGAGTGCGGTCCCCAGCACCTCTGTCGAGTGGCTCACAACCGATCATAATTCCAGCTCCAGGGGACCCAGCGCCTTCTTCCGGCCTCTGTGAGCACCCACATACATAGAGATACACGCCATGCAGAAAACTAAAAGAAACGTGGGAGGTAGAACACACTGGTATAAAGGGTTAATAATGGAACAGGAAGTTAGTTAAACTGGGGTGGGGAAATACAAGGCAGAGTAGAGGGGGAGAGGGGATGGGATAATAACAAAGACCCTTTAAAAATGATACATGCAAAGCTGCTACTGTAGAAGTTTCACATATGTGCACAGAGTTTAAATGGAGTTCTAAAGCAGGGCAACTATGCTCCTGCCAGACATTAGAGCAGCAGTTCTCAACGTGTGGGTCGCAACCCTTCCACAGGGGTCGCATATCAGCTATCTACATTACAATTTATAACAGTAGTAACATTACTGCTATGAAGTAACAAGGAAATAATTTTATGGCTGGGGTCACCACAACATGAGGAACTGTATTAAAGGGTCGCAGAGTTAGGAAGGTTGAGAACCACTGCACCAGCCCCTAACAAATCAAGAGCCCAGTGTCAGATATAAGCTACATCTTCTGGAGCCGCTGGCCCCAGTGGCCCCCCAAACATTACAGCTCTCGCCACAGCTCTTGGTGGCTCTCCAGGACTTGACAGTGAGAACCTATTGCTGAAGACATCACATGCTTTCTGGCCAACTGACCAAGCTGGTACAAGAGCTGGGAGCTTTTCATACTGGCTATCACAGAACTGTACTGGTGTTACTCAAGCTACTGGAGAGGGAAAATAATCACCAATTACACACAGCTATGAACCCTTCAAACTACAGCAGTGACTGGCCTGGAACCCATGCCCACCAGTGCAACAACGGCATAAACAGCATGGGAACCAGCAACTTCCTTTTTTTCTCTTTTTGAAGTCTTATTTTATGTGTATGGTGCATGTATCCATTTGCACCACGCGTGTGCAGTGCCCACTGAGGCCAGAATATGACATTGGATTGCCTACAATTAGAGTTACAGATGGCTGTGAACTGCCATGTGGGTGCTAAGTAGGAATTGAACTCTGGTCCTCTGTAAGAGCAGCCAGTGATCTTAACCACTGAGCCATCTCTCCAGCCCTACCAGCCACTATTTTTTTTTCAAATTTTCTATTTTTTTGATCTATCTATTTATTTATTTATTAAAGATTTCTGTCTCTTCCCCACCGCCGCCTCCCCTTTCCCTCCTCCTCCCCCAATCAAGTCCCCCTCCCTCGTCAGTACCAGCCGCTTTCTAATTGTAGCTAAGTCCCACTCCACAGGACAAAACCCATACCTAGCCCCATTAACAGGCTAGGGAACTATGACTGGACGCGTCATAGGCCCTAGGGGAGAGCCTTACACTATTATGCTGTAAATGGAATGGTATTAGACTGACTCCTAATGACTTACCATTATACCCACAGATCAATGCATCCCTCAATGCTCATCTAATAAGTTTCTATTTGCAGTAGCTGCTGATTAACACAGAGGCCCACTACTGGCCAAGGCGCCCTCAAGGGAACACAGATACTGCACCCGGCTCCCAAGGCTCAGGATTCATTGCAGAAGAGGGGGTGGAAAGAGAGCAGGAGCCTGAAGCAGTGGATGACTGCAAGAAAACATTATCTCCTGGACACATGGGGGTAGCTGCACAGATGAACTCACAGCAATTACAACAGTGCCTTCAAAACTTGCGTAAGCCCAAGCCTGACCAAATCCCACCCCTAGACATAGAGCTATTGACAACTGTTAGCTTCTGGGAGAACGAGAGACAGTTTTCTCAAAGAGAGTTGACTCTGGTAAATCAACCACACTCCTGTCAAAGACCATAGCCACGAGTATCATCTGGGCAACACAAAATTGATCTTGAAGGATCAAAATGGTAAAAAAAAAAAAAAAAAAAAAACCCTATAATCACCA
>NW_026068064.1:2272486-2313838 GCF_014885135.2 Alexandromys fortis | reverse complement strand
ACCCTGTCTCGAAAACCAAACCAAAAAAAAAAAAAAAAAAATGAGGGTTGGGAGGTGAAGGTTATGGATGTGTGAAACTCTGAAAGAACTATAAGAAGCATTTTAAATGTCATAAAAACCCTGTCTCGAAAAAACCAAAAATAAATAAGTAAAATTAAAAATTGTTTTAAAAATTTAAATGTATATGGCTAGAAACAAAAGGACTCTCAAAGGTGTAATCTTCCAAACATAATCTTATCTACACTATTTTCTGAGCTATGCACATCAAGTCATGGTCTCGGCTCTAAACAGACTTTCTTCTTAGCTTCTTTCTTCAGTTTTCTTTACAGCATGAAAAGTATGGAAACCATATAAAAAGTCCTTGCTCTGGGCTGGAGCACAGCACCACGGTAGAGTGTTTGCTGAGTTAGCACTAGGTATTGGGTTCTCCCTCAGGGTAGTAGAAGGGCTGGGGGCACAAATGGGCTTGCTTTAAGAAATGATGAAAATTCACAATACGGCTATATTGGTTATGACATATATAATTATATTAAAATATTTTGAAGTTCCCCAAGCAATCAGTAAATCTGTCACTCACAAGCCCATTCACATTTCAACCTAAGAACTGTTGTATGAACTCTGTGACAGCATCAATAACTAATGCCCTGGCCCAGCGAAGCAAGCCTCCTCTAGACTGACATCCACAAAAGAACTTTCTGGGGATGCAGCTCACTTGGTAGGAAGTACTAGTCCTTGGTGGCTCAGTGCTAGGAAGTACTGAGCTAGACTTCCAGTACTGTGTGTACACTGGATGTAGTGACATTGTGGTTACAGACCTGTAATCCCAGCATTGAGGAGAGGTTCAAGGCTATCCTCACCTAATAGCAAGACTAACCAAGCTACAAAGCAAGTCAGCAGGGGCTACTCCAAGACCCTATCTCAAAGAGGAATGAGGGGGCGCACAGGTGCTGGAGAGATGGCTGAGCAGTTAAGCAGGAAGCTCAGCCATTGGCTGCTCTTCCTGAGGAGGGAGGGTTCTATTGACAGCACCCACGTGGTGGTTTACTGCTGTAGGCCTGTAACTCCACTTCGAGGGGGATCCAACGCCCTCTTCTGGCCCCTGGGAGTATGGCACACAGGCTGTGCCCAGACATACATGCAGGCAAAGCACCTATACATATGAAATCAAACTTTTAAAAAGCACGTACTGAGGCAGAGGTTGCAAGTTTGTCCTTTCCTCAACATAAATCTCCACAGGCCTAGGGCCTCTGCCACCAGAACACTCCAGCACCTTCCCTGTAACTCTCAGGTCAGGTGGTACGGTGTCATGTGACATGAAAAGTAGGTGTTGAAAGCAGATTCTAACTGGAGGCCCATGGGACACATTTTCAAAACAGCTCTTAGCAAGAAGCATGTTGTTTTATGCAAGGAGTACTTTGAGAAACCTCCCTGCTGGGGGCTCTGCAGAGGGTCCAGCTACAAGGGAATGGGGGCTGCTGTGAAGAAACACCAAGAACGTAGTCAGCATCATCCTTTCAAGAGAGAAAACGGCATCTCAACAGTCACTCTGGTACTGTGGGAGAATGCTCTTATACACTGTTAAAGATTTGTCAATCTTTAATAAAACACTGATTGGTTTAATAAAACACTGATTGGCCAGTAGCCAGGCAGGAAGTATAGGTGGGGCAGCAGGACTAGGAGAATTCTAGAAGACGAAAGGTAGAGACGCAGTCACCAGTCAGATGCACAGGAAGCAAGATGAGAATGCCTCTCTGAGAAAAGGTACCAAGCCACGTGGCTAAAAACAGATAAGAATTATGGGTTAATTTAAGTTGTAAGAGCTAGATAGTAATAAGCCTGAGCTAAGAGGCCAAACAGTTTATAATTAATATAAGCCTCTGTGTGTTTCTTTGGGACTGAACAGCTGCAGGACTGGGTGGGACAGAAACTTCAGTCTCCACTCCGGAAACTATCAGAAGCCATGAAACAAAGGAACTTACCTTTCCTTTTAATAAACCAGGCCCTTCTGAAATGCCTAGGTACCCAGTGAGAGTGACCTCACAGCTCTCCTGAGGCTGAGATACTTTCAGAAACTGCCTTTTAAAGGACACAGATGCACTTGTCCTCCCTATGTAAAAAGCAAGGCAAATAAAAAACACTGCCATGTTGAGATGCTGATTAACATTCTCCATAGAGCCTCGATGTCTCTAAGGTGAGAACCACTTGCTACTCAACTCAGAAACGACTTAGTGACAGCCAAGGAAAGATAAGGCAAGCTTTAAAAAAAAGACAAAGGGACAAAGGGACAGAAAAGGTGGGTGCGTGAGGCTTTCTGTATCTTTGGAAGGACTGATTCTGAATTCATACAGTAATGTGTCCATTCTCTAGCTGCATGACACTAGGCTAGTTACTCAACCTCTCTCTTTGCCTCATTTCTTCATCCATAGGGTACAAACAACTAACGAGTAGTATTCATAGGGTCATATGAACTAAACAAGCATAAAAATAACAACTCAACAACACGCCTGGCACAAAGTAAGTCTGGAACAAACAGTATCCCCCTTTAGTATTATCTTCAAAGAACTGTAAAATGTTAGAAACATCTCCCCTCATCTCTCTCTTTGACCTAAAACAAAACAAAACAAAAATATTTTATTTTTTTTTAATTTGCTCTTTGAATGAAACTATCTGCTATTCCAAGGTCAACCCCCACCCTTGAGGACTTTCTTTTCTACGTACATGAGCAGCAGAATTTATTTATATGTAAGATCTCTAACCTCTCGTGGGTTCAGTTTGCTCATTTGAGCAGGGGGAAGTCATATAAAGTACACAAAACCACCAGTTAACAAATTCCTCCAAAGACCAAGAAGAGAGAAAGCAGGCTCGGGGGAGACAGCGGGGAGCTGACCGTGATCGTGACCCGCTGGAGTGGGCAGGCAGGACAGACAGTCAATCTTTTCACACAGCAGCAAGCAGAAGGTAAGAGCTGCAGGGCTCTTAGGTAAGATGCAGAAGGTAAGATGCAGGGCTGCATCCAGGGCAGCGAGCAGAAGGTTAAGAACTCAGTGTGGTGGAAATCTGGAAGAGGGTCACAAGATGCGAAGGCGTGGCCACTACCTGGAGACCTGCACCTCACCCTCGATGGGCTGTAAGAACAGGCTGTCACCTAGATGGAACTCTGGAAGCACAGAATTTCCAAGACCTTCCCAGGTTTAAAGGGGGGAGGGGGACCAAATCAAATCAATGCAATCAGACCAGGAAACAATCTGGGTCACATGTCTCAGCCCTTCCTTGCAACCATGTGTACCTGGATTTATTCACCACCAGGGGCCTCTTCCTTCTCCTCCTTTTTTTCTTCTCTTCCTCCTCCACACAGGTATTTCATGCATTGAGCTGACCTCAAACTTCCTATAAAGTCGAGGATGACCTCAGGCTTCTGATTTTGCTGTCTGCACCTCCTAAGTGGACTGCGGCATAAGCCACTACTTCCTGTTTCATGTGTCCTGGGCACCTAACTCAGGCTCCATCCTCAGCATCTTTTTTGACTTCTAAGTGTAGCTCTGATCACTGACCTTTAAATACCCACCACCTACCACATGTAGAGCTTGGTAAATCTTACCTCCTATTTGCCTAACAACCAAGCAAGGCAGACACTAGAACACCCACCTACTATCAGTCAAAGCTGGGAAAGGCATGCTAACCACAGGGATCTTACAAGTGCTTTGATCCTACAGATGGTGCAGGCTGGGTGGATGCTAGGAATGCAAGGCGTCCACTTGCCTCTACAAGGCCCTTGCACAGCTGGGGAAACAGTACCATGCCTCACGCAGACTTCATCAGGGACTTGCTTTTCCAAGCCCCCTGCAAATTCGTAACATGAAAATACGTATCGGTCCTCTGAAGCCACAGTTTTGAAATGCATTAATAAGGTACTACCACCCTACTGGCCACAAGAGCGAATGAGCACGGTCAAGGTTTGCATGCTCACAGGTGAAGCCATGGAAAAAGGTCAGAGCTGGGCAAGCAAACACTGCCCTTTCTCTCCAGGACTCCGGTTAAATGCTGAAGGTCTGCCTGATTTTGAGAGGTGTAAGATCAGGCCATGTGATGTGGGGGAGGCGGGCTTTCGTGGCCTCCCCTGGACAGAAGCTCAGTACTCTGGGCTAGAACAACTGTCTGCTTGCAGCTGTTCCTACAGCTTTGCTGTCCCGGATATGGGGTGGGGGAGACTTGACAATAGAAATTCTTCTGGACTGGGCAGACAAGGCAAGGGACTATAAACCCATTGGAAAACACGTTAAAGGGGACCCAGCCAGTGCCACCAAGAGATGTTGTAGCCCTCAAGATCTGGCGGGACAAAGGTCCTCAGCACCTCTCCTGCACACATTAGAAACTGATGAGGTGTGGAGATGACAGAAAATATCAATGTGTCAATTTTCTTGTCACAGGAAATGTGGCTGGCTCACACACACACACAGGCTCCACTAGTCAGAAGGAAGGAAAAAAGAAGCTTGGTGGGGTCTATTTCTAGTTTAAAATGTTTTCAGAATAACTCCAGGTAACAACTGAAACCATGGTGTGTTCCCAAGTTATGCAGGAGCGTGTATATGTATGTGTGAGCGTGTGTGTGCGTGCTGTGTATGATATGTATGTATGTGTGGTATATGTGTGTGCTGTGTGGGTGGTGTGTGCATATGGTATATGTGTATGTTGTGTGTGTATATGTGTGTTGTGTGTTTGTGTGTGATATGTGTGTGTGCTGTGTATGTGGTGTGTATGGTACATGTGAGTGCTGTATGTGTGGCATGTGTCTATGGTATATGTGTATGCTTGTGTATAGGTATGTGTGGGCTGTGTGTGTGATGTGTATGTATGTGTGTGTATTGATGTGTGTGTGTGTGTGTGTGTGTACGGTGTTGAAGCTCAAACTCAGTGCCTCCACCACTAAACTACACCTCTAGTCCTCCTCTGAACAGCATTGGGCTAAACCTCTTCCAAGTCACATCGAACCAGCCTATAAGAAATAGGGTTATCTAGCATATTTTCATTAACAAGCTGTCTCTTGAAGCATTAATATCTGCTATCTATATTTAAATTTATGTGCATGCAGCTTCTACATATTTATTATGAAAAATCAATGTGGCCATTTATATCTTGCTGTTAATCCAAACAAGGGCTTGCTCTTGTACAGCCTATGCCACACCTATGCCTAAAATAAAAAGAGGAGGTCAGCTCTTCTGGAAATGCTTGGTGCCTTGCTGTATTCCGGGCAGCCTCTTGGTTCTAACGACGGGAACACGGAGCCCACAGCGAACCTCAAAAATGTTGTATAAGAGTCTTGTCATTTTACAACTGACCTTTGCTATTTACTGTTTAGGGAGGTCGTTGTTGTTGCTGTTTGGTTGACTGGTTTGTTGTGTGTGTTTATTTTATTGTACATAATTGCTTCTGGCCATAGACATACCTAAATTTAATTTCTCCCTGAACTCAACTTTTCAGTAACTTCACAAGAAACGCTGGAAATGCAAGCTCCTTTGCGTGAGCACACACAATTAACTCAAGAGAAGCCATAAAAACTTAATGAAGGCCATGAAGAAACTGAAACCTGACTGGGGAGTTGGGCACGGTCCCTTCCGCCAATCCTGGAGCGAATTTTGAAGGCAGCGGTATCAGCTGATTGGCACAAGCCTTGCGAGCTTCCCTGGCCGCCACTGGCCCCTAGCAGGAGGCCTGCTCCCAGTTAGAGCAGGCAAGTGCAGACAAGAAGCACACGCAGGAATGAGGGCCGGGAGGCAACTGCTTCACTCAGGGCAGCTCGGCTGGGTGTAGCTCTGCCGCTGTAGGCCTGCAGTAACAGCTGCATACATTCTGGGGCGTCACCGGCACCGTTGAGAGGAAGGCCAGAGAAGCTGTTCTCTTTTGCTATGGGTGCAGAGAGCCCCTCCAGGACAGAGGTGCCTGGCCCACAATGCCATAGGGACCCAGTTTGCAGAGACCTAGTCCAGGTCTGAGCAGCAACAGGGATTCGGAAGCGCTTCCTACTTCCCTGTTGTCTGCCTCACACAGGTCATTTTTTTAGCTGATCGCATGAACTTCAAATTGTTGGCTAACAAGCAACAAGTCATTATCTCTAAATCACAGAGAAAAAGTTAGCGAAGAACTGAACACTCCTCAGAGAGGAGGAGACCCTATAAGCTGACTGCCCTTGGACACTGTATTTCTGTGCCTTCTAGTCTCATGGGATAAGGAACACCTTCACCCAACAGTTAACAAAATGGTGTTCTAAGACATTAAAGCAAAAGGGTGTGTGTTGGGAGTGTGTCTCCAATCACAACACAATTGTTTAGCTTTTTTTTTTTTTACTGCCCCGCTGCTTTATGTGTGGGGCAGAATGCTGACGGCTAACTAGAAATCACCAGGATAACATAAACACACTGGCAGATTAAAAAATAATAATAATAACTTCCAGAAATACCAGCCATCAGCAGGGAAGAGAAAGAGTTGTGGATCCGGTAATACATTCTTCAAATAAGGTTCTTCACTAGAAACAGGGAAAATGAAATAGCTAACCCGTAAAAAAAAAAAAAAAAGAAAAGAAAAGAAAAGAAAAACCAACTTCACTGTTATTTCCAAGATCACTCTGAGACACGGAGATCTCCTCCCAAAGGACCAACAGGTAAAAGAAGCCCCCGGAGTTACTTTAAGGCCAGGATGCCGGAACTGATTGGGCATGTTATCATGAAGTTCCCACCACTTGCACTAGGGGGCAGAATTCTACCCCAAGGGGAGACCTTGAACTCCGCTGGTCCTCAGGCTTAAGGAGCCTTGTCAGCACTGGACAACTACATACAAATTTTCCAAAAGACACCAAGTTAAGAACTATTTGCCCTAGACACAGAACTTCAGTTTTCTTACAGATAAAAGTCCAGCCTAAGGTCATTTACTCCTCAAATGTGCCAGTGACTTCCGACAGGCATGAAACAATAGCGCAGGAATTGGGAAATGCTATGGGGTCACAGTTTTCAATATAGGTCTTTTCTTCCTAAGTGATGAATGACTAATTTCCTTTCCAGGCTGCCTTTTCAGGGTGACAGAGACATCCACTTTGGAAAAAGTCAATTCGACCATTACACAATACATCACTGTGGCTATTCTAAGTGGCTGCCTGAGAATACAGTAAGTGAACGTCAGACCTTGAAACACTATAGCCAATTAAGTCTGATAAAGCAAGTTAGCTAACGCAGAGGGAAATTCTCACTACTCTGATTTGCTGGAAGATTCTAAGACTGTCCCGGATTCACAAAACATCGCCCTGGCTTTCAGCAAAAATCACATCAGTCTCCCTTAAGTCAGCTAAGTTTACTCTGAGCCACTTCAAACCTCTAAACTTAAACAGAATTTATTAAATAAACACAACCAAGAAAGGAATCGGTGCCAAGAAACCAGAGCGGCTCTCCATCCCAGGGGGAAAGGGAACTTTCAAGTCGCGTCTCAAGTAACTGTGGTGTTCCGCCCTCAAAGACCCTAAAACGGGCATCGGTTTCATCTTCTAAAATAACCTTTGTTTGCCCTAAACGAATTTTTATTTAAACTTGAATTCAAGATCTGCCAAAGAATGGCATTAAATACGTGCTCCGGAATTATCCTCAAGCCCTCCTATCCGAGCGCCGCTAGGTAGAGCACGGACTTGAAGGCCCAACGAGGCAGCGCAAGCAGTGATTGGACTCTGCCAGCCCGGCTCGCACTTCGTTAGCCCGCTGCTCTGGAAGCCACTGGCCCCTGCACAGGAAGCCCGCACGTTCGGCAAAGGAAGTTCCAGACCTTTCTTGGAGAAAGGCATGTCCCGGTTGCGCCTTTCACCGCGTTTCCTGGCACCCGGGCCGCCCCGGCCCTCAGCTCTCCCCCGCCCGGCGCCCGAGGACTCACCTGGCGCGGAGTGTCAGCTAGCCACCCACGCCCGGGGACATGCGAGAGCAGGACAAACCCCAACCTGCCTAGGCTTACTCATCCGAGACTCGGGGCCGGCGGAGGGAGTGGGGTTTCAGGAGACTCCCACAAAGTTTCCCCTCCCCGGGACGCGCAGGCGCCGGGGCGCGCGCGGTGTGCCGGTCCGGGTGCCGGTCTCCGCCAGGTCCTGCCCGCCACTCACCTCAGGGAAGAAGCTGTCCATTGTTTCGGCGCCCGCACCTTCTTCTCAGGCGGCGCGGCTGCAGTCGCGCGGAAGTCAGCGCAGCGCGCGGCGTGGCGCGGCGGCAGGTCCAGGGGAAGCCACGCGTGTCACGGCGCGCCTCGGGGCGACTCCAGCCCGCGGAGCCGCCGCGCTGCCATCCCCCGGTCGCCGCTGCTCCTACGCACCTTTTGTCCGCCTCTCGGACCTCCTCCGTCCCAACCGCAGCCTTTGTCTCTTCTTCCTCCAAGTTCCTCACTTCTGGCCGAAGTGCTCGCGGGCGGAGAACAGCTGTTGGCACATTCTTCCCGGGCTGGGGGAGGGCGGTCAGGGGCTGGCGACGCGCCTGCCTCCCTCTGCGCTCCGCCGGGGGCGCTCGGTCCGAGCGGGGGACTGCGGTTCACTAGCGCGCCAACAACGGTGAGCACTCCGGCCCCAGGCGCAGCCGGCTCTCGCCAGCCGCCTGCTCTCGCTTACCCCGGGGCTCCGCCCGCCCCGCCCCGCCCCACCCCAGAACCACGCCTCCGTGAGAAGGGCCACGCCTACTCCGGGACCGGCCCCGCCCCCGAGAGCTCCTCAACCTTCAGGGGTAGTCTGATCTCAAATATATCCAGACCACGCCCACCGGATGCCCGACCACGCCCCCAAAGGCTCCGCCTTCAGCTTTACTTGTGTGCTGTGGCCGCGAGGGCCCGAGCTACCCACCTAGACCTCCACTGAATCCTTGGCTGCCGTGCGCTTCTCCTGGGTCTTCTTGCCACCTGCCTAGGAGCCATTAGAGGATTTGACTCTTCCCTTGGCCATAGAGACTAGACAGTTACAGGGGATGGGAGAGGGGCCCCGGGACCGTGACTGTTAGGCGCTCCAGGAACCTGCTCTATGCCTACCTCATCAATTCGGCTCTGCCGGTGTGCGATCGCTGGACAGGAAGCGGAAAAGGGGAGACGAATCCGAACTTCTGGAAGTTGCCTTTCCGTGTCGAGTTTCTCTGCTCTAAGTCGCGCTAGAAGTTTTCGTGATAGCCGCCGGGAAATGTTTTGTACACTGGAAGGGGACGTGCCCTATTGCTCCTTAAAAACGCAACCCTGGACGTAAAGAAAACAGAGCAGATGAAAGAAGTCCTGGTTCCCACCGAGGTAACTCCTCTAGCTTTAGTGTGGCCAGAAGTCTGGGGATCTGTAGCACAGACTGGGGTTCCTAAGAATCTGCTTTCCTAGCAAGAATCCAGTTGGCCCTTCAAAAGTGGTGCTTGGCCCAGTGCAGAAAGAACTCCCGACAGCTCGGAGGGAGTTTCCTTCTGGAGCAGTTTAGTAGGGCCAGGCCATCCAAGCACGGGATCCACGAACCCTTTGAACCGACCGGCGGCTGGGTGATGCCAGACTCAGGAGCCCAGCGGCGGATTGGCAACTGGCAAACTGGAAACAGCAGTGAGCTGGTCTGCGCGGTTCTAGGGACTTGCTAACTGCTAGCAGCTCGTGAAGACTCCTTCCAGGGGAGACTTTCTGGGAAACGACACAGCCCTCCTCAGCCCAAGCTGCACCCCACCTGGTTAGGAACCCGCTTATTTTATTCCAGATGTTGGAAGACCAGTCTCATTATGACTTTTTCTTGGTGTCCTATCCACCTGCAATTGGGAGAGCAGACGCTTCTGGAGAGAGGGTATTGTGCTCAACGAAGTGAAATAACTGAAGAAACGAACCCTCTTGTAATCCTCATTTGAAAGTGTAAGCGTCTTTGTAACACAAAACAGTTTCACTAGCGTTGGTATCTCAGCTATAAACTAATTAATGATACACGTCCTGTGCTGTGTGATTGGTTTCTTCCCCGGGTTTACACCAGGAAGAAGGAAAGTTAAGATGGAGCCAGGATAAATAGCAACAGTTCTCAACACCAACCAAAGCACTTGGTCAAAGGAGTTCTGCCACACCAACTGCATTCAGACAGTGCAGCTGAACAATTTAGTCATTATGGTATTAATCTGCACACATTTCTGCAAAAGAAATTATTTAGAGCACTTGTTGGAGTGTAGAGCACTTGTTGGAGTGTGTGGGTGTGGCTTGTTGGATTGTGTGTGTGTGTGTGTGTGTGTGTGGCTTAGTTCCCAGCATCAGTCCTGCACCAGACTTGTTGGGCATCCTTGGCATTTCAGAAGTCACCGTCCAAGCCACTACTGGCTACTCACCTGAAACAGAAGTGCTAAGCTAATAAAACTGTTGGCAATAGAGGAGCCTAGGGCTACTCTGGAGCATGGGCACTCAGTACTTTTCCTTCTCTTCCTGCAAATTTAAAATTAAAAAAAAATCTAAAGTCTGTTAATTTTTATTTAAGACAGAATCCCAAGTATCCCAAGATATTCCAGAATTCTTTATGTAGTTTAAGATGACCTTGAACTTCTGGTTCTCCTGCTTCCATCTACAAAATTTGGGTTCCACGTTCAGCTTTTCCATTGCTGGGGGTAGAACCCAGAACTTTGTGTATGCTGGGCAAGCACTCTACCCACTGAGCCATGGACCCAGACTCATCTGTTAAAACTAAGCAGCTAAGGCCTGTCTCGAATTCAGAATCCTCCTGCCTAAACTTCCTGAGCACTGGGATTACAGGAATGGGCCAACACTCTAGGCTTGTTTTGTTGTTTTTAAAGCGCTATTGTGATTGTTATTATAATTTAACAATACATAACTTCATGTTAAAACAACGCAGTTTGTGAACTACATGGTCAAAATGAAAATTATGGTAAATAAAATGGTATTGTTTACATCTTTCTTGTTTAATAAAAACAATGAGTTATTACATTTTCTGCATTTATTCTGATTTAATATTTTATTTTGGTTGAACAATGATAATCTGATCACATGTATACATATTTGTGTATTTTAATGTTCTTTTATATAATTGACTATTCTTTATACCACATCAGCACAATAAATACTTTGAAGTGTTCACTCATGACATAAAATTTGAAGCCACATGAATGTATAGTTTTCATTTTTGTTTGGGTTCTGTTAAGATAGGATCTCTTTATTTATCCCTGGCAGTCCTAGAACTCACTATACAGACCAGACTGGCTTCAAAATCAAAGAACTGTTTGCCTCTGCCTTCCTAGTACTGGGACCAAAGGCATGAGGAACCATGCCCAGTTCATAGCTTGAACTCTTCTACAAAGTATTGGTATTGCTTGTCACTTAAGAAGATATGGTTAATAACTGCACCAGATCCCATTTAGGAAGTTGAATTTATGTAATCATTTTCTTTCCTTTAAAAAATGTTTAACACCTTATGCAACCACCCTAGGGCAACATTATATAAGAGAAAGAAAACAAACCAGACAAAAGCCTGGCCCTGAATCCCTAAAGTAGAGTGGGTGCCTGGGAATCTGTATTAAACTCGCAGGCAGCCTACTCGAGGCTTGAGGATCCTTGCAGAGTCTGTCAGATTTTCTGTCTGTATGCACATTCTCAAGAAGGTAGAAAGATAAACCTTAGCAGTAAGACTGTTTGCAGAACAAACAGCCAAGTTATTCTAAGCATTCCTGTAGGCCAGGCAACCTCCAAGCCTTGCGGATGGAAGAGGTTCCTTGGGAGCCTGTGTTAAACTCCCAAGGTCTCCAGCAAGACTAACAAAGAAAGGAAAGCACTTTTAAATCAATAGATTTCTAAGAACATCTACTCTTGCTACTTTTTCTGTTTGTTTGGTTGGTTTTTAATCTGAGTTGTTAAACTTCCCCTTGGGGCTGTGCTACTGATGGTCAAAAGCTAAAGGTCAAAGCCTGTCTCTGTCAAGTGACAGTCACAAGGACAGTAAGTCCGAGACAAGCTTTGTTCTCAGCTCTCCTACACAGAAATCAAAGATATTATATCAAGCTAATAAGGTGTAAAATGGAACACCTCAAAGGCAAAATGAAGTTTTCTTACTTATTGGTAAATAATTAATCCACAGCTGGAAAAAAAATTTGACTAACCACTGGATCATTTTCCCTAGCTCAAGCTCTATGTGTCTATGTATGAGTTGAGTAATATGATCTTGCCCTGTTTGTTCGCCACCGTGTGTTTGCTTGTTTTCAATGGAGAGGTGTTGTCTTAATTCCCTTTATGAATTCAAATGGTTGAATTCTGTTGTGAGCTTTCTCGCTGCTGATACTTATCTTGATGGGTGTGCAGGTGGAGTGTCTCCACTATCTTTATTTTTATTAAATACCCAGCACTTAATTGCGCCACGGTAATGCTCTAATTACTAGTTAGAGAAAGGGAAAGTTCTGCAGGGGTTTTTCACACAAATTAGAAGTTAATAGCTGACACAATTTAAAACTCTTTTCATGCTTTGACGAAATAGCAGACCATCCTTTCGGTTCACTTACAGAACGGAGCACCTAAATTTTCAATGGATTTTGTCTCTTTGAAAAAAGTAATTAAAAATGAAGGGGATCTGTAACATTAAAGTTCTTGATGTGTAAAGTGTTTTGTTTTCATATATGTCTGTGCATCATGTGTGTGCCTGGCACCTGAGGATTCCATTTTCGTGCCTGGTCTGGTCCTGTTGAGTATCATACATCATATGATAACCTTGGAAAGTTTGCATTGTTTTCTCCTTGATTCTCTTCTGCCTGTATGTCTCCTCCTTCTATTACTCCAAAATGGCCGCAGGCAGCCTTTCCGAAGTCCGTCACCTCTTACCGCCGTTATCATTCACACACAGTCACCTTTTCCAGACCTGAAGCTCTCACTTGTTCCTTTCTTCTACTTTCAGTCTTTGCCACAAAGACAGTTGTGTCTACTCTGGAAAGATTTGTTCATAACCCAATTATTCCCCGAACCACTACTAGACTGTCTCTCTTCACAGTCCCTGCTATGGTTTGCATATGGTTAGTTCTTCCCAAAGGTTCCTGTGTTGGAGGCTGGGGCCATAAAGGAATGATATTGAGGAATGGTAGAGCCTGAGAACGTAGGACGGCTGGTGAATTGCTTGCCCAGTGCACAGGAAGCCCTGGGTTTGAGCCCCAGCGTCCTATAAACCAAAGTGTATCGGTTACTTCCATCCGGTCGTTGTGGTAAGATATCGTGGCCAAGGCAACTTATAGAACAAAGAGTTTATTTGGGTTGGCAGTTCCAGAGGAATAAGAGTCCTTAATGGCAGGGAGAGGTAAGAGAGCGAATGAGCGGAGCTGGAAGCTGAGAGAGCACACCTTTATTCATACCTTGAAGCGGAGAGAAAAAGAGAAGTGGAAGTAGGTGTGAGACTTAAACTCTTAAAGCCTGCCCTCAGTTACACCTTGCCCTGCAAGCATCACGAACTGGGGACTATGTGTTCAAACACCCGAGTCTCTGGGGGACATTTCTCTTTGATCACACTGTGTGTTACAGTGATGGCATCTACAGCCTCAAGTATGTAAACACGCGGTCCCCGGTCGGTAGTGCTGTTTGGGAAGGCACACACTCGTAATTCTGGCACTTAGGAAGCAGAGGCAGGAAAATCAGAAGTTCAAGATCATTCTTGGCTATATAAAAGTCAAAGGGTGACTGGATACAATTTGTCTCAGACGCTCCACTGTTGGTAGGAATTAACGTCCACCCCCCAAAAGTAGGTTATTATAAAGTGGTGCTACCCCTCCTGCTCAGTCAGTGTCTTTTACACATGCCGGCTTCCCATCATGCTTTTCTCTCCATACACCAGTATTGTGCTGTTTAGCTTTTTCAAGTGCCAGAATCACCAACCAAGAAAATATTCTTTACACGCTCTCCAGCCTCCAATGTTCTATTACAGTAAGGCAGAAGGGACGTAGTCCTCAGTCCTCTGCGCATACTCTGTCTGGCAAGCTGTCAACACTTTGGTCCTCTGTGCTCTGATGTTTGTCCTCTGCCCCTGTGTTCAAATCTCATCCTCTTTGATGTGTCCTTCCTTTGAAATTCTCTAGCTTCTTAATTCCAGGGCCAACGTCTACCTGTGCAACCTGTAGAGTTTGCCGTAGCGTCATTTCCTTTGATGTAGCTATCTTAGTACTTGAGAATTAAAAAAAAAAAGTGCCCTGCTTTTAATCTGGCACTGGGCCCTACATACTATGTGCCCAGTCCTTTGTAACTCTTACGACAGTGCACTTGTCTGCACTCACATCTCTTGGACCTCTCTCTCTCTCTCTCTCTCTCTCTCTCTCTCTCTCTCTCTCTCTCACACACACACACACACACACACACCTCATTATATGCAGGGTGCTGGGGATGGAACAGAGGGCCCCATGAATGCTTGACAAATGCTCCAGCCTCTTTCTGGCCCTATTGCAAGCCCTTCTTCCTCTCTCTCCTCCACAACTGAATCACTTCCAGGCATAGAATTTCTCTCTCCTTCTAGCATCCTCGCTACCCATTCTCATCACTCCAGCTACCATTCCTTTCTAAACGACGTCTGCCCAGGCCCGAATCTGCAGCTTAAACTTTAAAATGGCTCAGGTTCTTCTTCACATTTTATGCCCCGCAGGGAGGCTTCTTCTCCCTCCCCATCACCTTCTACCAACTTCCCTGAGTTTGTGAAAGCAGCAGCCAGAGCAAAGGGCGGCCACACAGCCTTTTGGCCTGCCCTGCAGCATTTGGTGGTCATAACCATGTACGGAGAGTGTCCTACCTTAGGAATCTTTCCAACCCAAAGGAGAATTTCCAAACCACCCTTACTCCAGATACACGGCTTTTCTTCTACTGATTGATATACCCATGTAAGGATTAATGAAGGAATCTAATCCCAAAGCTTACGGTAATTGCACAGGGCACAGCAGAGGCAGTGGCCATAAGAACATCAGTACTGTAATTAAGTCAAATATACACCCATATACCCAGAGGGAAGGCTTGAGTTGCTGCATCAGGAAAGCACAGGAGTGGCCACCGCTGTGTGAAATGTGATAACTCCTGACACATATCACTGGGTTGACTTGAAGCAAGCGCTCCTTAGTACCCGGAAAGCCCTGATTTCCTCTCATAAGGCTGCCGGGAAATACCACCATTTGTTTTGCTTCTTGAGAGAGTTGAGACTGTGTCTGGGTTTTTCCTCCCGAAAGCTTCCGTGTCGCTGCTGAGTCTCAGGGCGGGGGTTCAAAGAAGAGTGGAGTCATTTCTCTAAGGATGTGCGGAGCAGATCTGTTGGAAGTTAAAAACTTGTGCACAGCCGATGATGGCCTTTCAGAGGGGTTAAGTACACAGTGGCAAACACACAGGGCAGCATATCCTTTGGGGTAGCTACTATGTCTCTATAACCAGCCACCCAAACTAAGGGCTGAGGACCATGGTGGGCTTATTCACAGTTTGGTGGTATGACTCGGCTCCTGCTGTGGCTGCCACCAGTTCAGTCACTGGGAGGCTGCAGCCAAATGGTTGGTGAGCCAAAGTGGTCCCTAATGGGAGGAGCCTCCATGGAACAGTTCGAACACCCCCCCCTCCCACCCCACCCCCAGATCCATGAAATAGCAGGCTTTGGATTCCATCAGAGTACACAGCAAACTTTTTTTTCTTTTCTTTTCCTGAGGAAAGTTGTCTCTACTGTGTGGTTCTGGCTGTCCTGGAACTTGCTTTGTAGACCAGGCTGCCCTCTGCCTTGGCATTAAAGGTGTGCATCACCCTGCCTATCCTGGAAGACTTTTTGAGAAGTGGTACAGAAATTGAATGGTATTAGCCACAAGTAAGTGGTCAGACCCTAAACTGGGGCTGAGGGGGACTCTAGGCCCTCTTAACAGAAGAGTGTGCAAAGAATCTGGGACCAGATTTCATGGGGAGGGGAGTGTGTTCATCAGTTTTCTGTCAATACAACAACACAGTTGGAAACAGCAATGCAAAAGAAGGAAAAACTTATCTGGATTCATGGTTTCAGAGGTATCAGCCTGTGGTCATTGGTTGCTTTGCTATGGGCCTCTGATAAAAGCAAATATCACGGCAGGGAGGGGTTGATGGAACAAAGCTGCTTACCACAGAGTGGCCAGGAAACAAAGAGGGGACAGGGACAGATCAGGAACAAGAAATAGCCTCCTTGGGGCTGAGCACACAGCTCAGTTGAGAGAGTGTTTATCCAGCATTCACGCAGTCCTGGACTGATCTCAGCACCACTTGGAGGTAGAAGTGGAAGGCTCAGAAACCCAAGGTCATTGCCAGCTAAGTAATGAGTTTGAAGCTGGCCTAGGATACACGAGACCCTGAGGTGGGGGTCACTACAGAGCATGCCCCCAGCGACTTACTTCCTCCAGCTAGGTCCCTTCTCTACCTCCTACAGTTTCTATCGCCTCCCCAGAGTTCATTCAATCATAAACCTAGACGAATAGACTAATCCACTGACAAGGCTAGAGCCCTGATGATGCGTCAGTTCAAACACTGCCAAATCAGGGCCTGAACCTTAACACATGAGTCTTTTCTGGAGCTGGGAGGATGCTCGATACCCAGACCATAATAGGGAAGTGAAACTGAGAGAAAGCTAGGTTCATAAGTGTGCAACTCAGTGGCATTGAATATATTCATAGTCTCATGCAAACATAACCACAATGTGGTTCTGGAGTGTTTTTCATAACCCCCAAAGCAAGCCCATACATAGCACTCTGCTAATTTGCATATACCCTCAGTCTCTAGACACCACAGATTTGCTTTCTATTTGGAGGCCCTTGCCCTGGATAGTGTGTATAAATGCAACCAGGCAACAGTTTTTCTTTTTTGAGATAGGTCTCATTTTGTAGCCCAAGCTGGCTGGGACTCATGTAGACCAGGCTGGACTTTAACTCACAGAAATCCTCCTGCCTCTGCCCCTGTTGAAATTAAAGGCCTAAACCACCATACAGCCAACTCTGTAGAAGTTTAATCCATATGATTTAGCAGCTAAAATAATAAGATTATTGGATATGAATAAGTAAAAGAAAAGTTATAAAACATTGTTTCATCTTTCTGTTATAGAGAGGTTTTATTTGTTTTTTTTTTTTTTTTTTTTTTTTTTACTTTTTTTATTATGTATGCAATAGTCTGTCTGTGTCTATGTCTGCAGGCCAGAGCAGGGTGCCAGATCTCATTACAGATGGTTGTGAGCCACCATGTGGTTGCTGGGAATTGAACTCAGGACCCCTGGTAGAGCAGGCAATGCTCTTAACCTCTGAGCCATCTCTCCAGCCCTGTTTTTTTTTTTTTTTTTTGATAAAGAAACTTGGAACATATATTTATTTTTCATCACAGACAAAAGCCTGAAAGGCTGGACTATTCTAGAAGGCCCCGAGGGGCATTGCATCCAGGCCTTTCTGACACATTGGAATATAGCCTTGCCTCTGTTCCTGGGATAATAGGAAGCAGCAGGAAAATTACCAAGAGCACAAAGCATGCATGCAGATTCTAAAGGAAGATTCTAGTTCTTTCCAATCATAATTTTTATTTTTTATTAGCAGAACTTAGTTGCCAGTAGCAAGGAAAGCCAAAAAAAAAATCATATTCATTTTGTGTTATTTGCCTTCAGCTAAAATCATTACCTAAAAGAAGGAATAACAAGATATTAGGGAGCAATTGTGTGTGTATGTGTGTCTTTCCTGTAATAAATTAAGAGCATAACGGACTTTGAGTGAAAGGACAAAAGTGATTAGTGTTATTATTTCTAGATGACCGTGGTAAGGGCAACTGGCCTTATTCTTTACCTTCTTCTGCAATTTCCTGATCTTTGGGTAATGCCTGAAAATCATAAGAACAGTGCTAGTTAGAAGAATAAAGCTCATATTTCCTCTGTAAAAGAACTATACTCATTTTTCTTCTTCTATTGTTTAAGAAAATGCTGACTTCGTGACTCTGGTGTCACACATTAGGAGTTACAGAGAAGAATGAGGTAGGAAGTCAATAGGCTAGTTGCAGAAAAGGAGGAGAGAGAGAGAGAGAGAGAGAGAGAGAGAGAGAGAGAGAGAGAGAGAATGCTAAAATGGCTGTGGGGACTCCTGGGATGAAAGCATATGTAAAATTATACTGTCATGGGTTAAATGGTATCTTTGAAAATTCATATATTGAAGCTCTAACCCACAGAACCTCAAACCGAGACTGTATTTGCAATCGGGGCTTTTAAAGAGGCAATTAAAATAGAGAAAGACGAGAGGGAGAGCCCACACAGTCTGATTTGTGTCATTTTGTAGAGAGAAAAAAAAAAGTGCCAGGTGGTGGTGGCCCACGCCTTTAATCCCAGCATTCGGGAGGCAGAAGCAGGTGGATCTCTGTGAGTTCAAGGCCAGCCTGGTCTACAGAGTGAGATCCAGAACAGTTAAAATTGTTACACAAAAAAAAAACCCTGTCTCAAAAAAAAAAAAACCAAAAAGAGAAAAAAAAAAGTTTTAGATCGTGTTTCATTATTTAGCCCTGGCTAGCCTGGAACTTGCTGTAGATCAGCCTCGACTGGACTGAAACTCACAGACATTCTCCTAGTGCTGGGAATAAGGGTGCACACTAAAAAGAGAACATTTGACTCTCCAATGAGAACCAAATATGTAGAACACACTGCGGGGCGGGTCACACAAAGACTCAAGGAAAAGGTGCCTTGTGCAAACCAAGATGAGAAGCCTGGGGAGAAACCAAACTTGGGTTTTAAGCCTCTAAACTTGTCGGGGGGAAAAATTAATTCTGTTATGTAAGCCACACAGTTTGTGACACTTTGCTCTGGGAACCTCACCAACCAAAGGGAACCAGAAAGGAAGTTTCAAAGAAAACTGCTCTTGAATCCCAAATCTGCCAGCGAGAGAAGAAAGGAGCGCACATTCCAGCCTAGGTGTGAAAAGCATTTTAGCAGATTACTGGTCTGATGTGGATGTGGTCCACCCTGCAAATACTCATATGCGGGAACTTCGTCCCCAGAATGACTACACTGGAAGGCGGTATGAAACACAAGGGGCTGGGGCGGGGGAGGGAGGGGACAGAGCTCGGTGCAGGGTAAAGGAGTCAGGAGCACTGACCTCGCAGGAGTTAAAGGAGTACTCGCGGCAGCAGGCTTAGTTCTCCCAGGAAGGCTGTTACAAAGGAGCAAGGTTCCCATTCTTCTACCTCCTGGCTCCTCAGCTCTGCATCAGAGCCCTGATTTCCTGTCTCACCACGTGATCTCTTCCTCTCTCCTGCAACCATCACGATATCGTCCTTCAAGATGTGACATGATATCATGCTGTTTGCAGTTTTCCACCTCCAGAGCCGTGGACTCAATAAGCTTCCCGGCCTCGGGTGTTTTCTTACAGTAATGGAGAATGGGCTAATGCAGGCACCAAGCAGTGAGCTAGTAAGGCTGAGTGTCCAGATGTGAATTTAACGGAGAAGAACATGGAATGTCTGCTTTAAAATTCCATTAAGTCATGCACCACCACCAAAAACAAAACAAGACAAAATTCCATTAAGTCAGTTTACAATCAGTATGCTGGTATTAGACAATGAACTCTAGAAAAAAATTGTCCTCCTGGGTTACGGCATTCAACAGGCCTTGGGGTGTCGATATCCTCACTGGTTTGAAAATGCCAACGTGGATCTCTATGGAGCTGGAAACATATAAACAGTTAGTACACTATTCATTGGGATTTCTACCATGGAAGCTACAATAGACAAAAAGAGCCTCCACTACACAGGTAATAAGTAAGTGTAGCCAGGATAATTTAAAAGTAATGAGCTTCCGGTAGTTACCACCTTTTGTTTTAATAGAATGTATTTAATTATATGTTGTGCAACTTCATCTTGAACAATGGCTATGGTTAACAACTTGCTCACAGAATTCCCGATAACTTAATCTGCTCCCATAGATTAGTATGAAGACACCTTCTTTACAAAGACTACTTTATAATTTATTGTTCTTGTCCTTGCGAGTTAGGACTCAGAAAATAAAGCAACACACAGATAACTGGATATCAGTTTCAGGAGATCACACACACACACACACACACACACACACACACAGTAAAAAAAGAACTTGAGAGCTGGTGGTATAGCTCAGTTGATACAATGGTATATAGATAGCTTGCACAGAGAGAGCCCCGAGTTAGACCCCTCAGCACTGTATAAACACAGTTTTGTGGCATCAGACTGTAATCCCAAAATCTGGGAAGTGGAGGTGGGAGAATCAGAAGTCTAAGGTCATCCTTGCACGCAAAGTGAATGGTAGGGACTAGAGAGATGGCCCAGACACTAAGAGCACGGGCTGCTCTTCCTGAGGACTCAGGGTCAGTTTCTAGTGCTCACAACAGCCTGCAACTCCAGTTCCAGGAACTGGACACTGGTTCCTGGACTGAGTGGGTACCAGGTACACACATGCACATGGTGAATAGGCATACATGAAGGCACGACGTCCATACACATAAAAGAAAAAGAAAGAAATAAGGTAAGTTCAAAATCAGCATGGAACACACAAGATCCTGAATCTCAAAACTAAGAAGAAAAAAAAAAAGATTTGATGGGTAGAGGACTTGCTTTTGCATGCACGAGAGCATGGGTTCGAGCCACAGTACCACAGAACAACAGCAACAATAATAACAACATGGAGATGTTGCTAACAGAGGTCTAAGACCGCTGGACGATGGTGGCGCAGGCCTTTAATCCCAGCAGAGGCAGGCGGATCTCTGTGAGTTCAAGACCAGCCTGGTCTACAGAGCTAGTTCCAGGACAGGCTCCAAAGCCACAGAGAAACCCTGTCTCGAAAAACAAAACAACAACAACAAAAAAATTACCAGAGGTCTAAGACCAAAAACCCTGGAGCAGAGACTCTTCTCATCTAGCAGAGGTGGTCAGAGAGACAGAGGAGATGAGATTAACCTGAGCTTTTTAGAAGAGAGTTTGGAATGCAGGAGGAAGATAAGAAAGGCAGGGCTCTAACGAGATAGGCGAGATAGGCGTGGGGCAGAGAGAGAGAGAGAGAGAGAGAGAGAGAGAGATGAGAGACTGTGAACCTGGGAGGAGGGTGAAGGAGGAATTTTCTGAAGGGGTACTCTCCACGGGTACTTAGGGCACTAGGAGATAAGATGGCTTGCATATTTACCCTGGTAAACCTATAGGCTGACTAGTGTTTATCTTGGAGTCCAGAGTATTGCAGCTTTCAGGGTACAAGGAAGAGAATAAGGGATTCTGAGCCACTAAAAACCCCTGGGTGAAGGGTGAGGGAGAGACAAACCAGGCATTCTCCAGGGCTCAGGATCAGACCCAACTAACAAATGAGGTGATATCAGGTGAGAAGTAGCCAGAAACTGGACACCCCTTTGGGAGATGCTCTGCAGCAACCTGACTGCTGTGTCATTTCCTGTTCCCACTAGGAACCCACACCCCCTTATTCTCTCTGAAGCCCATATTTTCTCACCCCCAGCATCCTTTCTTACCATTGCATCCTCTGCTCCCCAGCCAGAACACATGCGTCAGTGGCTAGCCTGCCTGAGTAGCCCTGAAAATGGATGCTCCCTCCTCCAGCTACTGCCTCGAGAGCCAGACATATCTGGAACTTTCTTTCTCCACGTCTCCTTTACTGTTGTCACTTCTGTACCGCTGCCACCACGGCAAGAGTGATCTTTAAAACGTGGTGCAAACTGATGACCGACCTAAGCTACAGGAGCCTTGTCATAAACCCTCAAGCAAACCAACAACCCTGTACGTGGGGCCCTTATACCTCCAAGGCCACTCTCTCTACTTAGAATCAGTGCCAGATGTTAATGAGGCTGACAAAGCCTGCCAGGACCTGCCTTCTTCCTCTCAGCCATGACGCTCTAGCTTCTTTGACTAAAGAGTAACAGCCTCGGAGTTTAAAATTGCTGGGGCCTTTGCACGCGTTTCCTTTACGTGTGACATTTTTCTGAGGTGTTCTCATCTTTATTTACGCTGTGAAGCTTTCTTACCTCCTCCCTGGGGGCTCAGGACAGATGTTAGCTCGTCAGCCCACCTAACCTGCGATAAGACATTAATCCCACCCGATTTCATCCCCAGTATTTATCACTCATTGAAATGACTGTCTGCACACGTCAGCAAGCGGTGGCCCGTGGTTGGAATCTAGCACCAGGCTTGCTGAGGCGAAGCCATTGTCGGTAACTTACAGGTTGAACGTGGACACCGTTGTGTTGCGGTGCAGACCTGATCACACCAGCTGTGAAGATGGACTTCCTAACCAGCGAAGGCTAAATATTTACTTCCGTCCCCCTCACAACGATCTGCTGATCCAGGCTTTATGTTTACTGTATCTCCAAGCTTGCTGTCTGCCATCTCCCACTAAAACATTGGGTTCTTGATCTTAGGGGATGGGTGTGTCAGCTGTATCTCCTGCCGTGTCCTCACACACACAGAAGGAGCCCTGTCACTGAAGCATAAACCAGAGGAATAATGAGGCGCGATCAACTTGTTAACCAAAATACTCAAGTGAGAACGTTGTCAAGATGGATCACAAGGCTCCCACCACCACTGTTACCACCGAGGACTAAGGAGAGAGCAGGCGCCAGAGCCGAGCCGGGGAGAAGCACTGAATGCTTTGCCTGTGTTTCGCCGTTGGATGCTAACAACCACTAGTGAGCAGTCTTTATTCTACTCATTTCCGATATGAAGAAGCAGCTGGATCCCGGGTCCTAGTCATTGGTCTTTCAAGTCTTTCCCCTCTCTTCTGCTATATCCACTCACGAACGAAAGCCCATGAGCCTCAGTGTAAGACAGGACCGAGTCCGTAGTGGGACATTTCAGCTCTGCAACTGAATCTCTGGTGATTTCGCTTTACGTCATCTTGTGTTTTTTGAGCTTCACAAGGTACCTAAATCAGTGCCTGACACACAGTAGGTATTCTAAGAGAATACCGGACACACAGTGGGTTTTCTGATGGCCCAGGTAACGTCTCTCTCCCTTGTGACAAAGGCTAAGACAGACTCACTGGTCCCTTCTTTCTTCCCTCTGGCCTAGGAATGGGGGCGTGGCGTGTAGTGGGTGGCCTTTCTCCAGCCTCCAGCCTGGGCAAACACGAGAGCTGTCCCCAAGCCACTGCAGTCCCTTCTCCAGACTCTTCCTTTTGATTCTGGTCAGCGGCCTTGGCCTGGAACAATCCCACAGTCACTCCTCTGCTCTCCCCTGGGGGCACAGAATTCTGTTTAGATTTCTCCTGACTCCACCTTCCTATAGCAAGCAACTCTGGCTGGTCACTACCCAAGGACAAACAGAACTTTAAACAGAAAGCAACAGCCGCAGAACTCCGAGTCCCTGAGCTGGTGTTTGGATAAGTGCAGTAAATCACACTAACAGGGAAAGGCCTGGCCGAGGCGTGCAGGAATTCTAATGTTAGGAATACAGTAATTCTGTGTTCCTGGGGATAGACCATTTGTGGGGAGAAATTGAGGGAAGGCTAAGAGAGTAATATATTATGGATTGGGATTATGATGTGGGATTCCCCTCTGTATGATGTGAATCCCATCGATGAATGAAGAAACTGCCTCGGCCTAGTGATAAGGCAGAACTTAGGTAGGTGGGGAAAGCTAGGCTGAATGTTGGGAGAAAGAGGGCAGAGTCAGAGAGAAGCCATGTAGCCCCACGGAGACCATATGACAGAACTTTAGCCGGTAAGCCACACCCACGTGGCGATACACAGATTAATAGAAACGGGTTAAATAATTATGTAAGAGTTAGCCAATAAGAAGCTAGAGCTAATGGGCCAAGCAGTGATTTAATTAATACAGTTTCTGTGTCATTATTTTGGTTCTGGGTGGCTGGGACAAATTAGCAGCTCCTGACTACAGGATTAGTCGAGGAACTCTGAAGTAAGCATGAAAAATATAACCCCGACGAACTTGAGGAGAGGAATGAACTCATGAGTGACAGTAACTCATGAGGGACCACAGAATAGAGCTTCCCATCTCCTCGGGCCTCACCTGAGCGGCAGGGGAGTGATTACGGGGTCACAGTTAACAGCTGAACCAGCATTGGATTCAGGTGCAGCCACAGTGCCGGTGATAAAACAACACCTTCTGTCTTTGCTTTCGTTTCTCAGCTTCTCTTCATAACAGAACTCCGGGCAGGCATGTCCTTAGCATTATCTATTGCTTTTCTTCCAGCATTTACTCTGTTATACGCACTCTGATCAGCGTGATAGGAAGTAAGGAACCTGGGCTGAGGAGAGGGCGAAGTGGGTTAGAGTGCTGGCTGTTCTTGCAGAGGACCGTGCCTTGATTCATAGCATCCTCATGGTGGCTCACAGCCATCTGTAACTCCTGCTTCAGAGGATCCAGTTCCCCCTCTGGCTTCTGAGGGTACCAGGCAAGCACATGGTGCAGATACACCCATAAAGTAAACCTTTAAAAAATTAAAAGAGGAAATATTAAAATAGAAAAACAGAAAACTGGAGGTATCCAAGAGACTTGAAGCCCCCACTCCACCCTACCAGTTCTGTACAGCAGCCTATCTTCTTATTTTAATTATGGAAAAATAAGCTTTTATACATCAAGGTCCTGATATCCTGATATTCTGTTTTATAAAGTGTTCGTACAGGTTGATCATCTATGGGAATTACTGTGACAGTGGGATGAGGGTGTTTACTTTCAAAGTATTTGCCATACAAGAGCTGAACCATAGGGTCTTAAAGTTAATATTTTTATTTAGATTTTCCTGAGACTTTTGGGTATAACTCTTTAACTAGGTGCTCTAGATTGAGTAACTTAAGAGACTTTTTTTTTTTTTTTTAAGTTTTGGAGGCTGGAAGATCAAGACGAAAGTGTAGGTTCGGGGAGCCCAGCACAACAACACCGTCTATTCCTGATTTAATCACCAGCGTAGGTGGGTGGGGGACCAAGTAGGACAACATTGGCTGGCAGAGAGAGCCCAAGGGTTTCCCTCCAGTAAGTACTTCAGCTAGTGTGGCTCTGCTAAGTTTCCAGCACTTCCAAAATAGAAGATCCCAGCTGTGACCAAGCCTTCCGCAAGGAGGAACCTTCTACATTCAAACCATAGCTGCATGTGTTTAGGAACTGACTTACATGAGCGTGGAAGCAGTTCAAACTCCGCCAGGTAGGTCAACAAAGCTGCGGTAGAGTCCAAAGACCATCGGCTGGCAGGATTTCTATTTGCTTGGATGAAGTCAGTATTTGTTCTGGTTAGTTCTTCAGCTGTTTGGATGAGGACCCTACTATGTGAGGAGACCTTCCGTTTACCAAAGCCCACACATTTAAATGTAAATCTCACCTCCAAACATCCAACCAGAAACATTAATAAAGCTTGACCATATGGACACTGGGGGCCAGCTAAGTTGAAATATAAAATTAGCCATCACAAACGGTATGGGTTTCCACATTTGGGGAAGCTTGGGATTTGTAGTGAAATGAATACTCACTGTCTGAGAGTGGCCATTGCTTCCTTGACTCTTTCTGCTCAGTATACACCCTCAGGAAGTAGATCTGAGAATGAGACAAGAGGTCAAGTCCTGTGTGTGACCCATGGTGCCCAGTACCAGGAGCAGTGAACCAGTTTTAAAATAAATAAAGCAAATCTGAAAAGTTTTAAAAATCCGACAACTCATATATACAAGAAATGTGAATGAAATCTGCCAAAAATGTCCGTCAACCTGAAAAGGTACCGGGCGTTAACTTTTATTCCGTGTGATGTAGACAAACTCCTCTGTGCTATCAATGGTAAAATGTGGTTTTCTGCTAATCATGCTAAAGTACAGACTAATTTCCTTTCTATCTCTATAGCAAATGCAAGCACAGGTGAGCTATCCTCTGCAGAGATGCTCAAGGAGTGGTGGGGTTTTTTCTCTCTTGCTGTGACCAAGACTATGACCCAAAGCAACCTGGGGAGGAAAAGGTTTTTGTTCTCTTGCATCATGAAGGGAAGTCAGGGAAGGAACCCAAGGCAGGAACCGAGAGGCAGGAATTGAATCAGAGCTTACTGGCTTGCCCATAGACTTGCCCAAGACAATGCCCTTCAGACTTATTTACAGGTGATTTGATGGTGACAGTCCCTAAGTTGAGGGACTCTAGCTTGTGTCAAGTCAAGGGAAAAAGCTGTCCAGTACAAAGAGCATGTAGTCTACCAAATAATAAACTTGAAAAATGTATAACTTGTGGCCATTTCTTCATTCATGCTATTTAATATTCAATTTTGACCCGAATTTGTGTTGGTGATTGGCTTTTCAGAGATTGGGACTTTCACAAGACCAGGATCTATCCCCGCAAAGGGGCTTGAGGCCAAGGAACCAACATGGAAGAAGAAAGGTTTCCAAGAGAAGTGAAATGGGACGTTTGCAGGGCAGTGTTGCAAGCTATCCGAGGGGAGTTCCTCGGATGTAAGAATCAATGGCTTTCATGTCTGCTCTTGCAGAGTGTGTCAGCCACCTTTGACCTCCGCTTCTGACAGCCTTTCAGAAATTTCAGCATGGTTCCATGACACCAAAGCTTTGTTGTTCATAGGCAGTGTGTCTGGAGTGGAGTCATAGGCATGGACTTGGTAGGTTTAACCAATAGAAACTTAGGACACCCAGCTCAATTCAAGCTCCAGATGGACACCTCCATTTCTACTTTGTGCATGCTCCATGAAACGTTGGCATCTTTCTGGAAATCCTACCTAGGTGCTTCCTTAAAAATATATGTTAGTAGGTTCCTAAGGACATTTATATGTGTATAAAAGTGAAGGTGCAGGAGATGGATGACTCAGTGGTTAAGAGCCCTGACTGCTCTTCCAGAGGACCTGGGTTCAATTCCCAGCACCCACACGGCAGCTCACAACTGTCTGTAATTCCAGTTGCGGGGGACCCGACACCCACAGCAAAACACCAATGCCCATTTAAAAAAGCAGTGAGTGGATGTGGGAAAGGCACTGAAGTCCAAAGGATCTTGAGAGCACTCACGATAAGTCTCTCCAATTCTGCTTCCTGTCCATCTCAGAATTGCTGTGTAGTGTTTCTAATTGCAAGGCTGAAATGGTTAATTCATGGATCATTTTCTCCCCGGCTGGTGTGGGAAGGCCTTCTGTATATGTGTTGCTTTTATTGGTTGATAAAGAAGCTGCTTTCAGCCAATGGCTTAACAGAATATAGCCAGGCTGAAATATATATATATATATATATATATATATACATATATATGTATGTATGTATATAGAGGGGGGGGAGTCAAAGAGAAGCCATGTAGCTGCAGCCAGGGACAGACACCTCTACAGGAGCCCTTTTGAACGTTGCTGGTAGGCCATGACCTTGTGGTGATACACAGATTAATAGAGACGGGTTAGCTTGGGATATAAGAGTTATCTAGAAAATACGCTTAAGCTGTTGGAAAAACAGTATTGCAAATAATATAGTTTCTTTGTGATTATTTTATGGTCTGAGCAGCCGGGAATGAACAAGCAGCCTCTGCCTACACCCGGCCAAGCTAGGTAGTGGATTACAGCAAGCTGCAGATGAGCCCCAACAGAAGGACACTAATTTGATTGGGTAGGCATGCGGTCCTCATTTCCTACTCACTGTTTACAGCCTCATGGCGATAGTCAAGCCTTTTCACCAACCAGCCCCTGAACGCTAACCTTACAGCATCCAGGGCCGTCCTTGGGTGTGTGACTCGAGGTTGTGCAGTTCTCAGGGCCTCCCAAGCTTGGCTTATTTTGCCAGTGAATTCTAATGGGGCAAATGGAGCAGGAGTCATTCTGTTTGTTTGTTTGGTTGGTTTTTTTGTTTTGTTTTGTTTTTCTAGAAGGGTTTCTCTGTGTAGGCCTGGCTGTTCTGGAACTAGCTCTGTAGGCCAGACTGGCCCTGAACTCACAGAGATCCGCCTGTCTCTGTCTCCCAAGGGCTGGGATTAAAGACATGTGCCACCACACCCAGAGAGGAGTCATGGTTTTAACAGATGCTCAATATGCCTATCACGTGCGGTCCAGCATACCCAGGATGCATAGATTCAGGGAAATTCAAAGTGAGTGTAAGGTAAACATGTTATGTTCACAATTGAATTGAGAAGGCTTGCTCAATGTCTCAAGAGGATGTCCTTCAATTCAACCCAAATCTGTCTGTAATGCAGACAGGAAGCAATGGCATTTAAAAAAGAATGTGTGTAGCAAGGGTGGGGGTAAACTCTCTGAGGGTGTAGTCATCTCTCTATCCTTAGAAATGGCATTTTAAGAAATTCGAAGGGGACTGGAGAGACGGCTCAGTAGTTAGAACACTGGTTGCCAAAGAACCCGTGTGGAGGCTCACTGGTTAGTAAGTCCAGCCACGGACCCAGCATCCTCTTCTGGCCTCCATAGGCACTGCAGGCATGTGGTACACAAGCATATATGCAAGCAAAACACATACACATAAAATAAATAATGATTAAAAAAGATAGTAACTCAAGGAACCAAAGAAATCAGCCAAGCCGTTTATTATTCATATGTATTAGCCAATAATGTGAATAATGTGTTGAAACTGATGGTATGGAAAGAAAGGAACGATGGGCCACACATAATTTCTTTTCCTTAGACCTAGATAAATAAAATGTGTTCACCAAGAAGTGAAAGCATTGAACAGGGTGTGATGGCAAACTCCTTTAATCCCAGTGCTGGGGAGGCAGAGGCAGGCAGGATTTCTGTGAGCTCAAAGCCAACCTGGCCTCATAGTGAGTTCCAGACAAGCTAAGGCTACACAGTGAGACTCTGTCTCAAAAAACAGCCAGGTGGTGGTGGTGAATGCTTTTAATCCCAGCACTTGGGAGGCAGAGGCAGGCGGATCTCTATGAGTTCAAGGCCAGTCTGGTCTGCAAAGCAAGTTCCAGGACAAGCTCCAAAGCTACACAGAGAAACCCTGTCTCAAAAAACCAACAAAACAAGCAAACAAACAAGAATCAAAACAATGAATGAAACTGGACGACTTATTGGGTTTTGTGCAGTGCTTCCATTGTGTGCACAAGAACAAGAAACGCATGATGCTTGCACAAGGAATGGAATATGGAAATTCTATAAGGGGTAAATTCTCTGGTAATTTAATTTAAAGTTGTCATTATACAATATAGAGAAGAATGGCAAAATCTCTGCTAGTAATTTAAAATTCAACATCTTTAGTCACAGAGACAAAAGAACAAACAAAAATGGCATGACAAGGGAAGAGACAGGAGAAGAAAGAGAAAGCTTTGGGGTTTTGGACTTTGAGTGGTCCAAAACACAGGTTTTCCCCTGTGTTTGGAGCAAGAAGGTCATGCATTTTCATGTTGCACTGGCTGCTGGGAATTGGGCAGCCAGCTCAGACAACTCTGACTTTTCAGATACTACAACAGCAGGCTTACGTGCAATTAGGGTCAGAGGCAAGGGTGGAGGTAGACCTCACAGCCTCAAGCCGTTGTTTTCAGAAGGGTGGAGCTGACTGGGGTTTCGTGAAGGAATGCACTTCAGAAAATAAGTCTGAAGATGAAAGAGTAGGGAGAGCCAGGCTTTCATTATGTCCTGTCCCGACATTCTCTTCACAAATGAAGGACGGATATCCCACGCAAGGAGAATTAAAAGGGAGAGGTGAGAAGGTCAAGCCAGACTGGGTTCCTTTTCCAGAAAGCCTAAGGGACCACGAAGTAAGGTTAGGGATGGATACACGAAAATAACGATAGGTTCTGTATCACTGATGTTATTAGCCATAAAAGATCACATATGTGTTTCTCTACCCACAAATCAGCACAAATGCCGGTCTTGTGGGCACCTAAAAAGATTTTATTTAGGTTAACTGATCAATAAAATAAAAATAGACTCGATGTCATGGCTGATGCTTTTAGACTGCTTAGCATAAATATTTTATGGAAATTTTAAGCAAGCCCACAAAAATCAGAAATCGTAGTTCTACATCCACCATCCACTCCCTTGTCAGATTTTAAAAGTCCATTTTCCTTCAAAGTATTCTGCTGCCAAAATAGCTTGGACTGGTGACTTTGAAGGGTTTTTTTTGCCCCTCTTCCTTTTGGAATCCTAAGCATGTCTTGGCTTTGAAAACCAGGCTGTCCTGAGGGAGGGCGAGTTCTAGGAAAAGTTGTCTTTCCCTAGATCTCTCGCAGCTGCCGCCCTTACTCTCCAACCAATGGAAACTGTCAGGTGAGAGTTACAAATAAAACGAAATGTGTCTGATCTTTACGACCCGAGTCGTCGAGTCAAAGCGGCTTGTTAGGAAGTAAGATCACAAAGGCAACAAACGCACACTGCAGGAATTTGCTGCCACATTCCCCAGGCGGTAAGCAACATCTGGAGTGGACTTACCTCTTTATCTCCCCACCCCACATACACTTATTGTACATAACACTGTCATAAGGAATAGATGAGCCATTTCTATGTGCCATTGACCAGGAAACTAACTTATGATTGCCCGTCTCCACGTCCTATAAAATCAGGGGGACTCTTACTTGGTGTGAGTTTATTTATTGTGTTCTTACTTCAGTTTGGACAATATTTCTGGAGTCTCTGATCTTTTTAATGACAGTGTAAGATGACCCTGTAATTGTCTCGTATTAGAGAAGGGGACACCCAGGATTAGCAGTGGTGGAAGTTGTTCAACCCTCCAACTTGAGAGTGATAAAAACAACTCTCTGCTTTGGGGTGGGGTCTCTTGCACTTCACTGTTTAATAGTCTCTTAAAGGATCACCCTCGCTTACCCACTACGTAGAGGGTAAGGTTAGCAAGTGGACTTTAGAATGGGCTGGACGACGGTGGCACATGCCTTTAATCCCAGCACTCGGGAGGCAGAGGCAGACTCCGTGAGGTTTCTGTGAGTTTGAGGTCAGCCTGGTCTACAGAATGAGTTCCAGGATTTCCGGGGCTACACAGAGAAACCTCAAAATACTAAGAAAAAAAATTAGCAAGTAGATTCTTTCCTCTTTTTCTTCTCAAGGAAGACTAGGGGTGTGTGTTTCTGGGGGGGGGGGAGGGCAACCAGAGACTAGGTATGCATGTGTGGGGAGACAGAGACTAGGTGTATGTGTGTGTGTATGTATGTGCATGCATGCATGTGTGTGGGACAGAGACTAGGGGTGTGTGTGTATGTGTGTGTGTGTGTGTGTGTGTGTGTGTTATGTGGGGGGGAGACAGACAGAGACTAGGTGTGTGTGTGTGTGAGAGAGAGAGAGAGAACAGAGATAGAAGGACAAACAGAAATGAGACGTATGTATGCATGTGTGTGTTACATGTGGAGACACTGAGTGTCTTCTTCTCTTGCTTTTTTGTCCTACTTCACTGAGACAAGGTCTCTCATTGAACCCAGCCGGAGCAGTGTGTTTGACCGGTCTAACTACCAGTGAGTCCCAGAGATTCTCCTGTCTCCGCACCACCCAGCTGTCTCTGTGCTGTCCCAAAGTCTCCGGCCTCTCTGCACTGGGGTTGCAGGTAGCTTTTCACATGTGTGCTGAGGATCTGAACTCAGCTCCTCACACTTAAATAGCAAGGACTGTCCCCACTGAGCTGTCCCCTAGCCCCTCTGAGTTGTGAAAGACAGAACAACCAGGAGGAAGGAAATATAGCCTAGTACAAGCCCAACGCTCGTTGCCTCTGCTCAAGATTGTTGTGTTCAAAGTTGAATGTATTTCCTTTTGCTATCTCAAGTTTCGAGAAATCTAAACATATCTGATGTTCGAAATAGTCCCAGAAAATAAGTTAGTGATAGTTGATGCACTGCTGCATTTAGGATGGCCTGTCAGGTGATCCGGGGGCACTTGGTGAGATGATACATTGATTGCTGAATCGGCGTATTTTCAAAAAGAGTAGAGTTGCCATGCTAAAGGGATCTATACAGAGCCTCTAGGTAATGGAAATATCCTGCCAAACTTGAATAAGGACTTTGAAAACCCCCGTGCACTGTCACTTAAGAAGAATCATAGGCTGGAGGATAATGTGTGTTATGATAATTTTATTTTGAGGTCAGTATCAGTCTGAGAAGACTTTTCAAGTGGTCCAAGCATTTGACCTTGTCCCAGTAAACATTTAAGAATCGATAATTTTGTTAAAGAAATGCTATTAGATTTTAAGAGTGTCTATCTTTAAAATCTGCTTCTTTGTGGGTATCTAAGAGTGAGTGTTGTCTCCCATGGAGTCCAGAAAAAGATGTCACAGGCAGTTCTGAGGTGTCTGATGTAGGTGCTGGGACCCAAACTCCAGTCCCCTGCCAGAGCATCATGTGCTGTGATCTGCTGGGCCTTCTTGTCCTCCTTTGCTTGTTGAATTTCTAAATGACACAATACGAAAGGATCAAGAACCTTAGATATCATAAGAGCCTTGACATCTTGATCACTATGACATAGATGGAATTCTATAAATGCAAAGCTCTTTTAGATTCTCTTGGTA
Source organism: Alexandromys fortis (assembly GCF_014885135.2). Lineage (NCBI taxonomy): Eukaryota > Metazoa > Chordata > Mammalia > Rodentia > Cricetidae > Alexandromys > Alexandromys fortis. Next base: position 2,281,476 of record NW_026068064.1, on the reverse strand, counting down.
TAATTTTTCTAAGTTAGCATGCATGTTTGGGGTTCATCATAGCATGCATACTTTTATACATTACAGCATACGTTTTCATACATACATGCTGTCCTTTTTTCTCATTTGTACCCCTTCCACACTGCTTTCCCCATCTGCCTAGTCCTCTGTCTTGCTGGTCTCCACTGAGCTAAACCCTCAACCCTCACACTTTCATTGGCAAAGACTGTTTGCTACGGGCTGGATATTGTGGTAGTAAGGAGTCTCCCAAAGTCCAGCTGGCTGAAGCAACCTAATTTTACTTCTTTCTCATTCACCTTACTACCCACAGCAAGTCATCTGGGATTTTTGGTGCCCAGTTTCCTCACTCTGGGGTCCAGATGGATGGGTTCAGACTGATGCAGGCTGTCATCTGAACGTTGCTGCCTGGCACATGGCGCACAGACATACAAGCAAGCAAAAACACTTATAATATATTAAATATATTAAAATAAATAAATAAAAACCTAGAGTAAGATTTTTTTAAAAAGTAACTAGCATGGCATATTAAGCAAAAGTTTTGTTTATAGAAGCAAAGAGAACAAAAAGGAGACTGACTCCCTAGGGACACTGTGCCTAGGCAAGAAGAAACACACTTTTGTATGTGACCTGTTTTGTGGACATAGATGAGGCCTGTTGTGTGCGGGTACCAAGGATGACTTTATCAGCAGGTGGCCTTGTGACACCAGTTGACTCAAAACAAGAACGTTGCCTATATAATGCTAGCACAGCCTGTGTAGGTAAGACTGGGCTGTGACACAAAGACGCTGGGTGACGGCCAGTCAAGCAAGTTGCCAGAGAACCCTGCATTGGACAGGAAATTTGGACACAACCTTTTCCAAGTATCTGCCACCGCTTCTCGTGTGTAATATTCCGTACTAGGGGATGCTTGGCAGGTTGCCAGGGAAGCACTAAAATGGAGCTCACTGTTGGGCTACCAGTTGGTGACCATGCATGTTGAAGGGAAGAGGTCAGTTCAGGTGGGAAGGAGCCAATACAAATGGTCAGGAGGATAGGATGGTGCCCACCCAGAGCTCCAGGTGTGTCCTCTGATACCTTCTCGCCTCTAAACATGCTTTGCCTTTGATGCTTAGCTTTGTTTATTTACCAGGACACATGACATCATTACCAGGACACATGGCATCTCCTAAATAAGGCTATGTAGATTTCTCATAGCCCTTTGTGTGCCTCCAGGCTCTGTCCAAGTATCTGTTATTGCGTATGTGGGCATTGACAAGAAACTCCTCGTTTAACTACTTCTTTTCCCAATTAAGCATATAATCTTCCAAGAAAAGAGAACATGTTGTTTCTTCTTTGAATTTGGATTGACAGTACAGAGCCTTCTACACAGAAGCTGCAAAATAAATGATCGTTTACAGCCATTACACTTTAATTAATTACCGACCACACTGAGTCAGTCATCGTCAGAGTAGATTTTGGGGAAATGCCTAGAATGGTTCTGTTCTGGCAGGCATCATGGCAGACATCTAACACTAGTCTCAAATAATTATGCCTTTGTGTAGTTTCACCAGGGGCTCTGGTATTGATTTATTCTGTTTTTCATTTCATACTTAGAGTAGATAAAATATATTAGATAACAGTTTCTATTTTATTAGAAAACAATCTTTCCTAAAGCTTTCCATTTCTGATTTTTGCTCCAAACCATGAAGACTTTTAAAGTCTTATAGTTCAGAATAGTGATAATGCATCAACTCTCAAGTATCACAATAGATGATGAAAGTACCTTACTTATCAGGGTCAATTAAACACCAAGAGATTCAGTTTGAAGGCTGCTTGTTTTTGAGGAGACAAAAACTTTCTTCCTCTTCTGAGAACTGCTTCCTGGAAATCATGCGCCATTTCGTCCCGAGGATCTCAGTGCCTTCTTAGAGACCATGACTACAATGGATCAAGCATTTGCTGTCCCTTACCCCCAAATTCATGTAGTGGAGTCCTATTTTACAATGTGATGGATGCTATTGGTAGGTGCGGGCTTCTGTGGAGATAATTGGTTTACGAGGGTGGAAGCCTTGACCTAATTTCTTAGAACTCACCCATATTGGCATCCGAATCTAAGAATAAATTTCTGTTGCATATAAGCACTTTGTATTCTGTTGTAGGGAGTGTCTCACTATGTAGCCAAAGCTAGTATTGAACTTGCTTGATCCTCTTGATTCAGCCCCCAGAGTGGTGGGATTACAGGCACACACCACTATCTCCTGCTTGCAACGGCTGTTGTGATGAAAATGGAAGAGAAAGCATCTTCGGCTTGTATTTCAGAGTACCACAATGACTCCAGCAGTGACTTAGCAGCCTGGTCTTAGGACCAGGAGAGCATCCTCTGCTTGTATTTCAGAGTACCACAATGATCCCAGCAGTGACTTAGCAGCCTGGTCTTAGGAAAACACAGCAGTGAATTCAGAGCACAGACTCTCTTACCAGAGTCGTTAAGGAATAGATTGAAAACAAAAGTAATGACAAATCAACAAGGAAAGAGGCGAGTCTCCCACTATTACCTTCACAATGGGGCTGGAAGCTGGGAAGAGGAAGGAAAGATGTCCATGTAGCTTTGCTCAGCAAGCCTTCAAAGTCTGGGGAGAAAGGGAGGAGAAAATGAGAGAGAATTCGCAGGACCAAAGATCCTACTGTGGTGGTTTGGAAGAGAACGGCCCCCATAGACTCATGTGTTTGAATAGTTGTTCCCTGTTGAAATAGGAAGCGGCGGCAGGGCTGCGTCCCCAACACCCCGGCTGCTTGGCTAGCTTATGCCCGAAATAACAACACACAAACTGTATTCTGTTAAACACTGCTTGGCCCGGCTAGTTCCAGCTTCTTATTGGCTAGCTCTTACATATTGTTCTAACCCATTTCTAATAATGTGTGTAAGCACCCCAAGGTGCGCTTACCAGGAAGATTCTAGCCTAAGTCCATCGTGGGTTGGAGCTGCCTGGGAGAGCTGAGCATGGCATCTCTGCTCCAGAGCAGAGCTGTCGAGTCTCTCCAGGTGCAGAGCAGAGTCTGACCTCACTTCCTCTTCCGCCCAGAATTCTATTCTGTTTCCTCCTCCCATCTATCTTTTAACCTATCAGGGCCAAGGAGTTCCTTTATTGCTTAACCAATGAAATCAACAGATTGATATATGACACTCCCACATCAGTTCCCTACCTGGTGGAACTGTTTGGGAAAGAGTGGAACGTGTGGCCTTGTCAGAGGAAGTGTGCCACTTGGGGTGAGATTGGAGGTTTCAAAAGACTCTAGCCATTCCCAATTCCCAGTGTATTTTGTTGTTGCTATTAATGTTTTATTTTTTGGCTTTTTTTAAAAAAATCTTTTTTTAATTTTTTTGCTTTTTCAAGACAGGGTTTTTCTGTGTAGCCTTGGCCATCCTGGAACTTGTAGACCAGGCTGGCCTTGAGCTCATAGAGATCTGCCTGCATCTGCGTCCCGAGTGTTGGGAATCAAAGGCACGAGTCACCATGCTGGGCCCCCAGTGTATCTTTGTGCCTTCTATTTGTGGATCAAAACATGAGCTCTGAGCTGTTCCTGCCAGCACGCCTTTGCTCTGCCGTCATCAGCTCTAACCCTCTGAAGCAGTAAGCCCAATTAAATGATTTTATTTTATAAGTTGCCTTGGTCTTGGTGTTTTTTCTCAACAATAGAGAAATCTCTAATATACTGTTTAGCCCCTCCACATTTCGGCAGAACGTAAAGGCTAAGCCATATTTCTCCATTTTTCAGGGCTCATTACTAAATAATGGGGCTGTGGCATCTTCCATGAACATAGGCTACAGTCTCAGCGGGGCGGGGTGAGCTTGTGCACAGACCAGCCGAATCCACTGCAACAGAGCTCATCTTTCACTCCCGTCTCTCTCCCTGCCACAATCTGATGTCTGAGACAGTAGCTCCAAGGGGCTAGAAGGATCAGGTAAGGAGACAGACCCAGAGCAACTCTCCTGATCTTATCAGAAAAATGAAAGACCTGACTCGTCTACATTAGCCACTAGCAAAATCACAAGGCATGGGAAAGAGCTAAGCAAATGGACTTCAAAGAACCAGAGCATGGAAGAGACAGATGAGTACCACTTGTATGTGTGCGACAACCGAAGAAAGAAGAAAATGCCCTGGCATGTTGTTTTGTAACTACAGCATACCAAGTGCCTACTGTGTTGTAGGCATTGTTGCAAGTTGTTGACATGCTCTGTCCAGGCATGTGCTGTGCAGTATCACGATCTTAGTTTTGTAGATCAGGTTTCTCAGAGGCAGCAGGTGGCTGATGGACCCGCGCAGTACAACTTTAGAGGCCTGGTTTTGCACATCCGTGCTAGACTGCTTGACAGTCACTCAAGGGGGGTAGCTGAACAAGCTGGTAAACGCATAGAAAGAAACAACTGACTGAAACAAAGAGGAGACACAGCTCAGACAGGACAATGGAGGACTAGGTAAACACAGTTTCCACCTGGATAAACGGGCAACGCGGACTGCAAGTGAATGGAGAGACCAGGCTAAAACAGAATGAGATGGCAGCTAGCTTCATAGCTGAGGTAGGGTCAGCCTAGCAAACGTGAGGTCCTGCGCTTGTGATGATCACAGTGACCGCAGAGAGAAATACACATCTCTAATACTGATTAGACAGGAGTTGGTGGTTAAAGAGGACAGGCATGGTGCAAACAAGAACATCCAATTAGATGTTCAGAGAGAACTGAAAACCAATTAGAAGAAAAAACCCAAAAAACAATAAAACAAAACCAGCATTTGAAGAAGTTACAGAAGAAAATACTCTAGAAGAAAAGGAAAACTGAATCTGTAGCCAGAAAACAACAAGAACAACATTGTGTTGTCGCAGAAATTCTATATATGGAAATTAGACTCTGAAACACAAGCTGATTGAGCTAATGCATTTAGGGGCCAATGAAATTATTCTAAAGGACTGGCTATGTAGCTCAGCAGTATAGCCCAGGGACTGACCCCCAGCTCTAAAAAAAAAGGGGGGGGGTGGAAAGAAAGAAAGTAGGAAAGAAAAACTATTTTGAGACTCTAGTAGGTATCCAGGGGAAAGGTCAGCTCTTCTTGGTGGAGGAAGTGAGGTCAAGTAGTTTGACAGAAAACAAAATACCAAAACACAAAGGAGAAATGTCCTGAGGGACTGGACACAAAACATAGATGTTTGAGGTCAAGTTGTGTTCAGATCTAAAGGCATCGGTTTCTTAAGTCTTAGGAAAGTGATTGCTGCCCAAGCGTGAGGACATGGGTTCACATCCCCAGCTCGTCTGTAAAAGCTGAGTGTGGTAGTGCACGCCTATAACCCCCGTGCTGGGAGACCAGAGACAGCATGATCCTGAGGGCTGGCTGGCCAGGAGGTCTAGTCACACGTGGAGTTCAAGGTTCCGTGAGAGACCTTGTCTCAAAAAATAAGGTGGAGTGTAATCAAGGAAGACATCTGACATTTATCTCTATAGGGCATTCACAAGCATGTGAACACACACACACACACATGCACACACACGTACGCACGCACACATGCACGCACACCTGGATGCACACAAAGCACTAGGTTATAGATCATATAAACAGCATTGAGCTCATTTAAATATGGGACTAATGGTAAACATTTGTAGGAATTATGCTTACCAAGCAAAACATTACTTTCTGCTTGGACAAAATGAAACATAATCACATAGTTATCAATATTTTGGAGGTGATCTTGACATTCTCTTTTATCTCATAAGAACTTTTTTTCTCCTCTCTTAAAATATCAGTACCATGTTAGTACCATCTAATTTGAATAGTCATTTTAATTTATACAACGTTATCTGCTGTTCCACTGAATAAATAAGCCTAAGGTGGTCTATGATTGCTAATAGTGATTATTGGATGGTGCTATTTGGGTGTTATATGATTTGATCTTTTAGTGTTTGTATTTTTTCATCATGTAAATGTTTCTGATGAATGTATGCCTTTATAGAATCTCTCTCTCTCTCTCTCTCTCTCTCTCTCTCTCTCTCTCTCTCTCTCTCTCACACACACACACACACACACACACACACACACACACTTTCTCTCTCCACATTAAACAAAACTAATTTTGAAGACCTCACTGGCATTTCCTGAGGGTGCCCTGGGGAAAGAGTCATACCTTGCAGGTGCAAAGGCTAAATCCCGGCTTTGATCATTGCGCAACGGAAGCGTGTGTCTAACTATCGCACCGGACTCCATACAGCGACTCTGTCTCAATCAAAAACAAATCAATCATATCAAAAAGCCCGTCACTGTGACTACTATTTCCTGTTCCCATCTAAGGAACTCAGTGTGCCCCTCCAGAGAGGAGAGTCTGGCTGTGGGCACAGGATAGGAGGACAGGAAGAATTCACAGACTTTTGGAAATGCATGGGTGTTGGGGAAGGGAGCTAGATTGCGCTTGCTGTTATGTTTTTTCCCCTCAAGCTTCTAGCTCAATCCCAGACACAACTAGAAGGAGAAATCTTCCCAGCAGGAGTAAGACTTCCCTTATGGAATTTTCTTGACTTTTCTCCTCTTGCCCGGGGAGCTTCAGCTGTCTTGGCTCCTTCCTGTTGCTCACTTCCCTTTTCTGCCTGGGAGGCAGTAATGATTCAGGCATCAAAACATTGCAGGGACCTGTATTTGATTCTCGCTACTAGTGGCTTAGATGACAAAGGCGTTCACTAATGCCAAAACGCTAACATGATTAATGTGACTTTATAGCTACCAGCACTAAATCCTCTTTAGTAACCACAGCGCCATCCATGGTGAGAGGCACATTGCTTACAGGCCCTGGCTTCTTCATTTTAGAAAATTTGTGAAATGAACACATATTTCTACGTTCAGCAGTAAGAAAAATAATTAAAATTGAACCAGAGATTCTGGAAGTGTTTTTAAACAACTTTTGTCCCTTGTCCACCCCCCCAACAATAAAATAACTGTATTGATTTCTTCTCTAATGTCATCCCTCTAGAAGAGAGTAACTGGTTCAAAAGAAAATTTAGAAAAAAAATCAGAGGAAATAACTTCTCTATGCAGCTTGCAGTTAGCTAGAGGAATTTGCTGTCACAGAAGGTCAAATAGAGACATGCCTTCCTTGGATGGCATGCAAGGCCACTGAGATGAAGGTGGTAATCGCTGGGGGAAGGGAGGTGGTGGCTCTGGGTAGCTGGCAGCGCTGCTCCGGGAACAGTCTAGGGGAGGAAGCTGTCCAGCTGGAAGGTGAAGCCATATTTCAGCTTAAACTAGCGACAGGCATGGGCTTCCAGTACCCCCTGGCCGTGTGGTGATCACTATGTCTCAGCCGTATGCTTGCATGTTTCCCAAGGGCACTGAGAGAGCCTGGCACCTTATGCAAATCCAAAGAAAATAGCTCACAGGCTTCTAAAGAAAGCTAACGTGTGAAGAAATAAATTTACAGGTTTGCTACGGCGTTGCACACTTCTGGTCTTCGCGTGAGAGAAGCTGAGATGGGAGGCTCATGAATTTGAAGCCTACTAGACTATATAGTGAGATTATATCTCAGAACTCAGTAATAATCTGGTCCAACAAGATGCTGCGGGGGGGGGGGGTGTCACAGGCCTTGCTGTGTGTATTGGTTAGCTTTTGCCATCTTGACACAAAATAGTCACCTGGGAAGAGGGAGCCTCAGCTGAGCAATTGGCTCCATCAGACAGTCCTGTTGGCAAGCTGTGAGGCCTTTTCTTGATTAATGATTGATATGAGAAGGCCCAGTCCACTGTGGATGGTGCCATTCCTGGGCAGGTGGTCCTGGGTGTAGTCAGAAATCAAACTGAGCAAGCCACGAGGAGCAAGCCAGTAAGCAGTATTCCTCTATGGTCTCTGCTTCAATTCCTGCTTTAAGATCTCGCAAAATAAACTCTCTTTTCCCCAAGTTGCTTTTGATTATGGTTTTACCCCAGCAATATATTGTGCAAATCTGACTACCTGAATTTCTTCCCTGAATCCCATGTGGAAGGACAGAACTGACTTCCCAAAGTTTCCCACTGACCTCTTTACGAGAGTGTGTGTGTACGCACAATGATACATTTAAGAAATAATTTTAGATTATGCACCAACACTACAATCCAAATAGGATAAAGCACTATGAAAATGTAAAACTAATGAGTTTGGGGAGTGTGTGTGTGTATCTTTGTGTGTAAGTGAAGATCAGGAAATGTGATTTCTAAAACATCCCTAAAGCCAATAATCCTTCAATACCTGCTAGAACAGAAAATTCCTCAGCAGCATCCCAGATGGCCTGCAGGAGAGGTTTCGCATAAGCAGGTGAAAGTGAATCCATACCTGCACACTTAGGTACCCAGGGGGATTATTAACTTGACACCATTTTGGAAACCTGTGAGGTAGGATTTGTGTTGGGTCAAGCCACGCTTTCCAAATTCTTTCTCTGTGTAATGCAGATTGTGACTTGGCAGTAGGTTGGAGTGGGATCCAGGATTCCATTTCTGAACATTTTGCAGGTAGGAAACACGGAGCGGCAAGCTTATCTTTATGCCTAAATTGGGTCCTAAAGAAAGCGTAGAAACCTGGATTTGGTATCCTTCCTGGTGTTCTGATGGTACCCCAGACTCTTCTTGCCACGCTGATCTGAGGATTGCTTGCAAGTCTGATCTCCCTGCATTCTGTCCCAACTCTCTCACCAATGCCTTTCTTTACGCCCAGAACACAGCCTGGCCACAAGGAATGGCTTACACAGTTGTACATGAACTGAACTGTGTTGCACAAGTTCTAATTGCTATTAATAATAAAATCCTAGAGATGGATATAAGGGGGTGGAAGCTGAAAGATCAGAGGAGCAGAGCACTAGAGATATTACCTCTGCAACTCTCAGCTGCAAAAGAGACCAAGCTCCTCTCTATGCCCAGCCATGTCACTTCCTGTCTGTCTGTCCAGACCTCCAGAGCTCTATGGTTAACTAATGGCTAGCCCCTCACCCCGACCCCCCCCCCCCCCCC